>NC_086444.1:253818626-254146126 GCF_028390025.1 Pseudophryne corroboree | reverse complement strand
GGCTGCAATGACGCAATCACCTCCTGCACTGACCACATGGTCACTTCACCCCCGCACCTCCCACCTGGCTGCCTCTTCTTGTTGCTGTATACAAACATCAAACAATAACCAGTCTAAGCACTGTATTGGCCTGAATAGCTGCTAAGGCAATTTGGAGTTTTATTTGTACTTGAAAAATAAGAACATCTGTAATTTGCCCTGATCTGTGTATATGTGTTTATTTCTTTACCCTAAAAGGCACGTTCAGAAATTGATGCTATTTGCACACCAGTGAGCCTATTGACCTAATATGGCCCATTGGACAATGTTTACAGGTTTAGGTACAAGATTTGCTTGGTCAATAGTGAAAATATATCACAATCACACTGACAAACCATGAAACTTGGGCAAGTTCTGGTAATATACAGTAGCTGTAGACTGCCCACTATAATTTTATCACTGATTTTGCTAATCTTTTTTATCATGTTTAGTGCTACATTCACTGAGCCAGGCTAGGGTACTGCTTGCACCTGTGGCCAAACGGGAATGCCAATTGAAAGTCCGGGACTTGCTACTAAGTTGCTTGCTATTAAAATGGACAGTAATCAAATACAAATAAGCATTACAGACATCAAAACTTTTAAAACTGCATATATACCAGTCCAACTACTGATACTGGGATTTTATTTTATTATATTTGATCTTTTATATTGAATGTGATTTTATATATTCAAATTGTTATTTTTTATTTATTCATTGAAAAAAGGCGCTCTTTCTTGTTGCTGTATAACCAAATAACAAAGAAACAGGGGGCTGCCTCACTGTATACAGCCATTGCTTTCTTTCGATCATTGCCTCAATAACAGATTACTGTGGATGGTGCTTACCAGTGTTTTGATACCTACTGTATATGTGTGTGTTTTTGTTGATGGACTACTTGATTTGCCTTTGATCATAAATTTTTCTAATGCCTTATTAAATCAACTTTGGCTTTCTTTGGCATCTGTTCTGCCTGTGCTGACCTTTGGATTGTTACCGGACATGATTTGTGTTTCCCTTGTCTGTAGCTTGTCAGCTGTCATATTGGAAGAACTCAGGAACAGCAAACTGTAACTGACTTTATGCAAAACCTATATACTCTCTTCTGAAAATATAGAGTACGAATGGTCCAGAACCCAATACTATTGTTGCAGTGGATCCACCTTCTCTCCTTAGGCCTTTTCTATAGTCTGGTGTTGGTAACTAAAAACCAGTTGCTTAAAGCAGTCTTTGGGTGTGTGGGAATGTACTGTAAGCAAAGCAAGGATCTTTCCCATTACACACAACTTGTCACTTACCTGGCCATAGCTGGCTGCATAATGGATAAGGCTCGGGTGATCCTTTGAACAACTAAGCTCTGCAATGGCTTCTGTCTCGCTAACCATCCACCGTACACACTCCAGCTGACCAGTCTGCATTCAATGAAAAAGATAGCATTTTTCATTATTTTAAACATCATCATCCACATAAAAATACGGTAATCAACATGGTAGGTTGTCAAAATTCAATTTCTCAAATCCTATTTTTAATATTTCTCTCCATTAGCATTCCTGGCAAAGTCATATTGTCATAGCAATGTTACATAGTATTAGGGATCTACAGTTATTAGGCTTTTACTGAGTTTGTCATTGTATTTTTAATTTCTCATTCTCAGTTTCCATTTGGCAAATTCAAATAGAAAATCTCAATGTATTCTAGTACCAATGAAATGCCAAAATGCTTTGTTTATGGTGAGTGTATTCCGCCAACTGCTGTAATGACTGTGTGCTGTAACAAAGAGTCTACACTGCTTTCCTTGGCTCACCAATTAGATGGATCAGTATCACACATTTTCCATTAGACAATGATTGTAGCCTGTATCATATTGTGGCATTCTGTGTGTGATGGAGACAACGAATACACAATACCTGTACAAGGCAATTAAAGTTGATCTCTATGTTACAGAGTTGACAATGACGTTCAGGTATTAGCTGGGTTAGGGGGATATTCAATTACCCACACATACTGTCGGGTGCAAAGTATCGCCAGGGAGGGCTATCTAATTAGCCCCGATAAGCACTTTTTAACGGACAAGCTAATCGAATAGCCCGACCACAAAACCAGAAGAAACATCAGGGTTTTTTTACACCCGATGGCTCTTTGGGGCTAATTGAATATCCCCCTAACAGGATGATTCTCTAGCACACAAATGAACATGTTCATTTAATTTGTCAATGTACCCATCAGGCCATCTGTTTTAATATTTTTGCCTCTAAAGTAGTTAAATTACTTACCTTATAAAGTTGGTGACCACTAGTTTGCTACTGAAACTACTTTCCTAGGTTCCTTATGAATCAACGGCCTATGGCTGTCACTTTGATGATGGAACCATGATGATACATGAACATTCTTTCAGACGGTGGGGGTTGCATCTTGTAACTATTGTGCAAGTTCACTATCACTGACAAGCACACCATCATTTATGTAACTGCGATCGGTGTGAATGCCAATTTGGCTCCATGATCCTAAAATCTCAGAGGTGAGTGGGAGAAAGACCCCACCCTATATAATCTGCAGGGCCATCTCATTATAATAAAGTACAGGAACTCAATATAATAACATTACAATGGTGTTAATTAGCAATATAAATTTATATGTTGCTTACAAGGATTCTCAACACTCTCTCCATCCTTAACCGTAATCCGAACCCTGACCGTAATACCCTAACACTAATAACCTAACCAACCCCTAATTTAACTCTAACCCCTAACCATAATAATAACACCCTAAAAGGGCAGACTAAATGGGCCAAATGGTTCTTATCTGCCATAAAATTCTATGTTTCTATGATGATTATAGCTATAACTTCAGTCAAAACATAGGTAGTCAACTCCCAATATGCACTGTTCACCCGGGATGCAGTTAAGTTCCCGACGGGATCCCAGCAGTCGAAATACCGACACCGGTATCCTGAAGGACACCACAAGACGGGCGTCTTGATACCGATGCTGCTCTGGGTTACCAGCATCAAAATACCGAAAGCCGGAATCCTGAAAGTCCTTCCAGCGGGACATGCGCGCGAGGGGAGAGGTTAGGTTTAGGCATGGAAAGGGGGGATAGGGTGCAGGGATAGGAAGGTTACAGTTAGGTATTGGGGAAAGAGGGTTAGACACTTAGAAGGGGAGGTTAGGGTTGGGCACCGAGCAGGGAGGGTTAGGTTTAGGCAGCGCGGAAAGGAGGGTAAGGGTTAGGCACCACCCAGGAGGATTAGGAACCATCGGGGAGGGTTAGATTTAGGCACCCACAAGGGAGGGTTAGGGTAGGGAACAGGGGAGGGTTAGGGTACTTTACAGGGGGCTGTCAGGATTCTGATGGTCGGTATGCCGCTGTCGGTATTCTTACTGCCGGCATCCCGTACACCGGGAAATCATACTGAACCCGTTCCCCCATACTGACCTCAATTTAAGAGGGATGTATTATACATTTTTTTGTTGAGTATTCTCCATATTTCTCAGTTGTCTTCTCTGCCGTCTTCTTCTGATACTCAACTATGCTTTATTTAAAAAATTGACTACAATTCAAAATTACTATTGATGGAATAGCTTTACTGCTAATGGCACATATGGAATTTCCCACCTACTGTGCACAGTGACTAACCTCTCCGATTCTCATCTCTTACCGTGTTATAATAATAGGAATTTGAGAAGTCAACGAAAATTACTAATTAATACATTTCTGTCATTTTGACAGGTTAATACAGGTTGAGTATCCCATATCCAAATATTCCGAAATACGGAATATTCCGTAATACGGACTTTTTTGAGTGAGAGTGAAATAATGAAACCTTTGTTTTCTGATGGCTCAATATACACAAACTTTGTTTAATACTCAAAGTTATTAAAAATATTGTATTAAATGACCTTCAGGCTATGTGCATAAGGTGTATATGAAACATAAATGAATTGTGTGAATGTACACACACTTTGTTTAATGCACAAAGTTATAAAAAAATATTGGCTAAAATTACCTTCAGGCTGTGTGTATAAGGTGTATATGTAACATAAATGCATTCTGTGCTTAGATTTAGGTCCCATCACCATGATATCTCATTATGGTATGCAATTATTCCAAAATACGGAAAAATCCCATATCCAAAATTCCTCTGGTCCCAAGCATTTTGGATAAGGGATACTCAACCTGTATTACAAAAATGGCCTACTGAAGTATCCTAGATATGTCACTTTATATAGCACTGTCTTCCTCGTCTATGACCTTTTGGTGTTCGTGCTTTTACCATTCTGTTTTTGAATCCTGGCTATTCTATAGGTGTCCTATTACTTTCTATGGTAACATTTCTTTAGTCTCAAGTCTCATAACCAATTTTTACATGTTGAACTGTAATTGTTCTTGACCTGTTTAGTGATGGTACAAAATATTGGTCCCTAGGAGAAAATCTGAGCTCTTAGTTTTTGACAATTTACATTACAAAAGATTTCTAACTGTATTTCTCTATGTACATGAGTCACCTAATGTTTTTGATTTCCAAGCTGCTGTCACAGTGGTGTTTTTCGGTAGCATGTTTATTAACACCGTGTCAGTTAGACCCAGGTGTACTCCTATAAAGAAAGAAAGGCTGCAGCTGTCGTATACACAAATATGGACTCATAAACCATGCAGTTTTGGCTGTTCTTTTCTTATTCGTTGATGTTTGTTGGCCCCCGTGCTCATAAGCGTTCATTCCTTTTACTGTGGTTTACCCACAATGTTGAAGGATGGCTACATTTTTCACCGGAGGGTATTGAACATGCAGTGACTACTAGGCTGTGGACTTTTTTATATTAAATGCTTTCTATTGAAGACATGCTTAATTTGTAGTGGTGTCTTGGAAAGTATATATAGTTAAATTTTCCATTATGGGATTCCCAAAAAATTTAATAAAACCACTCGAGACACATCGCCCAGTATGCATACTATACTTATTGGACTCTTTATACTAATGGATACCCCACATTTACATAACTATTGTACTTTCAAAATATTAGGGAGAAATAGCAACAGTTATATGTGCAGTATTTAAAACTAAAAACATCTTTACACAAAGGACTATTTCTAGGCTACTATTTGAAAACGTAAGTAAGTAAAAAAGGTGCTATTATTGTCTGGGACCCAAGTCTTCCTCTTCCTATGTCCTTACTACATGTTCCTTTCATTAACTATGATGTCACCTAAATGCTGGCTCTATGATATGTCTAGTAGAGTTAATTATATTTCTACCGGCCAATAGTAGGTAGGAACCTGATATCTCTATCATTGTTGAAAACTCGACTATCTACCCTACCCCACAAGCTCGCTGCCTAGGTGTCATCCTTGACTCTGATCTGTCCTTTGTTCCCCACATTCAACCTGTCTCAAGATCATGTTACATACATCTAAAAAACATATCCAAAATACGACCATACCTTACACAAAACACTGCTAAAACTCTATTCCACGCTCTCATTATCTCCCGCATTGATTATTGCAATAGTCTCCTAACTGGTCTTCCCAAAACGAGACTCTCACCACTACAATCCATTCTGAATGCAGCGGCGAGGCTTATCTTCCTTGCTAGACGTTCATCGTCTGCAGATCCACTCTGTCCCTCCATTGGTTACCTGTACTCTACCGCATTCAATATAAAATACTTTTACTCACACACAAGGCCATTAACCAAACTACACCAACGTACATCACTTCGCTTATCTCAAAATATCTCCCAACCCGACCTCTTCGCTCTTCACAAGACCTGCGTCTCTCATCCACACTCATTACTCGCTTCCACTCACGATTGCAGGACTTTCATCGAGCTGCACCCACTCTGTGGAATGCCCTACCACGCACAATAAGACTCTCCTCTAGTCTCCAAACCTTCAAGCGTTCCCTGAAAACTCACCTCTTTAGGCAAGCACAGAGGCAGAACTCTGGGAGGCAACGGAGTCATCTTCCGCCGGGCTCCTGCTCTGAAGGGGGGCACCTCTCCTGCCATTCTGTGACACCATTGAATTAAGTTAATTGATAGCTGTCGCTATCTTTTCAGTGGCCAACTTCCTCACTGGTCCCTGCACACTACAAATCAACACCCCGTTTTATTATACTGTACATACATATTTTACAAGTGTCACACCCAGGATTAGAAACCACAACCTATTACACTGGAAGCAGACACCTTACTGATGAAGCTGTTTGCTCCTGTATAGGAAATATGAGAATTTCTCTGACGTCCTAGTGGATGCTGGGACTCCGTAAGGACCATGGGGAATAGCGGCTCCGCAGGAGACAGGGCACAAGAATAAAAGCTTTAGGATCAGGTGGTGTGCACTGGCTCCTCCCCCTATGACCCTCCTCCAAGCCTCAGTTAGATTTTTGTGCCCGAACGAGAAGGGTGCAGGCTAGGTGGCTCTCCTGAGCTGCTTAGAATAAAAGTGTATTTTAGGTTTTTTTATTTTCAGTGAGTCCTGCTGGCAACAGGCTCACTGCATCGTGGGACTAAGGGGAGAAGAAACGGACTCACCTGCGTGCAGAGTGGATTGGGTTTCTTAGGCTACAGGACATTAGCTCCAGAGGGACGATCACAGGTTCAGCCTGGATGGGTCCCGGAGCCGCGCCGCCGGCCCCCTTACAGAGCCAGAAGAGCGAAGAGGTCCGGTGAAATCGGCGGCAGAAGACGATCCTGTCTTCAGACTAAGGTAGCGCACAGCACCGCAGCTGTGCGCCATTGCTCTCAGCACACTTCACACTCCGGTCACTGAGGGTGCAGGGCGCTGGGGGGGAGCGCCCTGAGACGCAATATAACAGATAATACCTTAGGTTGGCAAAAGAATACATCACATATAGCTCTTGGGCTATATGGATGTATTTTAACCCCTGCCATTTTTACAGAAAAGAGCGGGAGATAAGGACGTCGTGAAGGGGCGGAGCCTATCTCCTCAGCACACAAGCGCCATTTTCCCTCACAGCTCCGCTGGAAGGACGGCTCCCTGACTCTCCCCTGCAGACTTGCTACAGAATCAGGGTAAAAAAGAGAAGGGGGGGCACTATTGGCAGCTAAAAATTATATAAACAGCAGCTATAAGGGAATAACACTTATATAAGGTTATCCCTGTATATATATATAGCGCTTGGTGTGTGCTGGCAGACTCTCCCTCTGTCTCTCCAAAGGGCTTGTGGGGTCCTGTCCTCTATCAGAGCATTCCCGGTGTGTGTGCTGTGTGTCGGTACGTGTGTGTCGACATGTATGAGGAGGAAAATGATGTGGAGGCGGAGCAATTGCCTGGGTTAGTGATGTCACCCCCTAGGGTGTCGACACCTGACTGGATGATCGTATTTAAAGAATTAAGTGATAATGTCAGCACTTTGCAAAGAACGGTTGATGACATGAGACAGCCGGCAAATCAATTAGTGCCTGTCCAGGCGTCTCAGACACCGTCAGGGGCCCTAAAACGCCCGTTACCTCAGTGGGTCGACACAGACCCAGACACAGATACTGAGTCTAGTGTCGACGGTGAGGAGACAAACGTAATGTCCAGTAGGGCCACACGTTACATGATCACGGCAATGAAGGAGGCATTGAACATTTCTGACACTACAAGTACCACAAAGAAGGGTATTATGTGGGGTGTGAAAAAACTACCAATAGTTTTCCCTGAGTCAGATGAGTTAAATGAGGTGTGTGATAAAGCGTGGGTTTCCCCCGACAAAAAACTGCTAATTTCTAAAAAATTATTGGCACTATATCCTTTCCCGTCAGAGGTTAGGACGCGTTGGGAAACACCCCCTAGGGTAGATAAGGCGCTCACACGTTTATCTAAACAAGTAGCGTTACCGTCTCCTGATACGGCCACCCTCAAGGAACCAGCAGATAGAAGGCTGGAAAATATTCTTAAAAGTATATACACACATACTGGTGTTATACTGCGACCAGCAATCGCTTCAGCCTGAATGTGCAGTGCTGGAGTCGCGTGGTCGGATTCCCTGACTGAAAATATTGATACCCTGGATAGGGACAATATACTGTTAACTATAGAGCATTTGAAGGATGCATTACTATATATGCGTGATGCACAGAGGGATATTTGCACCCTGGTATCAAGAGTAAGTGCTATGTCCATTTCTGCCAGAAGAGCGTTATGGACGCGACAGTGGTCAGGCGATGCGGATTCCAAACGACATATGGAAGTATTGCCGTATAAAGGGGAGGAGTTATTTGGGGCTGGTCTATCGGACCTGGTGGCCACGGCAACGGCTGGAAAATCCACCTTTTTACCCCAGGTCACTTCACATAAGCAGAAAAAGACACCGTCTTTTCAAACTCAGTTCTTTCGTTCCCATAAGTACAAGCGAGCTAAAGGCCATTCCTTCCTGCCCCGGGGCAGAGGAAGGGGAAAAAGACTGCACCATGCAGCCGCTTCCCAGGAGCAGAAGCCCTCCCCTGCTTCTGCGAAGTCTTCAGCATGACGCTGGGGCTTTACAAGCAGACTCAGACATGGTGGGGGCCCGTCTCAAGAATTTCAACGCGCAGTGGGCTCACTCGCAAGTGGACCCCTGGATTCTACAGGTAGTATCGCAGGGGTACAAACTGGAATTCGAGGCGTTTCCCCCTCGCCGGTTCCTGAAGTCTGCTCTACCAAAGTCTCCCTCCGACAGGGAGGCAGTTTTGGAAGCCATTCACAAGCTGTATTCCCAGCAGGTGATAATCAAGGTACCCCTCCTACAACAGGGAAAGGGGTATTATTCCACGCTGTTTGTGGTACCGAAGCCGGACGGCTCGGTGAGACCAATTTTAAATCTGAAATCCTTGAACACTTACATAAAGAGGTTCAAATTCAAGATGGACTCACTCAGAGCGGTGATAGCAAACCTGGAAGAAGGGGACTATATGGTGTCTCTGGACATCAAGGATGCTTATCTCCACGTCCCAATCTACCCGTCTCACCAAGGGTACCTCAGGTTTGTAGTACAAAACTGTCATTATCAGTTTCAGACGCTGCCGTTTGGGTTGTCCACGGCACCTCGGGTCTTTACCAAGGTAATGGCCGAAATGATGATTCTTCTTCGAAGAAAAGGCATCTTAATTATCCCTTACTTGGACGATCTCCTGATAAGGGCAAGGTCCAGGGAACAGTTAGAAGTCGAAGTAGCACTATCTCAGGTAGTGTTACGTCAGCACGGGTGGATCCTAAATATTCCAAAATCGCAGCTGATTCCTACGACACGTCTACTGTTCCTAGGAATGATTCTGGACACAGTCCAGAAAAAGGTGTTTCTCCCAGAGGAGAAGGCCAGGGAGTTATCCGAGCTAGTCAGGAACCTCCTAAAACCAGGCCAGGTGTCAGTGCATCAGTGCACGAGGGTCCTGGGAAAAATGGTGGCTTTTTACGAAGCGATTCCATTCGGAAGATTCCATGCAAGAACTTTTCAGAGGGATCTACTGGACAAATGGTCCGGATCGCATCTTCAGATGCATCAGCGGATAACCCTGTCGCCAAGGACAAGGGTGTCTCTTCTGTGGTGGCTGCAGAGTGCTCATCTACTAGAGGGCCGCAGATTTGGCATTCAGGATTGGATCCTGGTGACCACGGATGCAAGCCTGAGAGGCTGGGGAGCAGTCACACAGGGAAGAAATTTCCAGGGCTTGTGGTCAAGCATGGAAGCATCTCTTCATATAAACATTCTGGAACTAAGGGCCATTTACAATGCCCTAAGTCAAGCGAAACCCCTGCTTCAGGGTCAGGCGGTATTGATCCAATCGGACAACATCACGTCAGTCGCCCACGTAAACAGACAGGGCGGCACGAGAAGCAGGAGGGCAATGGCAGAAGCTGCAAGGATTCTTCGCTGGGCGGAAAATCATGTGATAGCACTGTCAGCAGTGTTCATTCCGGGAGTGGACAACTGGGAAGCAGACTTCCTCAGCAGACACGACCTCCACCCGGGAGAGTGGGGACTTCACCCAGAAGTCTTCCACCTGATAGTAAACCGTTGGGAAGAACCAAAGGTGGACATGATGGCGTCCCGTCTAAACAAAAAACTAGACAGATATTGCGCCAGGTCAAGGGACCCTCAGGCAATAGCGGTGGACGCCCTGGTAACGCCGTGGGTGTACCAGTCAGTGTATGTGTTCCCTCCTCTGCCTCTCATACCAAAGGTACTGAGAATCATAAGAAGGAGAGGAGTAAGAACTATACTCGTGGCTCCGGATTGGCCAAGAAGGACTTGGTACCCGGAACTTCAAGAGATGCTCACGGACGAACCGTGGCCTCTACCTCTGAGAAAGGACCTGCTCCAGCAGGGGCCTTGTCTGTTCCAAGACTTACCGCGGCTGCGTTTGACGGCATGGCGGTTGAACGCCGGATCCTGAAGGAAAAAGGCATTCCAGATGAAGTCATCCCTACCCTGGTCAAGGCCAGGAAGGACGTAACCGCAAAACATTATCACCGCATTTGGCGAAAATATGTTGCGTGGTGTGAGGCCAAGAAGGCCCCTACAGAGGAATTTCAACTGGGTCGTTTCCTCCATTTCCTGCAAACAGGACTATCTATGGGCCTAAAATTAGGGTCCATTAAGGTTCAAATTTCGGCCCTGTCGATTTTCTTCCAGAAAGAACTGGCTTCAATGCCTGAAGTTCAGACATTTGTAAAAGGGGTACTGCATATACAGCCTCCTTTTGTGCCTCCAGTGGCACCTTGGGATCTCAATGTTGTGTTGAGTTTTCTAAAGTCACATTGGTTTGAACCACTCACCACTGTGGACTTCAAATATCTCACAGGGAAGGTGACGATGCTGTTAGCCCTGGCTTCAGCCAGGCGTGTGTCAGAATTGGCGGCTTTATCATATAAAAGTCCTTACTTAATTTTTCATTCTGACAGGGCAGAATTGAGGACTCGTCCTCAATTTCTACCTAAGGTGGTTTCTGCATTTCACATGAACCAACCTATTGTGGTACCTGCGGCTACTAGGGACTTGGAGGACTCCAAGTTGCTTGACGTTGTCAGGGCCCTGAAAATATATGTTTCCAGGACGGCTGGAGTCAGAAAATCTGACTCGCTGTTTATCCTGTATGCACCCAACAAGCTGGGTGCTCCTGCTTCTAAGCAGACGATTGCTCGTTGGATTTGTAGTACAATTCAGCTTGCACATTCTGTGGCAGGCCTGCCACAGCCAAAATCGGTAAAAGCCCATTCCACAAGGAAAGTGGGCTCATCTTGGGCGGCTGCCCGAGGGGTCTCGGCTTTACAACTTTGCCGAGCAGCTACTTGGTCAGGGGCAAACACGTTTGCAAAATTCTACAAATTTGATACCCTGGCTGAGGAGGACCTGGAGTTCTCTCATTCGGTGCTGCAGAGTCATCCGCACTCTCCCGCCCGTTTGGGAGCTTTGGTATAATCCCCATGGTCCTTACGGAGTCCCAGCATCCACTAGGACGTCAGAGAAAATAAGATTTTACTTACCGATAAATCTATTTCTCGTAGTCCGTAGTGGATGCTGGGCGCCCATCCCAAGTGCGGATTGTCTGCAATACTTGTATATAGTTATTGTTACAAAAATTCGGGTTATTATTGTTGTGAGCCATCTTTTCAGAGGCTCCTTTTCGTTTTATCATACTGTTAACTGGGTTCAGATCACAAGTTGTACGGTGTGATTGGTGTGGCTGGTATGAGTCTTACCCGGGATTCAATATCCTTCCTTATTATGTACGCTCGTCCGGGCACAGTATCCTAACTGAGGCTTGGAGGAGGGTCATAGGGGGAGGAGCCAGTGCACACCACCTGATCCTAAAGCTTTTATTCTTGTGCCCTGTCTCCTGCGGAGCCGCTATTCCCCATGGTCCTTACGGAGTCCCAGCATCCACTACGGACTACGAGAAATAGATTTATCGGTAAGTAAAATCTTATTTTTAACTACAGTATATGAAGATACTTCTCTGACAATTACACGTAACTTCATATAGTTAGAATTCTCATGCTTCCTCTACAGGAGCAAATAACTCCATCAGTAAAGTGTCTGCTGTTAGTGTAACAGGTCATGGGTTCTAATCCTGGGTATGACTGCTAAGAAATGTGTGATTTAAAATAAAATACAATTAAATGTATAAATACAGTATATCATTTTTTTTCAGAACACTCCATACACACACACACACACACACACACACACACACACACACACACACACACACACACACACACACGCACACATACATACATATATTTAACTTAATATAGGAAATAGGGGGGCACCAATATTTATTTTGCCTCCGGGTGACTGTGACGAACTTACGCCACTGGGCAAGCATATCAAATTCCAGAACCGCCCACATAACTTTCATAAACCTTCCTATCAAATTGCATCCACTCTGTACAGTCCACACATATCCTCACGTTTTCTCATTCTATGCAATAGATAGCACCTTTCCTTGTGTACACATGCCTATTTCCCTATAGACTGTAAGCTTGCGAGCAGGGCCTTCCTACCTCTATGACTGTTTGTTATCACCCAGTTTGTTATTGTTATTTCAAATTGTAAAGCGCAACGGAATTTGCTGCGCTATATAAGAAACTGTTAATAATAATTAAAAAAAATAGTAGATAAAGTCAAAGTAATCTGGAACATTCTGCGCATAAAACCTGCCATTTTGAGGTGCTAAATATAATCAACTTTAAAAATCTTTGCACATAATTCAGCATACAGTAGATCCTATTATTACTTTAGGGATGTGTTGAAAACCATTCATCCTGTATGAGACTAATATCTGTCACCTCACCCCAACTAGCATTGTGTTAAACACCAGTAACACCACATGCCAAATGTACTCATGTTAGCAACAGCATGCACAGTATTTTGAAGTCAGGGAGTATACGGCCTAACATGACTGTTATATTTAATACACAAATGGACAAATTCCCTATTATGTAATACTTCTGTGCAAGTATGGTACATTGCTTATTGTATTGACTGTTGGTTACGGGGCCTAACATAAGGCCTCTATGGCTAGGTGCCTGCTCTCAATGGTTTAAATGCCTGGTTGTTGGTATGAACAGAAACTTATGTTGGCTATGGCAGGAGTAAAAAACTAAGCGGTTAAACTTATAAATAAGAGGAAAATAAAGTGGCCAAACACTACCAGCAGCCCCCCTTAGATAATCCCATCATTTTTCCCAAATAATCTGAACACCACCTTCCAAGAAACAAACGGTGTGGCAATCCATGGATTAAAGAATCCATACTAGGAGACATGAGGTGTCCTTATTTAGGATTGGTGAGGGACTATGGTTTCCGTTGGACCAAGGTTTAGGAAACAGACACAAATGTTTTGCAAATCCAGCTGCAAAATCACAAGGGGTGCTGGTCTGGAGGCTTAGTTTATGGAAATATGCCCACCAAAAACAGGGATACACCTGGGCAGAGCTGGATTAAGGGCCACATGGACCAGGAACTGGAAATAATCAAGGCCCTATTGTGCAAAGTGAATGAGGTGTGGCCAGTGCTGTGTGGGTGTGCCAAGTGGGCGTGTACACCATCTACACCAATGTCAAACTAAATACATAAAAGTAGAAAAACTCCATAATTTGGTGAGGAAAATAGCAACCAAGACTGGTCATCATCATGCTGTCATGAAGATGGGCCTATTCTTATGTGGAGTCCTGGAGCTATAGTCCCATCTGCCCCATTGTAAATCTGGCCCTGCACTTGGGCATAACTAAATCAAGCAGTGGGACTGAGCATGAAGGAGGGTCTTGGTGGACAGTAGCCAGATATATCAAAGCCTGTGGTAATGCTGCTCTCACTACATACACTACTTTGTTTGCAAAGATGTGGTTATATGAAGAAAAGCGCTATATAAATTATTTATGTAGAGTAATCTATCAAAGAATAAACTATTGTTTTAATTTGCACCTGCTACCTGTTTAAATGGGGTAACCAACCCACATGGAAGTCACGGTACCCAGGCTCCACGCTACCATAGTTCCAAATGAGATTTTGTTGCTTTTGGTAGCCACTTGGTGGTTAATTGGATGTACATTCATTTGGTAAAAGCCCAATATACACCTCATCCCCTAAGCATCATAAAGTCACATAATTCTCAAAGTAAAGTGTATTACATTTAACCAAATAGTGCAACAACTAGTACAATCTGTGACACACAGACACAAACAAGTTTTCCCTTTCTGAAATCTGCTTTTTTTCCCCATATCATGACATATTTAGCAATCACCTATTCCCCATCAAGTCAAGTGGACTTAAACTGGACGAAAAACTGAAAGCAAACATCAAACAACAACAGATGAACTACTTATCAATATCAACTGCATATGCAAATTTATCACCCTCCAACTTTCACTCTGTGAACACTATGTAACCCATTTGCAGAAAAGAACATATGTAAGATCTGGTTTCCATCCATAATCAGGATCACAAAGATCTTCTTTGGGACAATTGTGAGTTCATCTTCTCATCTACAAACACTTTAAAAATCTAACAGAATTACCATTGCATCTTAACCCTCTCACAATCCTTTCATTTCTTACAGCCCAAATACATTTCTGCACCCACTTTATCTACGCTTTTGACTCATTTCATACTAAATCTACACCCATTGAGCCTACACTGCTTTTCTCACCTGCATTTCTGCAATTCTTCTACTCTGATTCCCTTACAGTCTCCTTTCCTACTTCCACTTTCCCTGAACCTATTTACCTACTTAACACTATGTCAAGGCTTTCTTATACTCCCCACATCACTCAGTGTCTACCTAATCATGTGTCTTTATCCTTCCACCCTAGTCTCCTACACCACCTCCTCTGTCTCCCCTCCATCCCTCTGTTTCCTACCCCCTCCTTTCCTGTTACCCCACTTTCATTTACCTCTGCTCCATGGTCCTGCTACCCAACAACTCAGCCCTGCTCCCTTTCTCCATTCCCTGTCACCTCCCCATACCCCCATCCACATCACAACAACCTCCCTCCCTGCCCACCTCCTGCAGTTTCCTCTCCCAGCTCAGGCACCCGCACCATCACTACTCTCTCATCATCCCTGCCCTCAAAGTTAATCTCACCTCATCGCTACAGCAACCTTGATAATTTCATTCACATCTCTCCCACAAACTCATACCCCCTATCCTATGCCCTCTGGAATGCCAGATCTGTTTGTAACAAACTGGTCCCCACTCATGACCTTTTCATTTCCAACTCCCTACACCTACTAGCCATTACTGAAACTTGGATTACGCCCTCTGACACTACTTCTCCTGCTGCTCTCTCTGCTGGGGGCCTCACATTCACACACACACCCCGACCTGGGGGTCGCCATGGCGGTGGTGCTGGGGTCCTTTTACCTTCTAGTTACTCCTACCAACTCATACCACCAGAACCATCCCTTACATTCTCTACATTTGAGGCCCATGCCATACGCCTCTTCCAACCAGTCCATCTTAGAGTAGCTGTCATTTACCGCCCCCCTGGCACTGCTTCCAAATTCATCGACAACTTTGCTTCCTGGCTTCCTTACTTCCTCTCTTCTGACATTCCCTCCATTATCCTAGGCGATTTCAACATCCCTATTGACATCCCCACACAATCCCCTGCCTCTAAACTCCTTAACCTCACCTCTTCACTTGGTGGACCTCCTCACCCTCCCATGTGAATGGGAGCTCACTGGATCTGGTGTTCACTCACCACTGTGATATTTCTGATTTTTCCAACGCCCCATTTCCCCTCTCTGACCACCACCTGCTCGCCTTTAACATATCTCTCTCGACTTCCCCATCTCTACCTCCTAAATCTACCATCACTAAGCGTAACATTGAAGCTATTGACACCACATTCCTTTCCTCCCTGTTTGATTCACTTCTCTCTCCTATTCTCTCTCTCTCATGCCCTGAACAAGCCACTTCCACATACAATGCATCCCTTACTTCTGCTCTTGACTCTGTTGCTCCACCAACCACTATTCACCCTCGCAAATTAACACCTCAACCCTGGCACACCAATTGCACCAGATATCTGCAAAAATGCTCACGTACTGCTGAGCGACACTGGAGGAAATCACGCTCTAAGGCAGACTTCCTCCATTTCAAACTTATGCTCTCATCCTTCAGTGCTGCCCTTTCTCTTGCTAAACAGTCATACTTCAAGAACCTCATCTCCTCCCAGTCTTCCAACCCCCGGCGCCTCTTTGCCACTCTCAACTCACTCATCTGCCCACCTCGTCTCCCTTCCTCACTCTCTGCTCTTGACTTTGCCACTTACTTCACATCCAAAATTGACTCCATACGTCAGGACATCACATCACACCAGACCATCAGTAACCAGCTTTCTCCCATCCCTTACCAACCCTCCCCATCCCTCGCACCTACTCTGACATCTTTCTTCCATGCATCTGGAGAGGAAGTCATGGCCCTCATTCGTTCCTGTCCCCTCACCACCTCCCAACTTGACCCTATCCCCTCCCGCCTCCTCCGCTACCTCTCTCCTTCTGCTTGTTCCCATCTTTCCCACCTTCTCAATCTGTCCCTCTCATCAGGCACTGTCCCCTCTGCCTTCAAGCATGCACTCATCTCTCCTATTCTTAAAAAACCTACACTTGATCCAAACACTCTCTCCAACTACCGACCCATCTCTCTCCTCCCTTTTGCCTCCAAACTCCTTGAGCGTATTGTCTACAACCGCCTTACTTCCTTTCTTTCCTCACACTCACTGCTTGACCCATTCCAGTCTGGCTTCCGTCCTCTCCACTCCACTGAAACTGCCCTTACAAAAGTATGCAATGACCTCCATGCTGCTAAATCTAAGGGACACTACTCTATACTTATTCTACTTGATCTCTCTGCTGCTTTTGACACTGTGGACCATCCTCTCCTACTGCAAATTCTTCACTCCATTGGTCTGCGTGACACTGCCCTCTCTTGGCTGTCCTCCTACCTTTCTGACCGTTCTTTCTCTGTCTCCTCTCATGACTCCACCTTCCCCTCACTTCCACTAACTGTAGGGGTACCCCAAGGTTCTGTCCTTGGTCCTCTTCTCTTCTCTCTCTATACGTCCTCACTAGGTAAGCTCATTAGTTCTTTTGGTTTCCAATATCATCTCTATGCTGATGACACCCAAATCTGTCTTTCCTCTCCAGACCTCTCCCCTGCTCTCCTCACTCGTATCTCCAACTGTCTCTCTGCTACCTCTTCCTGGATGTCCCAGCGCTTTCTTAAACTTAACATGTCTAAGACAGAGCTGATCATCTTTCCTCCCTCCCGCATAACCTCACCTCCTACAATCTCATTATCTATTGATGGCACTACTATCTCCTCTAGCCCCCAAGTGCGCTGTCTTGGAGTAATCCTTGACTCCTCCCTCTCCTTCAAACCACACATTCAGCACCTCTCACAAACCTGCCATTTTCATCTAAAAAATATTTCCAGGATCAGACCCTTTCTGACCCAGGATGCTACTAAGACTCTTATCCACTCACTGGTCATCTCCAGACTGGACTACTGTAATCTGCTCCTGACTGGCATTCCTGACAAATACCTCTCTCCACTCCAATCTATCCTCAATGCTGCTGCCCGGCTCATCTTCCTCACCAAACGCACTACGTCCACCTCTCCTCTCTTACTAGACCTTCACTGGCTCCCCTTCCCTTTCAGAATCCATTTCAAGCTTCTCACACTTGCTTACAAAGCCCTCACCCACTCCTCTCCCATCTACATCTCTGACCTTATCTCCCTTTACACTCCCACCCGTCCTCTTCGCTCTGCTAATGCACGCCGACTCTCCTGCCTACGGATTACTTCCTCCCACTCCTACATCCAAGATTTTTCACGTGCTGCACCACTTCTTTGGAATTCCCTACCTCTCCCCCTCAGACTCTCCACCTCTCTACAAAACTTCAAACGATCTCTCAAGACCCACTACTTCACCAAACCCAGCCAAATCTCATCCTAACCCTCTGTTCTTCTCTCTATGTACCCCATCTGTGTCACCCCTGTCTGTCTACCCCTCCCCTTTAGAATGTAAGCTCTCACGAGCAGGGCCCTCTTCCCTCATGTGCTTATCCTTTCTCTTACTTTAATAATCTTCAACTGTACCACATCCAGCAGTCTTCTGCCACCTGATACTTATTCCAGTGTCATCTGCTGATGTAACTATGTTTATTTACCCTGTACTTGTCCTATACTGTCATCAACTGTAAGTTGCTGTTTTCCTGTTTGATTATTTGTTTATGTATTCTGTAATTGGGCGCTGCGGAACCCTTGTGGCACCATATAAATAAAGGATAATAATAATAATAAAATCCTAGAATTTGATAAATCTATTCTCATGTGAACTGTAATAGATTTTTTTGCCATTATTTATTTAAAAAATACAAACAAGAAGAAATGTGTGAAAAAGTAAATCTAGTTGACAGATGTGTGAAAAAGTAAATGTAGCTTGTGACAGTTCTGTCGGTAATAATAGTGTTAGGGCTAGAGATATAAATAAACTTTAGGAGTAGGGCAGGGAATATAATTAGATTGGTTACATTTTTCTTATAATTTTAGAACATATTTAGAGATAGTGTAATTGCAGAGATCTATGAATGTCTCCAGTAACAAATCTTTGGACTATGGGGGTCATTCCGACCCGATCGCTCGCTGCAGTTTGTCGCAGCGCAGCGATCGGGTCGGAACTGCGCCGGTGCCACAGTGCGCCGGTGCATGGCAGTCGTCGGTGCCCAGCAATCGCCTCTGAGACAGAGGTGGCCGCTGGGCGGGAGGGGGCTGAATGGCGGCGTTAAGCCGCCGTTTAGGGGGAACGGTGGTCGGACAGTTGGGGGGGCGATCAACTCGGAATGACCCCCTATATTCTTGTAGTCTACAACTTATTATAATTTTCAATAATTAGTAAATATGGAGCAGGGCTAAATAACAGGGCTAATAGCCTGTGAGATGCAGGCTGTTCAGGAATTCCTGCAAGACTGACTGACCATATTTTTACAGTGGCAATTATGTACAAAGCAAAATCGACCTGGTGCTTTAAAATTAGGGGCAGAATCGCAGGAATTCCCGAACAGCCTGCATCTCGCAGGCTGTTACATTTTGCACCAAGACTAAAAAAGCATATTATGTTATTTGTCCTGAGTGCATGTGCTCTTAGACATATATTTGATGTATTCTTTACAAATGATTGCTATATTTACGACTGAATGGTGTTGTAGACAATTCCCTCTTCACCATTTTTCTAAATATATTTAATCTTTGTTGAACCAGAAATTCTCCTGATTGGAAATGATCCAGAAGAAAAAAAGAATAAAATTACCGCAACTGTTACTTATGAAAGCTTTTGAAATTCTGTCAGTTTCTATACACTTGGGGTTATGACTCAAGCTATTAAAAGTAGTCGTTTTCCACTAAAATTACTTTAAGTATCATTTATAATCAACATATATTGCTTCTGCATTTTTGCAAAAGGTATTAATTGAACTAGTTACTGGTGAGTACAGGATTTACAGTACGTGTAACGGGTGTAATAATGGCATCACTGACTTGCAATTTTAGAATCAAAGATCAACAGAATAGGTGGAAAATACATCATATATGGTCACAGATAAAAAAAAATAGTACTGGTGAAGAGTAGATGTTGTTATCACATGTTATTTTATGCCACAGACACTGTATACTTGCTCTAAGGGGGAGGATATGCATCCCATTTCGATGTCAGGGGCACCTTGGCGTGCTATCTCACCAGAAGGCGCATATACAATGGGGTAATAAAAAGGTCCTTGAACTTCTGAAACGAATATTGATGTACTTTCTACTATCATTATGCTAATGTTTACTGTTATCAGTGATGAAGACCTTTTATATATTCAAAGGTACCTGTTTGGGCATGGTAATCTCCTTCACCGTGTTTGTCTCTCATATTGTTCTATCAGAAAACCAGGACACCACTGGACTGATGGTCATTCATTTATATTTCCTTCTAGGTATAGAATGCAGCAAACAGACATATGATCCTAGTTCTTCTATACAGTATATGACACTTTGAAGCCATCAGGAATCTCGGCTCTAGGATATAACTGATTCTAGTGTTACATTTTCAGTGGCAGTAGATGGATGTCCTTTGGGAAACCAGTACACATGGAGGCCCTAATCATATCCCTGTAAGCTACAGATGCAATCTTCATAAATAGTTGTTTAACAAAAAAATAAGATTTTACTTACCGATAAATCTATTTCTCGTAGTCCGTAGTGGATGCTGGGGACTCCGTCAGGACCATGGGGATTAGCGGCTCCGCAGGAGACAGGGCACAAAAATAAAGCTTTAGGATCAGGTGGTGTGCACTGGCTCCTCCCCCTATGACCCTCCTCCAAGCCTCAGTTAGGATACTGTGCCCGGACGAGCGTACACAATAAGGAAGTATATTGAATCCCGGGTAAGACTCATACCAGCCACACCAATCACACCATACAACTTGTGATCTGAACCCAGTTAACAGTATGACAACGTAGGAGCCTCTGAACAGACGGCTCACAACAAGAACAACCCGATTTTTTTGTAACAATAACTATGTACAAGTATTGCAGACAATCCGCACTTGGGATGGGCGCCCAGCATCCACTACGGACTACGAGAAATAGATTTATCGGTAAGTAAAATCTTATTTTCTCTAACGTCCTAGTGGATGCTGGGGACTCCGTCAGGACCATGGGGATTATACCAAAGCTCCCAAACGGGCGGGAGAGTGCGGATGACTCTGCAGCACCGAATGAGAGAACTCCAGGTCCTCTTTAGCCAGGGTATCAAATTTGTAGAATTTTACAAACGTGTTCTCCCCCGACCACGTAGCTGCTCGGCAGAGTTGTAATGCCGAGACCCCTCGGGCAGCCGCCCAGGATGAGCCCACCTTCCTTGTGGAATGGGCCTTGACAGATTTAGGCTGTGGCAGGCCTGCCACAGAATGTGCAAGTTGAATTGTGCTACAAATCCAACGAGCAATCGTCTGCTTAGAAGCAGGAGCACCCAGCTTGTTGGGTGCATACAGTATAAACAGCGAGTCAGATTTTCTGACTCCAGCCGTCCTTGAAATATATATTTTCAATGCCCTGACAACGTCCAGCAACTTGGAATCCTCCAAATCGCTAGTAGCCGCAGGCACTACAATAGGCTGGTTCAGGTGAAACGCTGACACCACCTTAGGCAGAAAATGAGGACGCGTCCGCAGTTCTGCCCTGTCTGAATGAAAAATCAGATATGGGCTTTTATACGATAAAGCCGCCAATTCTGACACTCTCCTGGCTGAAGCCAGGGCCAGTAGCATGGTTACCTTCCATGTAAGATATTTCAAATCCGCCGATTTGAGTGGCTCAAACCAATGGGATTTGAGAAAATCCAAAACTACATTAAGGTCCCACGGAGCCACTGGGGGCACAACCGGGGGCTGTATATGTAGTACTCCTTTTACAAAAGTCTGGACTTCAGGAACTGAAGCCAATTCTTTTTGGAAGAAAATCGACAGGGCCGAAATTTGAACCTTAATGGACCCCAACTTGAGGCCCATAGACAATCCTGTTTGCAGGAAATGTAGGAATCGACCCAATTGAAATTCCTCCGTGGGGGCCTTCCTGGCCTCACATCACGCAACATATTTTCTCCAAATGCGGTGATAATGTTGTGCAGTCACCTCCTTCCTGGCTTTTACCAGTGTAGGAATGACCTCTTCCGGAATGCCTTTTTCCCTTAGAATTTGGCGTTCAACCGCCATGCCGTCAAACGCAGCCACGGTAAGTCTTGGAATAGACACGGTCCCTGCTGAAGCAGGTCCCGTCTTAGAGGTAGAGGCCACGGATCTTCCGTGAGCATCTCCTGAAGTTCCGGGTACCAAGTTCTTCTTGGCCAATCCGGAGCCACGAGTATCGTTCTTACTCCCCTTTGCCGTATGATTCTCAGTACTTTTGGCATGAGAGGCAGAGGAGGAAACACATACACTGACTGGAACACCCACGGCGTTACCAGAGCGTCCACAGCTATTGCCTGAGGGTCTCTTGACCTGGCGCAATACCTGTCCAGTTTTTTTGTTGAGGCGAGACGCCATCATGTCCACCTTTGGTTTTTCCCAACGGTTCACAATCATGTGGAAGACTTCTGGATGAAGTCCCCACTCTCCCGGGTGTAGATCGTGTCTGCTGAGGAAGTCTGCTTCCCAGTTGTCCACTCCCGGAATGAACACTGCTGACAGTGCTATCACATGATCTTCCGCCCAGCGAAGAATCCTTGCAGCTTCTGCCATTGCTCTCCTGCTTCTTGTGCCGCCCTGTCTGTTTACGTGGGCGACTGCCGTGATGTTGTCCGACTGGATCAACACCGGCTGACCCTGAAGCAGGGGTTTTACCAGGCTTAGAGCATTGTAAATCGCTCTTAGCTCCAGTATATTTATGTGAAGAGATATCTCCAGGTTTGACCATACTCCCTGGAAGTTTCTTCCCTGTGTGACCGCTCCCCAGCCTCTCAGACTGGCATCCGTGGTCACCAGGACCCAGTCCTGTATGCCGAATCTGCGGCCCTCTAACAGATGAGCACTCTGCAACCACCACAGAAGAGACACCCTTGTCCGTGGCGATAAGGTTATCCGCTGATGCATCTGCAGATGCGATCCGGACCATTTGTCCAGCAGATCCCACTGAAAAGTTCGTGCGTGGAATCTGCCGAATGGAATCGCTTCGTAAGAAGCCACCATCTTTCCCAGGACTCTTGTGCATTGATGCACAGACACTTTTCCTGGTTTTAGGAGGTTCCTGACAAGTTCGGATAACTCCTTGGCTTTCTCCTCCGGAAGAAACACCTTTTTCTGAACCGTGTCCAGAATCATTCCCAGGAACAGCAGACGTGTTGTCGGGGTCAACTGAGATTTTGGAAAATTCAGAATCCACCCGTGTTGTTGCAGCACTACTTGGGTTAGTGCTACTCCGTCCTCCAGCTGTTCTCTGGACCTTGCCCTTATCAGGAGATCGTCCAAGTAAGGGATAATTAATACGCCTCTTCTTCGCAGAAGAATCATCATTTCGGCCATTACCTTGGTAAAGACCCGAGGTGCCGTGGACAATCCAAACGGCAGCGTCTGAAACTGATAATGACAGTTTTGCACCACGAACCTGAGGTACCCTTGATGTGAAGGGCAAATTGGGACATGCAGATAAGCATCTTTTATGTCCAGGGACACCATAAAGTCCCCTTCTTCCAGATTCGCTATCACTGCTCTGAGTGACTCCATCTTGAACTTGAATTTTTGTATGTACAGGTTCAAAGATTTCAGATTTAGAATAGGTCTTACCGAGCCGTCCGGCTTCGGTACCACAAATAGTGTGGAGTAATACCCCTTTTCCTGTTGTAGGAGGGGTACCTTGACTATCACCTGCTGAGAAAACAGCTTGTGAATGGCTTCCAATACCGTCGCCCTGTCTGAGGGAGACGTTGGCAAAGCAGACTTTAGGAACCGGCGAGGGGGAGACTTCTCGAATTCCAACCTGTAACCCTGAGATACTACCTGCAGGATCCAGGGGTCCACCTGTGAGCAAGCCCACTGCGCGCTGAAATTCTTGAGTCGACCCCCCACCGCTCCTGAGTCCGCTTGTAAAGCCCCAGCGTCATGCTGAGGGCTTTGCAGAACCCGGGGCGGGCTTCTGTTCCTGGGAAGGAGCTGCTTGCTGCCCTCTCTTACCCTTTCCTCTGCCTCGGGGCAGATATGACTGTCCTTTTGCCCGCTTGTTCTTATAGGACCGAAAGGACTGCGGCTGAAAAGACGGTGTCTTTTTCTGTTGGGAGGGGGTCTGAGGTAAAAAGGTGGATTTTCCGGCAGTTGCCGTGGCCACCAGATCCGATAGACCGACGCCAAATAATTCCTCCCCTTTATACGGCAATACTTCCATATGCCGTTTGGAATCCGCATCACCTGACCACTGTCGCGTCCATAAACTTCTTCTGGCAGATATGGACATCGCACTTGAGTGCAAATATCCCTCTGAGCATCTCGCATATAAAGAAAAGCATCCTTTAATTGCTCTAAAGTCAATAAAATACTGTCCCTATCCAGGGTATCAATATTTTCAGTCAGGGAATCCGACCAGACCACCCCAGCACTGCACATCCAGGCTGAGGCGATGGCTGGTCGCAGTATAACACCAGTATGTGTGTATATACTTTTTAAGGTAGTTTCCAGCCTCCTATCAGCTGGATACTTGAGGGCGGCCGTATCAGGAGACGGTAACGCCACTTGTTTTGATAAGCGTGTGAGCGCCTTATCCACCCTAGGGGGTGTTTCCCAGCGCGCCCTAACCTCTGGCGGGAAAGGGTATAATGCCAATAACTTTTTTGAAATTAGCACTTTTCTATCTGGGTTAACCCACGCTTCATCACATACATCATTTAATTCCTCTGATTCAGGAAAAACTACAGGTAGTTTTTTCACACCCCACATAATACCCCTTTTTGTGGTACTTGCAGTATCAGAGATATGTAAAGTCTCCTTCATTGCCGTGATCATATAACGTGTGGCCCTACTGGAAAATACGTTTGTTTCTTCACCGTCGTCACTAGATTCAGTGTCCGTGTCTGGGTCTGTGTCGACCGACTGAGGTAAAGGGCGTTTTACAGCCCCTGACGGTGTCTGAGACGCCTGGGCAGGTATTAACTGGTTTGCCGGCCGTCTCATGTCGTCAACTGATTTTTGTAATGTGCTGACATTATCACGCAATTCCATAAACAAAGCCATCCATTCCGGTGTCGACTCCCTGGGGGGTGACATCACCATTACCGGCAATTGCTCTGCCTCCACACCAACATCGTCCTCATACATGTCGACACACGCGTACCGACACACAGCAGACACACAGGGAATGCTCTATTGAAGACAGGACCCCACTAGCCCTTTGGGGAGACAGAGGGAGAGTTTGCCAGCACACACCCAAGCGCTATAATATATATGGGAACAACCCTATATAAGTGTTGTATCCTTGTAGCAGCTTAAATATAGTAATATCGCCAAAAAAGTGCCCCCCCTCTCTGTTTTACCCTGTTTCTGTAGTGCAGTGCAGGGGAGAGTCCTGGGAGCCTTCCTCACAGCGGAGCTGAGCAGGAAAATGGCGCTGTGTGCTGAGGAGAATAAGCCCCGCCCCCTATTTCGGCGGGCTCTTCTCCCGGAGTTTGTGAGATCTGGCAGGGGTTAAATACATCCATATAGCCTCAAGGGCTATATGTGATGTATTTTTAGCCATAAAAAAGGTATTATACATTGCTGCCCAGGGCGCCCCCCCCCCCAGCGCCCTGCACCCTCAGTGACCGCTGTGTGAAGTGTGCTGACAACAATGGCGCACAGCTGCAGTGCTGTGCGCTACCTCATGAAGACTGAAAAGTCTTCTGCCGCCTGTTTCTGGACCTCTTCAATCTTCGGCATCTGCAAGGGGGGTCGGCGGCGCGGCTCCGGGACCGGACTCCATGGCTGGGCCTGTGTTCGATCCCTCTGGAGCTAATGGTGTCCAGTAGCCTAAGAAGCCAATCCATCCTGCACGCAGGTGAGTTCACTTCTCTCCCCTAAGTCCCTCGATGCAGTGAGCCTGTTGCCAGCAGGACTCACTGAAAATAAAAAACCTAAAAACTTTTTCTAAGCAGCTCTTTAGGAGAGCCACCTAGATTGCACCCTGCTCGGACGGGCACAAAAACCTAACTGAGGCTTGGAGGAGGGTCATAGGGGGAGGAGCCAGTGCACACCACCTGATCCTAAAGCTTTATTTTTGTGCCCTGTCTCCTGCGGAGCCGCTAATCCCCATGGTCCTGACGGAGTCCCCAGCATCCACTAGGACGTTAGAGAAAAAATGATTAAAAAGTATAATAAAACAGCATAAAATATCCAAACTAAGCATATGTTTTTAAAGCTAACAATCAATTAGATGTGATATTTAATAAATATGTATATTATTAATGGGAACTCTAGTCAATGTATGGTGAGTGCAGGTTTAAAGACCAGTTTATACAAGGAAGCCGGTCCACAGGTTATTCCGAGCTGCTGCTGGACCCCAGAGCAGATGCACAATAATTATTCAGGGGCATATTTATCATTTAATAATTGCAGGATATTCCCTGAAAATAGCCGTTTTTTGGGGAGTACCCGCAAATATTAAGGATCTCTCAGATGTACCATGGAGGAGATATTGTTGGTATCCCGGCGCTCACGGAACACCGGCGTCGGATTTCCAACACCTGCCAAAATACCAACACAGGAATCCCAACAGCCAACATTCCGAATGTAAGTATCAGGGGTAGATTAGGGTAAGGCTTCTGGGGGAGTTAGGGTTAGGCTGCAGGAAGGGAGGGATAGGTTTAGGCTGTAGGGGGGGAGTTAGGGTTAGGCTGCGGGAAACAAGGGTTAGCATACTTACCCTGCAACTGTTGGGATCTTGGCTTTCTCAGATCCGGGATCCCATACCCAACCCCCATGGAGGGATCACAGCAGATATCTCTGACCACAAATGTAGCCTCCGTAGGTTTCTACAGGGTATGCTATTAATTTGGGTTTACTAAGCTCCGGGAGTTTGACCCTAATAGCTAACGCCATTTCCGGATTGCGTAAGCCTATAGTAGCCTATTGTCTCCTGGCAAGAGGCAAACAGTAAATTTGCGTGAAAATATTAATTTTCACATTACAAATTTCTGCAAAAAATATTGATCACATCTGCATTAAAAAGTCTGTGATGTGATAAATATACCCCTTAATAATAATGCAAAAAAAGCCACAAATATAGTTACATAAATCATTCTGTCTGTTTAACGCTCCTTGACTTTTGTATAAGTTAGCTTTGGACAGTAATATATGACTTTCATTTATTTTTCTCTGTTTTCATTAGAGCATAGATTTATAGACATTTTAAAAGGGAATGGCAGGTGTCCAGAAGGTTAAGTACTGCAGAAAATAAAATGTCAACACTTAAAGTGGAGGTGATAGCTCTTTATTGGACAAAGTTACAGAATCTGGTTTCAAAGGTTAAAGTGCCATAAAAAGTATTTTTTATTATTTAACAAAAAAAGTAAACATAATAGAACATTGCTAAACAACTAAACAAATGATCAAATTACTATTTACTTTGGGGATATTTACAGTAGTTAACCTTCTGTGTGCAACCGATTTACGCCAAGTGTGTTTCCCAAAGCATAACACTTGTACAGCAAAGACAGCCTCTGAGATTGGGAGTGGGGAGGGATAAGGACACACAGTTTTGTTGCACACTACCTTCCCCTAGAGGTACAAGTACCCCAATGACCACTGCCTGGGGCTGGGTTTTACTGTTTATTTATCTATTGTTATGAGTTAGCACATTTATTTTTATTTTTAAAGAGTTAACATTTTTCACAGCCATATTTAGATGCTGACTGATTTAACAATAGTGCACATGTAAGTGTTGTACTAATTATGGAACAATTTTAACATCATCTGAAAATTCATACCATTTATGTAAGCTCTACAATCACTGTATGGGCTTCAACTACCGCAGATGCAGTGGTGCATTAAGAGAGGAGGAGGCCCGTGTGCACTCTGCGTCTGGGCCTCTCTGGCTGGCAGTGCTCTAGTAAGCACTAGTAGACTCTGGTGCAGTGTTAGAGTCTACTGCACAGTGGCCATTTTCCTGGTGATTTGTGCAGCACTGCCGCTGCCGACGTGAGACACCAGAAAGTCATGTATATAAGAAGTGAGTGCAGGAAGTGCGATGTGGGCCACCCTGGGCACATTGCTTTGGGCGATGGGAGGATTGAAGGAAGAGTGCATATTTATAGTATATATGTTAGTCTTTCAGGACAGTGCACTTTGCAGAGCAAGATTATTGTACACGCCCATTAGCCATGAGTCGCTCCAATCCCCAACCAGCTCCAGCACTACAGCAGGGGAATCTCACAGTGAATACTAGTGCAGGCATCACTGGTACTGGTGGAAGATTTGGGTAGGCACGCTACTCCTTTCAACTCCTCCCAACTGTCCCAATTTTAGTGAGGAAGAGAGGGACTGTGGGCATGACCTCTTTCTACAGGAGGGAGGTATGGTAATTATCATTTGTTTTCTATTTCTCAGTACCAGGGCCATTTCTAAACAATTTGGCTCCCAGTGCGAACAGTAAAAAAATGTGCCCCCCATTCCAAAATTACGTTTTTTGCGCACCACCCCAAAGATGCTAAAATTGGGGTGTTCTTGCAAGAAAAGACTACCTTACACCCCAGTTTTTGACCCTGCACCCCCAGACCTCGGCCATCACAGGAAAGAAAAAATTCCACCATATTATGCCCTACACTGTAATGTCCCTTTCACCATATTATTTACACACCACACAGTAATGCCCCCTGCTCCATATTATACCCCACACAACAATGCCCCCTGCACCATAATACACAGTAATGGCCATGACATTTTATTATGCTCCACACAGTACTGCACAGGACAACTTATCATGCCCCACAGTTATGCCCTGGCCCTGAAGCCTTAATATGCCCCACAGTATTGGTACATTTTTGATCCTTGTCAGGGCCTTTCATGCTGTGGGAAGCCTCCCATTTGGCGCATGTGGTCATGCAGCATCTCCCCAGTGGCTCCCGGCACTACTGGGTATCGATGTCCTCTTATTTTCCCTGACAGATTCTAGAGGTCCAGTAGGACCTCTAGCATCTGTCTCCTCTAAGGCGGCGGCCATTTTGGGTGGAATATTTTTTTATCAGTATTCTATGCGGTCAGCTAGACCACATAGAATACTTCTGCAGGCACTGGCTGCAGCTCCCCGTGGCGATTGCACGCTCACCTGGCCCTAGAAACGGCCCTGCACAGTACAGCAATGTTTCTTAATTCCAGTCCTCAGGGACCCCTAACAATGCATGTTTTACATATCTCCTTAGTATCACAATTGAAATAATTAGCTCCATCTGTAGATCTTTTAAAATGTGTCAGCCAGGAATGAATACACATGTGCACCAGGTAGATGTGTGAAACGTGCACTCTTATGTGTCCCTGAGGACTGGAGTTGGGAAACGCTTCAGTATAGTAACTGTGTCCTGAGCAGGAGTAACTGTTAATCAGTTGCAGTGCTCTGCTATTAGCCACATGTGTTTTACTGAAGTAACTGACAGTTACATACACTCAAACCACCGATGCTGCAGATTCATCCATTCATTTAAAAGTAGATCACGTTTCTTTTATTATTTCTTATTTGTAGCATCTGTTATTCAGTGTGTGTCACCACAATACTATGAAAAGATCACAAAGATTTATCAGCAAATCATATGGTCAGCTATGGCAGTGCAAGTTTATTTGAGTGATTTATGCAGATGCTGCTACAAAGTCCTTCCCTGAAGTACATCCGTGCATTTGATGTGTAAGATCTGATATGCTCACTTTTAGCATCCGTACATGCTGAAAGCTGTAATACCGCCTGCTGCACCACCTGCACCATCAGTCGCAGCATCGTATAACATGCACCAACCCTATGGCAGATGCAGCTTGTCTGAGTATGGCCTCTAAAGTTAACGACTGAACGTCTGTGTACATAAACACCTCAGTGACATGCCACGCCCATTGGATGGACCATCTCCATGTATCTGCTTAGCCACCTCCCAGTCATTACCACTGTTCCAAGACATTTCTGATAATGTGCGACTCAATCACAACAGTGCCGTTGTGCATAGACACTGTGTAACATATGCGCTGTAGGAGCTCTAGGGATTTTTGCACATGTGCAATTCCAAAAAACCTGCTAAACTCCAAGAACATTGGGGGTCATTCCGACCCGATCGCGGCAATCGGGTCGGAACTGTGCATGCGCCGACGCCGCAGTGCGCCGGCACATGCCGGACGGACGGAGGCTGTCGTTCGATAGCGATCGCCTCTGCCTGTCAAGGTCGCTGGGCGGGAGGGTGCGGCACGGCGGCGTTTAGCCAACTGACAGGACTTACGCTTGGGAGTTCAGAACTACAAAACACTGCACATGTGCAAAAGTTTGGTTTTGTCCTGGATAGTGGCTTCACACTTATACCCCTTTTACACCTACGAGCACGGGTCGCAGCCGGGAGCCTGACACGGGAGCTGCCCCCTGCTGCGACCCATGCTCGGTCCCTTTCCCATCAGCAGTCACAACCCGGCATATGCCGGGTTGGTGACGCTTCTAGCTACACGGCAGGGGCGGCGCAGGGAGATCACATGATCTCCCAGCGCCGCCCATCCATACAGTGTAAACGGGAGCCGTGTCGCATCGACACGGCTCCCGTTTACACTACACCCTACCCGGATCATTCCCGTGTCCTACCCAGGTAAATAGCCGGGTAGGATTCACGGGTCACTTGATCCGGGTTGACCCTTTTCCACTTGCCAAAAACACGGGTAAATGCGCGCCCCCGTGCATTTACCCGTGTTTTTTGAGCTAGTGGAAAAGGGGTATTAAACATCAGGTGTCAGCCACATTCAAATCCTCATTCTTTCATCTGAGGAACATAGCCAGAATCTAGCACTTAATTCCCTCTGAAGATCTGCCTAAAGTCATACATACATTTGTATCATCGAGCCTAGATTACTGTAATGTCCTCTACCTTAGTCTCCCAGTAAAAGAATTGCACCGCTTGCAAATGGTACAAAATGCAGATCCCAGGATATTAACCAACCAGCCCTGTTCCAGCCACATAACACTCATTCTCTGCTTCCTTCACTGCCTACCTGTAAGATGGTGAATCATTTTCAAGATTGGCTTACTCACTTTCAAAGCCCTACATGAGTAGGGCCCAAGGTACTTGAAGCAGCTTCTGAGTCCTTATTGTCCCACTCAATTACTACGATCTGTAGATGAAGGACTATTAACAGTACTGTACCTAGAATCTCCCTAAATTCATCTAGGTGGTTGAGCTTTCAGCTTTGTGGTTCCAACTCTATCGAACTCTTTTCCCTGCACAGTTCGAGAAGCTTCCACTCTAGAATTCTTCAAAAACAGACTCATGACTTACCTATTTACTCAAGCATTTCACTAATATCTACTGTTAAGCTAGATTTGTATTTTGTGCTGTTAAGGCAAACGTAAAACACCTTGAGTCCTATTAGGAGAAAAGTGCTATATTTTTACTACTATTAACAAACTGCGCATGCACAAAGATCCACTGTCACCACTACAGGACTTTGAGGTAAGCATAGCGCCATCATCAGATAGTGCTACCTTTTAGGTAGCTCAGCTTCTCCATGCTTAGTAAGTTGCCAGAACGCTTCTCCGTCGTATCCGGCTAAAAGAGTTAAAGCAACTTGATACATGGGCAACAAGTGGATAAAAAGGCCTGAGATGGGCAGATAATAGATTATATGTGGCTGTTTCAGAAGCTGTGCATATGAGACAAGAAAGGAAAGCAGCATAGATAGTATTGTAGATGCAATGTGTTTGTGTGTGTGTGTGTGTGTGTGTGTGTGTGTGTGTGTGTGTGTGTGTGTCGGGTGTTATTAGGGCTTGGGGGATTTAAGAGGAACCGCAGCTCATATTTTGTACAAGGGCCCATGGCAACCTTCTGCTAAACCTGTCAGTAAACACATTTTGAAAATGAGTGATGTCAGGCAAATGCACTTTACTGTAAGGCCAAGGTAAGACGTGCGCGGCTCTTCAGCTGTTCCAAGTCCCAGCATGTTCCAAGTCCCAGCATGCTCTGCCAGCTTTGGCGTAGACATGGGAGTTCCAGAACAGCTGGAGTGCTGCAGGTTGCCCATCTCTGCTTTAGATTGTGCACATCTGCAGTGTTTGTTTTAAAATGACAAATACAGAAATAAGTTGTAATGTACTTTTGGCATGACTGTTACCTTTATTGCCAGGCCAACAGGCGTTAGCTTCTCTTCATTCCGTTCACTTAAACAATCCTCCCCCATGAGTGAGGTGAGGTGTTGCAAACACTCGGCATGTCCGTGGGTCGCTGCAATGTGCAGTAGATTGTTCCCATTTTCATCATGAATTTGGTCTAGATTATCTACAGCAATGTGCGGCTGGAAAGACGAAAGGGAAAAGATACAGAGCTGTCAGGCAATGGGTAAACACGCTCAGACAAGTCAAGATTACATTTGAAAAGAAGTCACATCATCACTGATATGTCCAGGAAAATAGAGATAAGTCCCTTCAGCAAAAGGATAATAAATGTAAGATACAATTTTATATATCAACATGCAAAATGAGCTGCGCAGCTTAGCGAGCTTGTATGAATGGTCAATACTTAATAAAGAAATAATTTTTCCAGGGTGGTTTTCAGTATTACATGTTCGTGTTTCATCACTCACGGAATGCAGATACACTGTGGAGGTTGTAGTATTAGGTTGGGCAAATAAAAACAATTGGTCTAAAAAATGTAGGTTGCTCAATGAGCCATCTCTATATTCTGTCGGGTTGGGGCCGAGATCCAGGCGGTCATCATCCTGACGCTGGGATCCCGGCTGCAGAATGCCGACGGTGGGGGGGTAAGCGGAACGAAGCCCCTTGCATACTCGCTGCACTCGCCATGTTACGCTCACCACGATGCAGGCCCGGTGGCGAGCTGCGCTCACCACAGGTTCTATTCCCACTCTATGGGTGTTGTGGACACCCACAAGTGGGAATAGTCCCGTCTAGTCGGCATGCCGACTGTCGGTATTTTGAGTGGGCGGGATGCAGGGGGAGGTTTATGTGGCCGTCCTGACCGTCGGTCACATAACTACATCCCATTCTGTCAATACTGTATACGCACACTGGCCCGTATTTAAGGTATACGGTTGTTAGGTCGACCACATTAAGGTCGACAGTCAACAGGACGACCACTATTGGTCGACATGCATTAGGTCAACATGGTTTAAAGGTCGACATTGACAAAATATCGACATGGCAAAGATCGACACAGAAAAAGGTTGACATGAGTTTATTTTATTTCTTATTCTGTTTTAATCTGTTCATACTTTACGATCCCTGTGGATTATGATTGGAATAGTAACCTGTGCCGAGGCACAGCAGTAGCGGAGTGAGGCACCTCGCCTGAAGCATGGTGAGCATAGCAAGCCAAGCAAGGGGACAAGGTGCACTAATTGGGGTTCCCAGTCATTTTACAGAGTAAACGACACTAGGTTTTTTTTAAACCCATGTCGACCCTTTCATGTCGACTTTTTCCTGTGTCCACATAGTGCATGTCAACGTTTTGGGGTCGGCCTAGACACTATTGACCTTTTAAGGGTCGACCCACATCCCTTATTTAATAGCCTGCAAGCATGGGCGTATCTATTTGGTCTACAATGGGCACCGTGTACGTAAACCCTGCACCCATTCATAATACTTACCTCTTGGACGGTGCCGCAGGTATCATCAGGAACATGGCGCAAGCAACACATTTCCATAGACCTGTGCCACAGATATCACCGGAAACATGGTGCAGGCATGATGTGTCTCCGTAGGTCTATGCATGGACACTACAGAAATCACCCGTACCACTTTCCTGGAATTCGGTGCATGTGCAATAGCCTCTGGCAAGTCTACTGTGGAAAAACTGGGGAGAGGGGGTGGACCACACAGAGACTGCACTGGGGCCCTGCCCTCTCCTGTTCCGCTGCTACCTGCAATTTACAGGTATGGGCACGATTCCAGCAAGTTAGTCCTTTTTACGTTAAAGCAGTAATAATGTAAAATTTAAAACCTTCTTGGTTTTGCCTTTTAAATTATTGCAACTTTAAAAATACAGGATAAGTCGCTGGAATTGTGCCTGTACCTGCAACTCTCAGGCTATTAAATAAGGGCCACATTGTAGTTTGTGCATGTGCAAGTAACAAATCAAAGCTTTAAGCACCAGTATGGGGGCCAAACAACGTCCTCGTACTAGTTGCTATTTCATCACTCTCTGAGCTCTAGAACTAAAGGTGTCAAATCTCAAAGACTTGAGGCCGATGCACAGTGAGAAAGTTCAGACGACAACTGGTTGGGTACTGTCCAGTAGTTTCCCATCTCAATCAGAGTGATGGATCCCAAGTCTATGATGCAGAAGTACCAAAGGCATCAATGTATGCAAACAGTGGCTGTGCCAGAGTAGGGACTTCTTCTAGTCTACAATTGTCATTTTAGGGAAGCCCCAACCTCGCCTTAAGCAGGGTATTGTTCTTTTACACAACTTCAAAAAATAAAGGTAAAAAAATATCTAAATGGTAGTATGTGCACAGCAAGGGTCCATGTACATTATAAACTCCTCTCAACTCGTGTAGTTCATACAAATATGAGAAGTGAACATTCACTATATTGGCCACAGATGTTTGTTCATCATGTCTATAGGTATATAGCAATAAGTACACTGTATAAGTCTAAGAATCACCCCAAGCTGATGGCTGTACCCCTGCCCGCAGTCCTGCTAAGAGAAACATTTGCCACGGCTTGCAGGAAGTTGGGTGGTATGCTCCCACTAGTCTTGGAGAACTGTGACGCGCACCTATGCGCAAAGCTATGTTAGGGGAAGGAGGTTAGAGGGGAACCTAGTGCATCAGAAGTGCTAGGTATGTTATACAGGCTACATTATGGATCACATCAGGCATCATGTTAGGAATAAACAGTGCAGGGCAGGTGCAATGGATGTAATGGAGCACAATTACAATGTTTGTACAGTGATACATGTGCACTGTGCTGCGGAAATGGCCAACACAAAATCTTGTCTAATCTGAAAGTAGGACAGTTCTGGAAATGTTCAATTCATTTGTACACAGACAGATACACTTTGTTAGTCAATCTATATAAACATAAGTGTGATCATTAGAATGACAGATAAGATTAGAATGACAAACCCTGGCATTCACTGAGAGATAAAGCAGTGTCTGTCCGTGTGACAATGTGATGGCAACCAGCCAGCTGAGCCCTAGAATATGTATAGACAGAACTCTACCAAGTCCAATAACAAGACGGGCTCCATTCACAGCCCCTGTCCCTGCGGCGATAAGTAATTATAATTATTGGGTCTAAACTCCATTATACTCCTATATGAGACAATGAGAACGTAGCTGTCCTGCCGTTCATTAGACCACATAGTTATCCCAAATTAGGAAACTAAGCTGTCCTTAAGTCACTTATGGGTCTATTTATTAATATGAGGCAATGTGGTTAGTAAACACAACTTGCCCAGACTTATGAGCGAATCAGTCAAGATCATCTGGCCAGATACAGGGATCTATTTACTAAGCCTTGGATGGAGATAAAGTGGAAAGAGATAAAGTACCAGCCAATCAGCTCCTAACTGCCATGTCACAGGCTGTGTTAGAAGAATGACAGTTAGGAGCTGATTGGCTAGTACATTATCTCCTTTCACTTAATCTCTCTCCAAGGCTTAGCACACAGACCCCTAGGAATGTTAGGGCCTTATGGAAGAGTCAGTATTACATTATTGTTCTATGTAATAAATTACAAATATGAAATAAGTTTTCTTTGGTCTCGTGGCACAGACTTGAGCTTTACAATTCATAGCCACTGACAGGTCCTTAGAGAGGTTACTAATGTGTACACATTCCTATTTCTGACCAACATAAGAGAAAGCCAATAACCAAATGTTACTAGTATAGTCTACGCAGTATGAGGCTGAACATCCATCTCCTGGGTACAAGAACTCTGGGAAAACTGCAGCTAAATTCAGAGAGATTTATCAAAGAGGAATTCATACACATTAATGTCTGGATATCTGAAACACTACAATGGTATCACACATGAGAAAAGGCCACGTCATGCTGTGAGATCCCTGGGACTCATTTACTTTTGCATAACGTCTGACATAAATCATTACTGCTGACAGCCAGCGATTAACAAAGTAGAGGTGATTCGCCCTTTCAATCATTTCTACTGCCATGGTGGAAACGTGAGTTCTCCACGTTGTCTCACCATATATGTGTTTATATGACAAACAGCACAGAGGCAGGGAATGTGATATTGCTATGTCCCTAGTAAGGAGCTAGGGAAATGAAACTAGATAAGGATAACAGAAGGTGTTATATACAGAGAGCCCCCATAACCACGCTAACCCCATATATGGGTCTAATTCAGATCTGATCCCTGTTGTGTGAAATCGCACGGCGACCAATTATCAAATGACTGCGCAGGCATGATGCCAAACAGCGAAAAAATAATGGATCGGATTTGCAGATGTCCGCTGTCTGGTGAAGTTTTCGCATGGAGCACGCATGCATTCGCACACTTGCACGGGGGCGGGTTTTCACTCTCTATGGGCGGCGGCTATCTGATCACAGAACTCTGCAAAAACGCAGAGGAGCGATCAGGTCTGCATTAGGCCCTATGTACAGATGGTATAACGGGCCTGATCAGAATGCATTTGCAGCTGCAAATGTGTATGCGGTGACTGTGCGAGAGTATGCAAATGCTGCAGATGCCTGGATTTGTATATAGAACAGCGGCTTTGCAAATCCCAGCGGCAGCATAGAAAGACACAGTATTGTCGCAGAACAGGCAATTAGTTGTGAGTAGCCCTTGGTAGTGCAGCATGGATGCAGGACGTAAGATGCAGGAGACATTGCAGCTACATACGGGATTGCAGTTGCTGCCTCAAACATGCAACCAAAACTGTCATGATATTCCCACCTATGTTTTTGCCGCCATAACCATTCCCCATATTCTTCCCCAAACGGTCCCAGACTGTCAATCACTTTGTGAATAAATCCTCTATGCGACCGCCATGGCAAGACCATGGCAGCACATGCGCAGTGAGGCTTAGATGTATGGGCAGACCATCGATAATCACTCAACTGCGAAAAATTCCTCTATGCAATAGCCATCACAGGCCATGGCAGGACATGCGCATTGCGACTAAGACATATGCGCAGACCACCAACAATTGCTCAACTGCAAAATAAATCCTGGTTTGCCTACATCCTGGGGAACCCTGCTGGAATTACATCCCCGATCTGTAGCCCATAGGTTACAACGGGCTACCACTCTCTGAAGATGGCGGTACCTGCGGATATTGGTAAGTCTGGCAGTATCGCATTTGCCATAGAAACCTATGGGGGATGCGGCTGCGGCATGGAGGGATTGCAGCAGATATCAGAGATGCCTAGTGCAGTCCCTCCTTACATTCAGGGGATACTTAATATTTGCAGCTAAACCCCGTGAACGGGTGTTTTGGCGGTAATAGCTGCAAATACTGTTTGATAAACGGGCCTCTTAGACTTTTTTGGGCAACTACTGGTATTTGTAACTTGAGAAGAAATCAGACAAGGGACGTATTTTATTACTAGACCCTGCACAGTAATGCCCCTGACAACATATTATGCCCCCACATTAATGCCCTTGTCATCATAATATGCCCACACAATAATTTTGCAGTACCTGCTCGTTGTCAGGGGGTTCTGCTTGTTGTCAAGGGTGTTGCTCATTGTCAGGGGGATCTGCTCGTTGTGAAGGGGTTTTGCTTGTTGTCAGGGGCTCACCCCCCTTCCTCGGCTGTTGCCTGTTTGCGCTTGCCTGCTTCCTTTCAATAGTTAGAACTATTGAAAACGTCCCTCTCAAAATGGCCACCGCCTCAGAGCCTCCTCTAGTACAATATCTTTAATAACTGTCTCCTGAGAGGCCGCGGCCATTTTAAGAGGGACATTTTCATTAGGGACCTGCGTGTGGACGACAGGGACCAACGGAGGCGGGCAAATGGCAGCATGAGCAGACTGGGCCCTCTCCTCTCTGTTATACCCCTTTTCCACTACTGAGCACGGATCGCAGCTGAGACCCTGACACGGGTGCTACCCGGCTGCGGCCCGTGCTCAGGCCCCTTTCCCACTGCGCTCACCACCCCGGCATATTGCCGAGTTGGTGACGCTGCTAGTGACGCGGCAGGGGCGGCGCTGGGAGACCACATGATCTCCCAGCGCCGCCCTTCCATAGTGTAAACGGGAGCCGTGTCGCATCAACACGGCTTCTGTTTACACTACAACCCTACCCGGATCATTCCCGTGTCCTACCCAGGTAGTTACCCGGGTAGGATTCACGGTCACTTGATCCGGGTTTTTGCAGTGGAAAAAGGGTATTAGAGAGGCCGGGCCCAGGACAGCTGTGCCTGCAGCACCCCCTGATGGCGGGCCTGCTTTTAAGTGTATCAAATAAGCTTCTATGAATTACATAAAGTACTGTAAGTGAAGTACAGCTCAATTTCAATTGACCCATGGGCCTTGAAACCCTGTTGTGGCAATAGTCTCGTCTCCTCCTACAGTAAGACAACAAAGGTACAGTATAGATTTTGATATCTCAAAACTGTTATCTAGTAAATGGCAAAAACCTGATAGGAAAATGTTTTACTTACTTACTTATTGCTGTTCTGTGACTGCTGAATAAGCTGGGTCAATGCATATGTGTTCTAGTAGATTTAGACATGATGTTCCCATTAAAGAGAAAATCTGGATGCTCTTTAAATAATCAAATGGAAATATTCTAAGGGTCAATTGCAAATATCAATATAATAAATAATGTAAATAGATCACAGCAGCTACACTACTAATAAAATCAGTGGGAAGGATTCAGACACAATCAGCCAATCAGAAGCTGTTGCCAATCACCATCATCCTTAGTTTGCATTTTGGACCAATGGTGCAGTGATCCGCCTACTAATATGTGCATTTGTGTTGTTGCAGTCAGCATGAATCTCATGGCCATTCTTGTATGCTTATTCCATCCTCCTGTCCTGTCACAATACCGATGTCGGGATCCCGCTAGGGGCACCATACTGCCGCCGGAATACCAGCAAGGAAGGTGATTCCCCCTCTGTGGGTGTCCATGACACCCACAGAGGGAGAATAGAGCCTGTGGCGAGTGCAGCGAACACGCAAGGGGCTTCATTTTGATCGCCCCCACCAGCATTCTAATGACCGGGATCCTGATGTTGGTATAAAGACCACTGGGATCCCGTTCGCCGGGATCACATACTGATCCCCATCCTCCAATTTACAGGCTACAACACACGGTACTGTAGAGCCTCATTTCCTGCCTAACCCTATGGGCGTGTGAGGTATAATTAATAATGCTGGAGTCATACTGTGCTGTTAGTATGAAGGTCCTGATGGCACATCGTCTGCATCACTTAAAACTGAATTGGACCCTCAGGGCATGAGACAGAGATGGAGACAATACGCTGATGCCGCAGCCATTTGCGTACAAAGATGCACTTCGGTCTCACCGTCAATCTACAGAGCCATCCTATGCTTTCCACTCAACTCAGCCGCCGGGACCAGTGACACTGCTTCCAAAGACTCAGCAGCACGCCCAAAACACGTTCACAACGTGCCCACAATTCACTACTACCCCCATTACCTCCCAAAAATGATGCAAACTGTCTGTCACTCTGCATCCAAATCCTAAATGAGACTGCCATCGGCATCATTCACGACACATAGATGCTGGCGCAGTACAAAATACATTGGCCAACCCAGCACACATCAGCATTACGTCCAGTTAGAATGCACGTATGAATCAGGCCCTTTGTGCGGTTACCACTAATGCATGTGCAGTGCGACTCGGATACATGTGCAGACTAAAAACATTGGTCGCTTGCGTCCACCTCTCAGTCAGGGCCTTACAGTTCGGGATTTTTTTCTAATTAAGTATTTCTGAAAAAGTTTTGTTTTCAATGATAAAAAATGTGAAAAACCAGGGGCGGGATGTACTACACATCGCATCGTGGATGCAATGTATCCCGCCACTTTCCAGGTACCTAGAAATGTGATAAAATCATATAGAACAGTTCTCCCGGTAAGAGCTTTCTTTCTCTTACGTCCTAGAGGATGCTGGGGACTCCAAAAGGACCATGGGGTATGGACGGGATCCGCAGGAGACATGGGCACACTATAAGACTTTGAATGGGTGTGAACTGGCTCCTCCCTCTATGCCCCTCCTCCAGACCTCAGTTAGATTCTGTGCCCAGTGAGACTGGACACACTCTAGGGGAGCTCTCCTGAGTTTCTCTGAAAAGACTTTAAGTTAGGTTTTATATTTTCAGGGAGACCTGCTGACTACAGGCTCCCTGCTTCGTGGGAGTGAGGGGAGAGTAGCAGACCTACTTCTTCTGAGTTCAAAGGCTCTGCTTCTTAGGCTACTGGACACCATTAGCTCCAGAGGGTTCGATCACTGGGTGCGCCTAGCTTCTTGTTCCCGGAGCCGCGCCGTCAACCCCCTCACAGAAGCCAGAAGAAAGAAGCCGGGTGAGTATAAAGAAATACAGAAGACTTCAGTGACAGCAGAAGACTTCAGTAACGAGGTACCGCACGCCATGCTCCCACACATAATCCAGCGGCACTTGCAGGGTGCAGGGGGGGCGCCCTGGGCAGCATGTTACTGAGGTGAAAACTGGCACAAATGTATATATTATAAGTGCCTAGGCACTAAATATAGCCCCCGCCAGTATATAGATTGGAATTTTGAGCGGGACTACAGCGTGCCGTTGAGGGGGCGTGGCTTAGCCCTCACAGCTTACCAGCGCCATTTTCTCTTCACAGGCTGCAGAGACGCTGGACCGGACCTCCACTCTCCTGATCAAGTAACAGGGAGCAAAAGGGGGGGGGGGGGCAAAGTAATTTGGTGCTATTAACCCTTTTTGGGAACAGCGCAGACATCTGATATTTGATCTCAGTAATAGGCACTGGGGTGTGAGCTGGTAAACTCCATCTGTGTTTCTCTAACAGGCTTCCCTGTGGGTCTGTCCCCTGTAGCCAGTGTGTGTGTGCGTGTCGGTACGTGTGTGTCAACATGTCTGAGGCTGGGTGCTCCTCCCCGGAGGAAGTTGCTGGTGGCGCAGAGAAGGAGTTGGGGGTGACTCTGTCGGCACCACCGACTGCTGATTGGGTGAATATGTTGAGTACATTGAATGCAAATGTGGCGTTATTGACTAAAAGACTGGATAAATCTGATTCTCAGACACAAATGTGGAGAAAATCCATGGAGGATGCCTTGTCTCAGGTACAGGCCCCCTCAGGGTCACAAAAGCGTTCATTTATCCAAATGGTGGATACAGATACCGGCACGGACTCTGATTCCAGTGTCGACTATAGTGAGGCCAGTTTACATCCAAAATTGGTTAAGAGTATTCAGTACATGATTGTGGCAATTAAAGATGTTTTACATATTTCTGAAGTACCGGCTGTTCCAGATACAAGGGTCTGTTTGTATAAGGGAAAGAAACCTGAGGTGACGTTTCCCCCCTCTCATGAACTGAACGCTCTTTGTGAAAAAGCTTGGGAATCTCCTGATAAAAGGTGGCAGATTCCTAAGAGAATTCTAATGGCTTATCCTTTCCCCTCTGACGATAGGAAAAAGTGGGAGTCATCTCCCAATGTGGACAAGGCTCTGTCACGACTGTCCAAGAAGGTGGCGCTTCCGTCTCCCGACACTGCTGCCCTTAAGGACCCTGCGGATCGTAAGCAGGAAATGACCTTAAAGTCCATTTATGTCACTACGGCTGCACTGCTCAGACCTGCCGTGGCGTCGGCCTGGGTGAGTAGTGCTATTGGTAAGTGGGCTGATAATTTGGCATCTGACATGGATACCCTGGATAGGGATAACATTCTTTTGACTCTCGGTTACATCAAGGACGCTGCAGCTTACCTAAAGGATGCAGCGAGGGATATTGTCCTCTTGGGATCAAGGGCCAATGCTATGGCAGTCTCGGCCAGGAGAGCGCTGTGGATTCATCAATGGAATGCTGATGCCGACTCTAAGAAAGCTATGGAAGCTCTCCCATATAAAGGTAGTGTCTTGTTTGGTGACGGCCTCGTTGACCTGGTGTCTACGGCTACAGCGGGTAAGTCATCCTTTCTTCCTTATGTTCCTGCACAACAGAAAAAGGCACCCCATTATCAGATGCAGTCCTTTCGGCCTAATAAATACAAAAAAAGGAAGAGGGTCATCCTTCCTTGCCTCTAAAGGTAGAGAAAAGGGAAAAAGGTTGCCTACTGCGCCAGGCTCCCAGGACCAGAAGTCCTCCCCGGCTTCTGCCAAGTCCACCGCATGACGCTGGGGCTCCCCTACGGGAGTCCGTACCGGTGGGGGTGCGTCTCCGACTCTTCAGTCAGGTCTGGTTTCACTCGGGCCTGGATCGTTGGGTGTTAGACATAGTGTCCCAAGGGTACAAACTGGAGTTTCAGGAGGTGCCCCACCACCGATTTTTCAAATCAGCCTTGACAGTTTCTATCCCAGAAAGTGAGTGCTGCGATACAAAAGCTGTGTCAACAGCGTGTCATTGTCACGGTACCCCCGTCTCAATGGGGAGAAGGGTTTTATTCGAGCCTTTTTGTCGTACCAAAGCCGGACGGCTCAGTCAGACCGATCCTGTACCTAAAATCCCTCAATCTGTAATTGAAAACTTTCAAGTTCAAGATGGAATCTCTACGAGCAGTGATCTCCAGTCTGGAAGGGGGGGATTTTATGGCGTCAGTCGACATAAAAGATGCCTACTGCATGTTCCAATATATCCTCCACATCAGGCTTTCCTGAGGTTTGCGGTGCAGTATTGTCATTACCAATTTCAGACGTTGCCGTATGGTCTTTCCACGGCCCCGAGGGTCTTCACCAAAGTAATGGCGGAAACGATGGTACTCCTACGCAAGCAGGGTGTCACAATTATCCCGTACTTGGACGATCTCCTGATAAAGGCGAGATCAAAGGAGCAGTTGCTAAGAAATGTGGCACTCTCCCTGACGGTGCTGCAAAAACATGGTTGGATTCTAAATTTGCCAAAATCACAGTTGATTCCTACAACTCGGATGTCTTTCCTGGGCATGATTCTGGACACGGAACTGCAGAAAGTATTTCTCCCAGCGGAAAAAGCTCTGGAAATCCAGACCATGGTCAAGGAGATTCTGAAACCGGCAAGGGTATCAATTCATCAATGCACTCGGGTGCTGGGCAAGATGGTGGAAGCTTACGAAGCCATTCCGTAGGTTTCATGCCCGTGTATTTCAGTGGGACCTGTTGGACAAGTGGTCCGGGTCTCACCTGCACATGCACCGGAAAATAAGTCTATCTTCCAGGACCAGAATATCTCTCCTGTGGTGGCTTCAAAGTTCTCACCTCCTAGAGGGACGCAGGTTCGGGATCCAGGATTGGGTCCTGCTGACCACGGATGCAAGTCTCCGAGGTTGGGGAGCAGTCACACAAGGAAGAAATTTTCAGGGAAAATGGTCAAGCCAGGAAGCTTGTCTGCACATAAATGTTCTGGAATTGAGAGCCATTTGCAACGGCCTTCTGCAAGCGGAACACTTTCTTCGAGGTCTACCTGTCCTGATTCAGTCGGACAACGTAACAGCGGTGGCGTACATAAACCGCCAGGGCCGAATAAAGAGCAGAGCGGCGATGGCGGAGGCCACAAAAGTTCTCCGCTGGCCGGAAAAGCACTTGAGCACTCTGTCGGCGGTCTTCCTTCCGCACGTGGACAACTGGGAAGCAGACTTCCTCAGCAGACACGATCTCCATCCAGGAGAGTGGGGTCTTCATCAAGAGGTTTTTGCAGAAGTGACAAGTCGTTGGGGAATTCCTCAAATAGACATGATGGCGTCTCGCCTCAACAAGAAGCTTCCGAGATATTGTTCCAGGTCAAGGGACCCTCAAGCCAGTGCAGTGGACGCCCTGGTAACTCCGTGGGTGTTTCAGTCGGTGTATGTGTTCCCTCCACTTCCACTCATTCCAAAAGTGTTGAGGATCATAAGAAGAACAAGGGTTCAGGCAGTACTCATCGTTCCAGATTGGCCACGGTGGGCCTGGTATCCGGATCTTCAGGAATTGCTCATAGAAGATCCCTGGCCTCTTCCTCTCAGAGAGGATCTGTTACTGCAGGGGCCATGTGTCTTCCAGGACTTACCGCAGCTGCGTTTGACGGTGTGGAGGTTGAACGCCAAATACTAGCTCGAAAGGGTATTCCAGGGGAAGTCATCCCCACTCTCCTTAAGGCTAGAAAGGAGGTCAAGGCGAAGCATTATCACCGTATTTGGAGAAAATATGTGTCTTGGTGTGAAGTCAAGAAAGCTCCTACGGAGGAGTTTCAGCTGGGTCGTTTCCTCCATTTTTTGCAGGCAGGCGTGGATGCAGGCCTGAAATTAGGTTCCATTAAAGCGCAGATTTCGGCTTTATCTATTTTCTTTCAAAAAGAATTGGCCGCCCTTCCAGAGGTTCAGACTTTCGTGAAGGGAGTGTTGCACATCCATCCTCCGTTTGTGCCACCCGTGGCTCCGTGGGATCTTGACGTGGTGTTGCAATTTCTTATGTCTCACTGGTTTGAACCTTTGCGAAAAGGTTGAGTTGAAATTTCTCACTTGGAAAGTGGTCATGCTTTTGGCCTTGGTGTCCACAAGGCGGGTGTCGGAATTAGCGGCTTTGTCTCACAAGAGCCTCTATTTGATTTTCCATGTGGATAGAGCGGAATTGAGGAGCCAGAACGGCTCAAATTTGGAAATCAGAGGCTCTGTTTGTCCTCTATGCTCCCAACAAAAATGGGGCTCCTGCTTCCAAGCAGACTATTGCACGCTGGATCTGTAATTCGGTTCAGCATGCTCATTCTACGGCTGGATTGTTGTTGCCGAAGTCGGTGAAGGCCCATTTTACCAGGAAGGTGGGCTCATCTTGGGCGGCTGCCCGAGGAGTCTCGGCGCTTCAACTTTGCCGAGCAGCTACGTGGTCGAGTTCAAACACTCTTGCTAAGTTCTACAAGTTTGATACCCTGGCTGATGAGGACCTCATGTTTGCTCAATCGGTGCTGCAGAGTCGTACGCACTCTCCCGCCCGGTCTGGAGCTTTGGTATAGACCCCATGGTCCTTTTGGAGTCCCCAGCATCCTCTAGGACGTAAGAGAAAATAGGATTTTAATACCTACCGGTAAATCCTTTTCTCCTAGTCCGTAGAGGATGCTGGGCGCCCGTCCCAGTGCGGACTGTTACTTGCAGTTGTATTTCTGGTTATTGTTTTCTGTTACACGAAGGTTGTGTATCGGTTATACTCAGCTTGTTGCTGTTTTTAGTTCATACTGTTAACTGGTATTGCTTGTAAACCATGTTCTACGGTGTGATGTGGTGTGAGCTGGTGTGTTTCTCACCCTTGGTTAACAAAAATCCTTTTCCTCGAAATGTCCGTCTCCCTGGGCACAGTTCCTATAACTGAGGTCTGGAGGAGGGGCATAAAGGGAGGAGCCAGTTCACACCCATTCAAAGTCTTATAGTGTGCCCATGTCTCCTGCGGATCCCGTCTATACCCCATGGTCCTTTTGGAGTCCCCAGCATCCTCTACGGACTAGGAGAAAAGGATTTACCGGTAGGTATTAAAATCCTATTTTTGCAATAGGACTTATGGGTTTATGATCCGGAGTCCTTCTTTGCATGACAGAATGACGCACACACCACAGGGGACACTAGGAAGGATCCGACTGCATCCTCTCAGGAGGAATGCTAAAAGAAACCCATAGGCTTCTATTAGGCAATGCCATCTAAAGATGGTATTGTCCACCGGGTCCAAGCTCTGGGATGTTTGGTAAATATGGGAACATGGCGAAACTCTGAAAATGGCAATCTCCGAGTTATGGCCCCATTTACAGATTTAGTACATCCTGCCCAATATATACAGTATAAACAGTGAAAAATAACAATTAACAGACTGTGACTGTACATACTGTCCCAGGCAGGAGAAGAATATTACTTATAAATGAATATCATGGCCAGTACAAGTGAGCAGATCAGCAGAGCTCACAGAGAACTCTAAGGGTTAAAGCTTCATTCTATCTGCCGAATGGTTCCCTTATTTATCAACACAGGATGACTGGGCTGTTTGCTTATTGTACTGATAGAAAACCATGAAAACCATGATTTATTTATTAAAATTGAATCTAAGCACCTGAATTACACTGCACGGGGCAGTAAGAGTTAACTTATCGCTTTGCCAGGCCAGGATGAGGGGAGGAGCACATTTGTGACCTGGCTTACCGGTGCATAGAGAAGTTTTTGCTGGAGAGACCTTGCTAATCTTTTTCCCTGGTGGCGGGATATCCTCAGAAATAGCAGTGCTTTTACTGTAGGTGACTACAATAAACAAATAGAGCCATAAGTGTCTCAAACCTCACTGATGTTAGTACTTGCTAGTGAATTGATAGAATTAATTCTCATGAATACTGCATACCTGCATAGCAGAGCAGCAAGTGAATAGATGCCATGTGCATATGTATAGTATCTGTTCTCAGTAAGGGGAAAAGAATGGGGTGAGTCCAGCATCTGCATAAGTGCTCAGCATGCCCCAGAATGATTGAAAGGGGGTGTGCTGCAAGGCCATGCCGTCTTCCCACAAGGCCACATCCCCTTTTTGAGCGCGCCACTGGTGCATGTAAGGTCTCAATTTTAATGTGTAAAATGTTGGGAGGTATGATATTGGTTTAGTCCACACTAAGTAGGAGACATTTTAGCAGGAATGTAATGAAGTCTGAATTCGGCGACCGTGCGGGATGCCGACTGAACTCACGGCTGCCAAACTCGGACTTACATCCCGCCCAATATGTGCACCTCTATCTAGAGAAGAAATACTGTATTTGTTATTTTATTTTCATTTTTCTATCCAATGAGTTCCTTATTACTACTGAAACGATGATAACTTTACCTGTACAATGAAAATGATGTCTCCTGGTTATGTAACGTTTAATGATATAGCTGAATTGCGGGGACGCATTATAGGGGGGTGCAACAGGGGCGTACGCCAAGGGCACCCACAAATAGTATATTAATGGAGGGCAGCATTTTGCTGCCTGCACTCCAGTATTCCTCTGCGGTCCCCGCCTACTCCCCAGAAGCAGCTGCAGAAGCTGGGGAGTGGCAGGCAGAGATGCTGCACCACGTTCCTCTCAAGGCTGTCCACAGCTCCCGGCGTTCTTGGAATGATGATAGAAGGGGGGGGGGGGGGGGGGTTTGTGTCTTAGACTCTGGAGTCCTTCTTCCCACTGCCACTACTCCCCGTCGATGGCTAAGGAGATCCCAAGTGTGTGTGTGTGTGTGTGTGTGTGTGTGTGTAGTTATTTTGATAGGAGCTCCCAGAAGTTTGTTACCCAGGGGCCCCCACAAACCTTAGTTCAGCCCTGCTGAATTGTGACAATATACCACAGGCATGCCAGTCAATTATAGTCTGCTTCAGGAACAAAATGAATGACAGTTTAAGTGGAGACGGACTTTTTTTCACGATGCTCTGGAGAACAGATCAACTCTAAACAAATGGCTATGAAAAAAAATGTTTGCCATCAAACAATTCTACAGCAAATGGAAAATGACTTGGGAAAGACAGGATCATGGCTCATTTATAAAATATATAATACTCTCTGTATAAAATATTGCACTTATTGCTTTACTGTATGTAAAAGAAAAACATACAGTACAAGTTGAACATTATAAATGGTATGCAATTGCAAGAAGGAGGGATAACATACCCTGAATGTGCCTAGGGAAGCAAATTTCCCCTAGGTTAAGTTGGCTGTAGTTCATGAAATCTCGAATGGCTTACCTAATGCAGCTACTGTGTCTGTATTCCGCTGCTATGAGCGCAGGCTTTATAATTAGGCAGGGAAGCATAGCGCCTAGAATGATTTTTCTAAAGACAGCTTATAAAAGGCTAGTCTAGCTGCTGTTAGCATCCCCACCTGTTTATTTATTGTCATGCCCACGTTTACAGTAACCCCACCTTATTCAGGTTTCCACTCAGCATGGCTTCATGCAGGAGACCACATGGAGAATACATTGCAGACGCAGGTGGTCATAGCAATGGTTCTTGTGACAAGTCTACACAAGGCGCACTTTCCAGAAAAAAAGTCAAATATACAAATATCCTCAACTTGCAGTCAACCATAGTAAATACTGAAATGATGTACAAACCTTAAACCCGAAGTATTTGGACAGAGGCATTCCACGACCTAGCTATAACCCCATCCAATTTTATTTTACTTCATAGAAGTAAGCAGGATAATGAGCGAAGACTAAAGGGAAATGTGTGCAGGTAGACACTGCAGTGATGCCTAGTGGCACAACACTTACTCAGAATCATTTTTTCGGAATTAGCAAAATGCAATATAATAATACAAAATTCAGAAATGCTAGAAACATACAGGAAAGCCCAAATAATAGCTAACAAGCAAAACTGTAACCCTATTAAAATGATCAGGAATTGCTTTAGAGGGTAACCGCCGGCATCTTGACCGTTGGGATGCCAACTACATCCCCTTAAAATACGTCCCAGGATGCAGTAACTTAGAAAATCAGTAACTGGATTCAGTTGAATGAATGTTAATTGAATTAGGAAAATCTGAAAACTTGTAAGAATTAGTCAGATTCACAGCAGAATACATGGGAGCATATGTAATAGGGTCCGAGGTTGCCGGAGGTGTGGGATGCCGGACAATCTCTGAGGTTTTTTTTAAAGTGGCAATTATTTACAAGGCATGGTTTTGCCTTGTAAATTACTGCCGATTTAAATCGAAAGAGATTTAAATCGAAAGAGATTTAAAAAAGGTAAGTTCTTACCATAAATCTCCTTTTCTGCAGCGGGGTACACTGGGATTCCACAGGGATAACATCGGGGATGTCCTAAAGCAGTTCCTCATGGGAGGGGACGCACTGTAACAGGCACAAGAACCCGGCGTCCAAAGGAGGCATCCTGGGAGGCGGAAGTATCGAAGGCATAGAACCTTATGAACGTGTTCACTGAGGACCACGTAGCCACCTTGCACAATTGTTCAAGGGTCGTACCACGGCGGGCCGCCAAAGAAGGTCCAACAGACCGGGTAGAATGGGCTTTGATGGTAGCAGGAGCCAGCCTGTACATAAGCATGTGCAATCACCATTCTAATCCATCTGGCCAAGGTCTGCTTATTAGCAGGCCAGCCACGTTTGTGAAAACCAAAAAGGACAAAGAGGGAATCAGCTCTCCTAAGAGAAGCTGTTCTCTTCACATAAATACAGAGAGCCTATACCATGTCCAAAGACCGCTCTTTGGAGGACAAACCTGGAGAGGTAAATGCCGGAACCACAATCTCCTGGTTAAGGTGGAAAGACGACACCACCCTAGGCAAATAACCAGGGCGAGTTCTAAGAACCGCCCGGTCACGGTGAAAAATCAGAAAGGGTGACCGACAGGACAAGGCACCCAAGTCTGAAACCCATCTAGCAGAGGCAATAGCCAGCAAGAACAAGACCTTAAGAGTAACCCATTTAAGGTCCACAGCCTCAAGAGGTTCAAACGAACCAACAAATCCCAAGGAGCCACAGGCTGGACATAGGGAGGTTGAATCCGTAAAACACCCTAAGTGAATGTATGAACATCAGGCAGAGTCGTAATTTTTTTTCTGAAACCATACTGACAGGGCAGAAATATGAACCTTGAGGGAGGCCAGACGAAGGCCTAAGTCCAGGCCCTGTTGCAGAAAAGCAAAGAGTTTGGCGGTACTGAACTTGTATGCATCATAATTGTTAGTTGCACACCAAGCAAAATAAGAATTCCAGACCCTATGATATATCCGAGCAGTAGCCGGTTTACGGGCCTTCAACATAATTTGAATGGCCGCCTCAGAAAAACCTTTGGCCCTCGGTATGGAAGCTTCAAGAGCCACGCCGTCAAAGCCAGCCGGGCCAAATCCTGGTAGACACAAGGGCCCTGAACGAGTAGGTCTGGGCGCTGCGGAAGCAAAAGAGGACGCTCCATCGAGAGACCCTGCAGGTCTGAGAACCAATGCTGTCTGGGCCACGCTGGATTTATTAGAAGTAGTATTTCTCCTTCTTGCTTGAACTTCCTTATCAACCTGGGCAGAAGTGACACCGGAGGGAACATGTACGGCAGCCGAAAGTTCCATGGAATTGCCAGTGCATCCACGAATGCTGCTTGAGGATCCCTTGTCCTTGCTCCGAAGAGCGGAACCTTGTGATTGTGTCGAGACGCCATCAGGTCTACATCCAGTAGACCCCACTATTCCACGAGGAGTTGAAAGACCTCCGGATGAAGGTTCCATTCTCTGGCGTGTACATCCTGACGACTGAGGAAGTCCACTTCCCAGTTTAGGACCCCCAGAATGAACACTGCCGATATGGCTGGCAGATGGCGTTCCGCCCAACGAAGAATCTTTGACACTTCCATCAGTGCTTTGCGGCTTTGAGTGCCGCCTTGATGATTTATGTATACCACCATGGTGGTGTTGTCTGACTGTACTTGAACAGGTCTGTTCTGTACTAGAGGCAGGGCTAGAGTCAACACATTGAACACTGCCCGCAATTCCAGAATGTTTACCGGGAGGAGAGATTCCTCCCTGGTCCACCGACCCTGAAGAGAGTGTTGCTCCAACACCACGCCTCAACCCCACAGACCGGCATCCGTCGTCAGAAGGATCCAGTTAGAGATCCAGAATGGACGACCCCTGCTCAGTTGTTGGTCCTGCAGCCACCAAGTTAGTGACAGACGGACCTCCGGAGTCAAGGATATCATGTGAGACCTGATCCGGTGAGGCAGGCTGTCCCACTCGGAGAGAATTATCCTCTGCAGAGGGCAGGAATGAAATTGAGCGTACTCCACTATGTTGAAAGCACACATCATGAGGACTAGTACTTGCATCGCTGAGTGTATGGACACACGTGGGTGAGAGAGGAAGCATCTTATCTTGTCCTGAAGCTTCAAGACCTTCTCCGGAGACAAAAACAACCGCTAGTTGTGGGTGTCCAATAGTGCTCCCAGGTGCACCATGCACTGAGCAGGAACCAGGGAAGGCCTCTTCCAGTTGATAAGCCACCCATGGGCTTGCAGGAATTGGACTGTCAGTTCCAGATGACGAAGGAGAACTTCTGGAGAGTTCGCCAGGATCAACAAGTCGTTGAGATACGGCAGGATCCTGATACCCTGACGGCGGAGTAGGGCCGCCATGACCGCCATGACCTTTGTGAAAACTCGAGGAGCCGAGGTCAGACCAAAAGGCAAGGCCTGGAATTGAAAATGTAGGTTGCCAATAGCAAACCGCAGGTATTGCTGATGCGACACTGCAATAGGTATATGCAGGTAAGCATCCTGTATGTACAGGGATACCATTTAGTCCTTGGGCTCCAAGGCCAAAACAATAAAGTGAAGAGTTTCAATACAGAATTTGGAGACCTTCACAAATTTGTTCAAAGACTTGAGGTTGAGAATGGGCCAAGAAGATCCATTCAGTTTCGGGACTAGGAACAGTGTTGAATAATACCCCCTGCCTCTCTGAGCCAGAGGCACTGGCACTACCACTCCAGTAGGGCTTGTACCACCATATGGAGAGTCTTTGCTTTTACCGGATCTGAAGGGACTTTTGTTCAGCAAAACTGGCGAGGGGGACGTTTCTTGAAAGAGATGGCGTATCTGTGAGTGACGACTTTCTTTACCCAGGCGTCCGAAGTTGTCTGTAGCCATACCTGGGCAAACCGTAGAAGTCGGCCTCCCACCCTGGGATCCCCCAGAGAGAAGCCCGCCCTGTCATGCAGCAGGCTTCTCTGTTTTGGCAGCAGGCTGACGGGCAGCCCAGGCACGTTTAGGTTTGGGCTTAGTGGATTTGGAAGTGCGAGCCTGTTTTGGGTACGCCTGACCCTTTGCTTTGTCTGGAGGTCGAAAGGAATGAAAGGAAGTACTCTTAGCCTTCGGGGCCAAAGGAGTAGTACTAGGCAGACATGCCGTCTTAGCAGACGCTAAGTCAGCAAAATTGTTGTTGAGATCTTCCCCAAAAATAATGTTTCCCTTAAAAGGGATCACCTCCAGGTCTTTTTAGAGTCCAGATCTACAGACCAGGACCGCAACCAGAGGATCCGGCGAGCCAGAATAGACGTGGTAGACGTTTTGGCCGCCAGGATACCTGCATCCGATGCCACATCTTGAATATAATGAGAGGCTGTAACAATGTACGAAAGACACTGTTTTGCATTATCGAGGAAATTAGACGGTAGCTCCGCTTCAACTTCCTGAACCCAGGCCTCAATAGCTTTAGCAGCCTAAGAGGCCGCAATAGTAGGCCTATGCACAGCTCCTGCCAGAGTGTAAATGGACTTCAAGCAACCCTCCACACGCTTATCCGTCGGTTCCTGCAGAGAAGTGACGGTAGTGACAGGCAGAGCAGATACCACCAGACGTGCGACCTGTGAGTCCACTGGCGACTGTGTTTCCCAATTTTTGGTTAACTCTGCAGCGAGGAGATAACAAGCTAGCATGTTCTTAGACAGAGAGAATTTCTTTCCTGGATATTCCCAGGATTCCTGACGTATGTCACCCAAATGGTCAGAATGTGGTAAAACTAACTTAGTAACCTTCTGACGCTTGAACTTATCTGGTTTCTTAGAGGGAGCCGGTGGTTCTTCGTCATCATCATTTTGAAGAATCTGCCGTATAGCCTCTAAGAGGTCAGGAACATCCACTTGGGTCAGGGATGCCACAACAGAAGCATCTGCATCAGTATCTAAGGGATCAGTATATGTGCCATCTTCATCAGAGTAAGTATCTGTAACATGTGTGGAATGCGATAACGTAATGGCCCGCATAGATGACACCTTGGTCTTAGGCAGGCGAGGGTTAGGATTTTGCTTGACCAAAGACTGATTTAATTGCTGTAACTGAGAGGACAGAGTATCAGCCCATGGCGGATTAACAGCAGGGACAATATGTGGCTGTAATGGCACAGGAGGTCCCATAGGGGGCGCAAGTCTAGTTACCAGCGTAGTCAGTAAATTAGAAAAAGTATCCCACGGCGGGTCAGTAGTTGCCCCCGTTGTAGTAAACTGACTGAGGGGTACAAAGCCCTCAGCACCTGAACCCTCAGCTGCAATATTTTCCTCAGATGCATCCATGGCATGAGCACTGCAGGACGCAGGGTCAGCCACAGAACCCTCACCCTGTTGAGCTGACATTATATGAAAGCTTTACTTTAGGGTGGAACAGTACAATATAAGCAGACCAAGTACCTAACAAAAATCCCCCCGGATAGTGAGACTACAGGCAGAGCACACACGGAGGGTTTAAGAGGTATATGGTGACTGTAATACAAAGAGAAAATACCAAAAGAGTATATCCTGTGATCAACACTATATTATATGAAAACCCAAATAACAATAAAACTGCACTGGACTAGCAATACTTTAGTAACAATACTACTCAAGTAAAGCTAATTAGCTATAGAGATATATCAATGCACAGTGAAGACTGGATGTATATCACAGGGTTCTTGTACTAAATATCCCTGACAATGTGCACTTATTCTTAACTAACACTGTCTAAAGACATGTAGAATACTTAAGTGTCCTGTAAATGGACAGCGCTGATGATGCAGGCGGCATTACAGAGGAGACAATGCCCAGCAGTCCCAGATCAGTGCAGCTGTGTATGTAATGGCGCCCAAACGCTGACAGGGAGTGAGGGAGAGAGAGAGAGATGCAGCTCCAGGGCGGGAACATTAACTGTAAATGGCGCCCTGGGGCTGGGGGAGGGGCTACAGGTCAGAGCCTTATCCCCTTGCTGGACTTCACCACCGGTTACTGCGGGCCATAGAAAAACAGATTATGTATAAAATCAAATCTGTGCCCTTGCCCTGGTAGTCTAGTGGGGTCCCTGCACGGCCACAGTGTCCCCGCCAGCGCGCGTGGTCCGTCTCCTAGAGACCCTCTTACCTACTCCTTGATGCGGCCACGCGATCCCAGAGAGCAGCGGTCAGTGTGTGTGTGTGCCTAATTGAAGAACCGGAGTCCTCCGCTGTAAGTACCCGGCAAACAGGGAGCAGGAGTATACAGCGCCGCCGGGGGAGGTGAGGGTGCCGCAGCATGATATGTCAGAAATGACATATAGCACTCTTAAGTGCCTATGCTGCGGCCCTTGAAGTCTTCTTTCTTCATAGAAAAGCTATTTTCAGGGCTGCGCTGGCCTGTTAGCTGCATGCACCGTAGGCACCAACTTACAAACTGAGCTCCTGTGCACGGAGGCGGGGTTATAGAGGAGGCAGCGCTAAGCATACTGGTAACAGTCAAAGCTTTTAGCCTGTTGGTGCCTCGGATCAAGATCCAACTCTACACCCTGATGTTATCCCTGTGGAACCCCAGTGTACCCCGCTGCAGAAAGAGATGCGGCCTTAGAACACCAGGCACTCACTGATGTCTTCAGGCTGCTCCAATGCCCGGCTCCACATGCTCCACACCGCCGACTGACACACACACACACACACACTGACCTACAACATCTCTTAAACACCGGTGGTCACGTACACTGACATGGGGTCACACACACACACCAGGAGCCTCACACACACTGACAGGGGGTCACACACACACTAACAGGGTTCATACACACACTGACAGGGGTCAAACACACACTGACAGGGGTCACACACACACTGACAGGGGGTTATACACACACTGACGGGGGTCACACACACACACACACACACACACACACACACACTGACAGGGGGTCACACACAGACTGACAGGGGGTCACACACACACACACACACACACACACACACACACTGACAGGGGGTCACAAACACAATGATGGGGGTCACACACACACTGACAGGGGGTCACACACACACACTGACAGGGGGTACACACACTGGGGGTCTCATACAAACTGACAGGGGGTCACACACACACAGCAGAGGTAACACATACTGGGGGTCTCACACACTGAAAGGGGGTTTCACACACACTCTCACATGACAAGCGATCTCACACACATGCTTTTTGGGAATGCTCCTCCGCTGCAGAAGGTTAAAAATTATGGACTAAGGAGTATATTTACTAAGCCTTGGATGGAGATAAAGTCGCTGGAGATATGGGGCCTAATTCTGAGTTGATCGCAGCAGCAAATATGTTAGCAGTTGAACAAAACCATGTGCACTGCAGGGGAAACAGATATAACATGTTCAGAGAAAGATAGACTTGGGTAGGGTGTGTTCAAACTGAAATGTAACTTGCAGTGTAAAAATAAAGCAGCCAGTATTTACCCTGCACAGAAACAAAATAACCCACCCAAATCTAACTCTCTCTGCAAATGTTATATCTGCCCCCCTGCAGTGCACATGGTTTTGCCCAATTGCTAACAAACTTGCTGCTGCGATCAACTCAGAATTACCCCCATAGTACCAGCCAATCGGCTCCTAACTACCATGTCACAGGCTGTGTTTGAAAAATGACAGTTAGGAGCCGATTGGCTGGTACTTTATCTCCTGCGACTTTATCTCCATCCAAGGCTTAGTAAATAAACCCCTCATTTAGCTAACTGGAAACTTCCAACTGCTTACTAAGTCAATGGGGGGAATAGAGCACAGCCTTATATTTTTTTATTAAAATAACAATTTTAGCAAAAATTAGACACTCTGGGTCGGCAAGAACAGGGTCTCATTTTCTATTCTTCAATTGAATAGGAAACGCTGTGGCTTTCTATATATTTCACCTTAATTGGATATTCCCATAGATGTACAAGAACACATCTGTAGTAACAAAAGCAGCCGTCCCCAGTGCCATTGGTAGCTTGCACAGTTAATATAAATAAAATGTGTCCTTCCTTACGACACTATGAAAACAGTTGCCACTCATGTGAACAATATAATTACACATGACATTTTTGTTTTTTTTCTGTTGTGAGCCGTGTTAACTCCATCAGTGCAGGCCTGAATTTAATCTGACCTAAGTAACCTGTGCCTCTCTGGCTTTTGTTGAAATCCTAGGCCCAGCATTCCCTGTCAGGTTGGTGTAGATTGTTTTGTCCGGCCTGCATTAAGATATAAAGCATACAGCATCAGATAGATTTCAAGCCACATAAAAGATTTGCCCATTATTGTTAACCCAACAGTGTACTGGACGATACAAGCCTGTTCCCTTTAAACTGTACTGTTAGCTATTTGTTACTTTGGTAACCCATAATTGTAGCATTGAACCATTGAAGCCGTTGCTAGTCACTTAGTTTACATGGGTCGTGGGACATTTTAAGCTTTGCTCTAAGCTCCTATCTGTGAATGGTTGTAACAAAAAGCTGGCACATAATACTTCTGAATACTAATGACAAAACAGCGAGGCAGTACGGTGTTCCCACGGCGAGTCAATGACAGGGAACTGACGGGGTCCGCCCAAGCTGCAAAAAGATTGCAAACAATCTGAAAAGCGGACGCTCCATTACTATTATAACACTGTGACACTTACTACAAGCAAACAAATGGCTACTCAATCTTGCAGAAAAAATAAAATGCCATACGTTTTAGCTCTGGTAATTAATCTGGGTCATGTGCAATGAATTATATAAAAAGAGGCTTGATTGCATTGCGTCATCCACTTACTTATTTTGGAGTTAATAAATAAAATGTAAATATTCGGCACAGAAACTTATTTTTCACTGTGAGTGTGCAGCCTGCAGCATAGTAAATGTGATTGTGTCTCTTGTGTTATGTGGCTTGTCAGAGATTGAATTAACAGCATAAGGTGGAAAGCAGATTTCTAAGTAAGTACTTAATTTACTTACCAGTAAGGAGATCTGACCTTCTTTAACAATGTTTAAAATGCTTTTGATTTTTTTCATGTCTTCCCCTTCAGAATGATTCCAGTTCAAGTTGCCGTTTATCCCATCCAGTTGTGTGTCTGCGGCCTGCAGGTGCAGGGCCCGGAGCTGGCAGTTAGGCACGGTCTTTTCAAGCTTCTGTGCATGGGAATCAGACAGAGTCCTATTGAGGAAGCCCTTGTTATGGTATTCAGGTTCATGGACTGAGCTGCATTGAATGCTACTCTGGGAAAGTTCTAATCCCCCAGATGAATGCCTGCTCTGATCAAGGACAGTAGACTGAGCTGAGTTTATAACAGGAGACAATACACAAAACTGAGTGGCACTGGGCGTTAGGTTCTCCAGGTTTCCCATAGGGCAAGTTTTTCCTTTGCCCAGAGGATAAATGCTGGAAGTCCTTTTCTCTGATGCTACCTTTGTAAACAGAGTCAATGGTTGACTAGATTTGATGTAAGGCACATCCAAAATCTCATCCATATCCAGGTCGTAATGTTCCAGTTCACCAAGCAAAACGCTTGGTTCGGCGCTCTTACATATAAATCCATCATTGTCTCCAGGAACACCATCTTTTACAGTAGTCTTTACAGAGTCACCTTTCTTTTCATTTTCTTCCTTTTCCTCTTTCTGATCATCACTTTCATTGATTTTTGGACTTTCTGGTTGATGTTTCAATGGGGAGACCCTCTTAACCGGTCGGAACTTACTGTATACGTCTGCGATACCCGTTGGCTTTTGTGTGTTGCCGATAAGGGAAGACACTCCACAGCTCCAGTTTGCACTGGGAACTAAAAGGTCAACAAAAACCACGTTAGTCAATGAGGTTAAAAACAACGACACGTTTATGAAATTTGTAATAGAACAAATATATCTAAATGAACAGAGTAATTATATGATAGAGAGGATGCATATAATGTTTTTCTCCGAAGCTGGCATTATATCAGAGTATTCTGGCATTGTACTGTTGGATTCGGAGCAGCATCTTCCTGTAGCCAATGGAGGTTTCAGACTCTGATGCTTTGGCTAACATATTATTAATTACTTTGGAAAATAAAGACCATTATTTCTTAACCTTTATTTTTACCACTCAAACTACATATTTTGACAATGTGCATCTTCTTTTTTTCCCCCCTCAAATAAATGTTACAAGAATAAAAAGGATAGTGTCAAAATATAAAAAAAATTACAAAATATATCTACAAACAAAATGAATCACTTTTAGTTATTTCACTATTTAGTCACTTGAATAAAAAAAGACTATGGGCCTTATTCAGTTTCAAAATAGCAAAATCGGGCAATTATCGGTAGACTGCGCATGTGCTGCGAACGCATTGCGTGTGCACGGTGGCTAAATTGCAGTTTGATTGACAGGCAGTGACCGTTCATGGGTGTTAACATGACGTTTGTGGGGAGTGGTTGGAAAAACGCATGCGGATCATGGCCGTTTTCGAGGCGTGTATTATGTATTTATTATTTATTTATGCACATCTATTCCGCAGCGCTTTACAGAGAATATTTGTCCATTCACATCAGTCCCTGCCCCAGTGGAGCTTACCCTCTATATTCCCTACCACATGTACACACACATTCATGCTAGGGTTCATTTTTTTGTTGGGAGCAAATTAACCTACCAGTATATTTTTGGATTGTGGCAGGAAACCGGAGTACCTGGAGGAAACCCACGCAAGTACGCAGATAATATACAAACTCCACATAGTTAGGGCCATGGTGGGAATTGAACCCATGACCTCAGTGCTGTGAGGCAGCAATGCTAACCATTACACCATCCGTACTGATGTCAGTTGCAATGGATTGCGACTAAAAACATGACACTGGTGCGACTGCATTCTCATTATTCTGAGTAGTCCTGGGTCAACCACAGCTGTCGATGGTACTCGATTTTTGCATATGCATCGCAATTCTGCGATTACATACGCAATTTTGCGATTGCATTGGTGAGCATCTTTTACCTTACTGGGTGGCTTTTCACATGCGATTTTTGTGAAACAGGATAGAGAAAATCGCAATTTCTGTCTCTCTAGCTATCCAACCTGAATTAGGCCCTATGTCAATATATACGGTGTAATATATGTTATTTTATTTACACAATGCAAGCACTTTATTTAGGTACTAACTAGTAGGGTTGTTAAATCTCTCTAATTAATTACTGGTTCTTACATATTAAATAGTATATAAATATTACACCTCTGAGGGTCAGACACTCTTTCAAAAGGGAGTGGTACAATGCAGCAGGTGGTTACAGTTTGTAATGACATTTGTGATATAATGGGCAGTAAGTTGTATTTAATGACCCATAAGTGATTCTTTCCTGACTTTTGAACTTATGACCTTTCTGGAGTTTATTAATGCTGCTTCAGTAAGGAAACATTGTTCTTTTTTTTTCTCCCACGTATCATGAATATCTCAGAATGCTAGATTTGACTATTTTATTAAATAAGACAGAAAAGTTAAATTGTTTTTAAAGTATTGTTTTAAAAAGTAAGTTGGGTTCTTAGCGTTAAGTTTCAACTGAATTTGTGAATTACGACAGTGAATTTGACATAAAAAGCAGCATTCACTGTAATGTTTAGTACACGTGCACAGTTTCTATAGGTTTCTAAAAACTGTGGGGGCAAATACGTTTTAGTGTAATCATCAACAAGTGCAATAAAACTGTATAGCACAAGTGTATGATGTCAAACAAGCTGTCTCAAGGGGGTGGATCAGAATCAGCCTTATGGATACCACAGAAAAAATAAATAAAAGCCACACGTACTGTATATAGCGTAACACATTTACATTCCACGTGACTATGTCACTGCTTAGAGTTGTTCAACATATAGAGGACACCTCTTTCTTCTTCTAAGGACACTATCCTTCTTGACTTCATCTCTCCCTGGGCGGGATGTACTAAAGCAAAAATGCGGTAAAACCCCCGAAAACGGGGGTTTTACCGCATTTTCATATTTACTAACACCCTACCGCCGCGTTTTCGGCGTCCAGGGTATCAACCCTATAGAAGCCTATGGGCTTCTTTTCGCCGACCGCCGCAACCCGTCGACACCGCCGCAGACGCCGACCCCCCCAGCTTACCTTCCTCCATGATGCCCCGGACCCGGAAGGTAATCTCCTCCTCCCCCTAGCAACGCAGCCGGACGTCCTTCCGGCTGCAGGGGGGAGGAGGAGGCGCCGGGGGCAGCCTGCTGCTGCTACCCGGCATCAAGGCAGTGTGGGGACCCCATGGAGGTGACGGAGACCCCCCGCAGATCACCTAACAGGTATCGCGGGGGGCCTTCGTCACCGCATCGCGATGTTGATCGCATATGTTAGTACATACGCGATCAACATCGCTGCGGTAATCGGCGAGGTGCGGCGATGTATGTTAATACATCCCGCCCCCTAACTTGGACCTTTTTCACTTGACTTTGCTATGGACTGTAATTTTGTAACGCACGCCTGTTTGGTCTCTACACAGGTCAAGCATTTTTAGAATGTTAAATATCTTACAGTCCTTATATAAGGGGAACAGCTACAACAGCCAACCATCCCCATGAAGATGTCATTAAACAAAACGCATCAAGAATCCTTTGGACGTGCTTTTTGTGTCTCCACTTGTCACATGCAGCACCTTTTGGCTCTTGTTTCCTGGAAAGGAACTTTTTCCATTGGTGTTTACAAACAAGATACTGAGGGGCAGATGTATTAAGCCTGGAGAAGTTATTAAGCGGTGATAAGTGCAAGGTGATAACACACCAGCCAATCAGCTCCAATATGCATATTGACAGTTAGGAGCTGACTGGCTGGTGTGTTATCACCTTGCACTTATCACTGCTTTATCATTCTTTATCACTTCTCCAGGCTTAATACATCTGTCCCTCTATGCTTTATCTGTTCTAATGTAAATGAATTATAATATGTACTATTTCTGGGGGAAAATAGAAGTGTTTTACTGTATTATACTATTATGTCATCTATTATATTATTTCAGCAAATTGTTTGCCTGTTAGGGGGTCCTAGAGGAACTTTTCTTGAGCATATAAAGATTCTTTCAATGAGCCTTTATCATTCTTTATAGGTACAGTATAAGTGCTAATATTAGAGTTGCAAAAAAAATCTACTTGTTTGACATACTAAACTATTACATTTTGTTCCTGAGGTAATTCCTTATAAGGATGAAGTGTACAGGAGCTCTGCTCTGTTATTTGAGAAGTATGTGTCATTGGAGCTGTAAAGAATCTTTCTGAAGTACTGAAAATTGCATTGGAAAAATATATTATTCTGATTAGCCTGATTTAGTCAGATTTCTGGATGGATAACTAGTTCTGCTTATCTTGTAAACAAATTGTGAATATATTACACTAATATATTATTCTGATTAGCCTGATTTAGTCAGATTTCTGGATGGATAACTAGTTCTGCTTATCTTGCAAACAAATTGTGAATATATTACACTATATACTATATATATATCAAATACTTGGTTGATTCTGATCCAACTCATTGAGCCTGCTCGTTTGGTATCATACATCATGTGATATGCAGTTTTACCTCACTTGTTTACAGTATGTTTACACAAAGTATTTGGCGCCCCATTTTATTAAAACTATTGTGTTTAATGTTATCATTAAACCTAAAACAAAAGTAGACTTATACTACTAATGAATACAAAAACTTTCACGTGTTATAGTTATTACACTTTTATAAGGCTAGAAATGTGTGACATAGCCATAGGGGTCTATTCATGAAGCCGTGAAAAGAGTGGAGAAGTGAGCCAGTGGAGAAGTTGCCAATGTTACTTAAAAGCTGATTGGTTGCCATGGGCAATTTCTCAACTGGCACACTTATCCACTTTTAGCATTGCTTCATGAATAGACCCCATAGTATTTATATTTGCTATAGAGCTGAGTACTAAGGAAAACAGCTAGCTATTGCTCACTGTTATCAGCCATTTTATACTAGTGTCATTCAGGAGATTTACTGACAGGAATGTGTAAAAGGACAAGTCCTTCCTCAATGAAAATGTAATCACAAATATATTTAGAAGTTCCTAAAAAGTACATATCTGCATATTAATTAATAGTAGATCTTTCATCTAACACATTACGCATTGCAGGTTTTGTGGTCATTTCTTGATGAGACTTACTAATGATTTAATAAGACAGCAATCAATATTATTCAGTCATCACACTATATAATTAATTAGCAAATGGACCCAGTCATCGGGTCACCTCAGCCGCACCCACTTTGTCTCCCCCTGGCCCATCTCAACCCCATTATAATTACCTCCCATTGTCCCCATTCCGAACTTCTGTCCCGCACATGCACGTCACACCAATGTATGTTAAGTGTGATGCGTGTACCACAGACATAATTCGGTCATCATGTAAACGTGATGACCTAATTTTCATCAGGCTACAATTTTATAATACTAGATATACAAAATAATGTCATGTTGCACAAATGGGGGTTTGGTATGATTTCAGTGTATCATGTAATGTTGGCTAGAGAATGCCGACAAAGTAGTAATTAGTATTATTAACATTTACTTGTACATCATCAGCATATTCCTATTCGTTTTACAATTAGGAATAATAAGATTTTACTTACCGGTAAATCTATTTCTCGTAGTCCGTAGAGGATGCTGGGACTCCGTAAGGACCATGGGGAATAGACGGGCTCCGCAGGAGATAGGGCACTTTAAGAAAGCTTTGGACTCTGGGTGTGCACTGGCTCCTCCCTCTATGCCCCTCCTCCAGACCTCAGTTAGGGAAACTGTGCCCAGAGGAGATGGACAGTACGAGGAAGGATTTTTGTAAATCTAAGGGAGAGATTCATACCAGCCACACCAATCACACCGTATAACTTGTGATAAACTTACCCAGTTAACAGTATGAACAACAACATAGCCACGGTACCACCGAAAACTATTACATAACCCTTATGTAAGCAATAACTATATACAAGTCTTGCAGAAGAAGTCCGCACTTGGGACGGGCGCCCAGCATCCTCTACGGACTATGAGAAATAGATTTACCGGTAAGTAAAATCTTATTTTCTCTAACGTCCTTGAGGATGCTGGGACTCCGGAAGGACCATGGGGATTATACCATAGCTCCCAAACGGGCGGGAAAGTGCGGATGACTCTGCAGCACCGGTTGAGCAAACAGGAGGTCCTCCTCAGCCAGGGTATCAAACGTATAGAACTTTGCAAAGGCGTTTGTCCCCGACCAAGTAGCTGCTCGGCACAACTGTAAAGCCGAGACCCCTCGGGCAGCCGCCCAAGAAGAGCCCACTTTCCTAGTGGAGTGGGCCTTAACCGATTTCGGTAATGGCAATCCTGCCGTAGAATGTGCCTGCTGAATCGTGTTACAGATACAGCGATCAATAGTCTGCTTTGAAGCAGGAGCGCCAACCTTGTTGGCCGCATACAGAATGAACAAAGCTTCAGTCTTCCTGATTCTAGCCGTTCTGGTCACATAAATCTTCAAAGCCCTGACTACATCCAGGGACTTGGAATCCTCCAAGTCCCGTGTAGCCACAGGCACGACAATAGGTTGGTTCACATGAAAAGATGAGACCACTTTTGGAAGAAAGTGAGGGCGAGTCCTCAACTCTGCCCTATCCACGTGAAAAACCAAGTATTGGCTTTTATGTGATAAAGCCGCCAATTCGGAAACACGTCTTGCCGAAGCTAACGCCAACAACATGACCACTTTCCACGTGAGGTATTTTAACTCCACAGTTTTGAGTGGTTCAAACCAAGGTGACTTGAGGAAACGTAACACCATGTTAAGATCCCAAGGCGCCACCGGAGGCACAAAAGGAGGCTGAATATGCAGCACTCCCTTCACAAAGGTCTGTACTTAAGGAATAGAGGCCAATTCTCTTTGAAAGAAAATGGATAAGGCCGAAATCTGGACCTTTATGGACCCTAATTTTAGGCCCAAAGTCACTCCTGTTTGAAGGAAGTGGAGTAGACGGCCCAAATGGAACTCCTCCGTAGGAGCAGCTCTGGCCTCACACCAAACAACATATTTCCGCCATATACGGTGATAATGTTTTAATGTCACATCTTTCCTAGCCCTGATCAGGGTAGGAATGACTTCCTCCGGAATCCCTTTTTCCGCTAGGATCCGGCGTTCAACCGCCATGCCGTCAAACGCAGCCGCGGTAAGTCTTGGAACAGACAGGGCCCCTGCCACAGCAGGTCCTGCCTTAGAGGAAGAGGCCACGGATCCCCTGTGAGCAACTCTTGCAGCTCCGGATACCAAGTCCTCCATGGCCAATCCGGAACAATGAGTATTGTTCTGACCCTGCTTCTTCGTATTATTTTCAACACCTTGGGTATGAGAGGAAGAGGAGGAAACACATAGACCGATCTGGACACCCAAGTTGGCACCAGAGCACCTACCGCTACCGCCTGAGGGTCCCTTGACCTGGCACAATACCGCTTTAGCTTTTTGTTGAGACGGGATGCCATCATGTCGATTTGAGGCAGTCCCCAACGATCCGTGATCTGTGCGAAGACTACTTGATGAAGTCCCCACTCTCCCGGATGCAGGTCATGCCTGCTGAGGAAGTCCGCCTCCCAGTTGTCCACCCCCGGGATGAACACCGCTGACAGCGCGCTTACATGGCCTTCCGCCCAGCGTAGAATCCTGGTTGCTTCTGCCATGGCCATTCTGCTCCTTGTTCCGCCTTGGAATCAGAACCGGTTTTCTCCGAAGCAATTCCTCCGCTTGACGCAGGGCGTTGTATATGGCCCTCAACTCCAGGACGTTGATGTGGAGACAAGACTCTAGGCTTGACCAGAGACCTTGGAAATTTCTTCCCAGTGTCACTGTTCCCCAGCCTCGGAGGCTTGCGTCCGTGGTCACCAGGACCCAGTCCTGAATGCCGAACCTGCGACCTTCTAGTAGGTGAGCACTGTTCAGCCACCACAGGAGAGATACCCTGGTCTTTTATGCATTTGTAAATGGGACCCGGACCACTTGTCCAAGAGGTCCCATTGAAAAGTCCTCGCATGGAACCTGCCGAAAGGGATGGCCTAGTAGGAAGCCACCATCTTTCCCAGGACCCGCTGCAATGATGCACTGAAACCTTTTTTGGTTTTAATAGGTTCCTGACCATGGCTATGAGTTCCTGAACCTTTTCGATCAGAAGAAAAACCTTTTTCTGGTCTGTGTCTAGAATCAGGCCCAAAAAGGTCAGACGCGTTGTAGGGACTAGCTGGGACTTCGGTATATTGAGAATCCAGCCGTGTATCTGCAACGTCTTCATGGACAGAGACACGCTGTCCAGCAACCTCTCCCGAGATCTCGCCTTTATGAGGAGATCGTCCAAGTATGGGATAATTGTGACCCCCTGCCTGCGCAGGAGCACCATCATTTCCGCCATTACCTTGGTGAAAATTCTCGGGGCCGTGGAAAGCCCAAACGGCAACGTCTGAAATTGGCAGTCCTGCACTGCACATCTCAGGAACGCCTGATGCGGGGGGAATATCGGAACATGAAGGTAAGCATCCTTTATGTCCAGGGACACCATCCAATCCCCCCCCTCCAGGCTGGCGATGACCGCCCTGAGTGATTCCGTTTTGAACTTGAACCTCTTCAAGTACAGGTTCAGAGATTTCAGGTTTAAAATGGGTCTGACCGAACTGTCCGGTTTCGGGACCACAAACAGGGTTGAGTAATATCCCTCTCCTTGCTGGAGATGAGGAACTGAGACAATCACCTGTTGAATATACAATTTTTGGATTGCTGCCAACACTAGCTCCCTCTCTGATGGGGAGCCGGCAGAGCCGATTTGAAAAATCGGCGAGGAGGCAAGTCTTCGAATTCCAGCCTGTATCCCTGAGAAACAATCTCTAATGCCCAGGGATCCACCTGCGAGTGAACCCAGACGTGGCTGAAAAATCGAAGACGAGCCCCCACCAGATCTGCCTCCCCTCGGAAAGCCCCAGCATCATGCGGTGGACTTTGCAGATGCAGGGGAGGACTTCTGCTCTTGGGAACTAGCTGTGTGCAGCCTTTTTCCCCTGCCTTTCCCTCTGGCAACAAAGGATGATCCACGTACCTTCTTGTTTTTATTGTAACGAAAGGACTGCATTTGATAATGAGGTGCCTTCTTTGTATGTTGCGGGGGGACATAAGGTAAGAAATTTGACTTACCAGCCGTAGCCGTAGAGACAAGATCAGAGAGGCCGTCTCCAAACAACTCCACCCCTTTGTAAGACAAGGACTCCATATGCCGCTTTGAATCGGCATCTCCCGTCCACTGTTGGGTCCACAAGAGCCGCCTAGCAGAAATAGACATAGCATTTATTCTGGAGCTTAATAAACAAATGTCTCTCTGAGCATCCCTCATATACAAGGCAGCATCTCTGATAAACGATAAACTGCAGCGAGCGATCGGGTCAGACTGACCCCCAATATCTGTAACTAAATAGGATTTTGAAAGCTCATGAGATCACTTTCTATTTCATGGAACAACTAATGGAAAATAATTTAGTTAAATTCATTTATTCACATTATTGGTTTGGGAAAATAACTAAAAAAAATAGTGGATTCTACTAATCAAATCAGCGTGCTTATATCTTGTTTGAGTTTGGGACGCTGTTAAAGGGTTGGTGTGGCCTGGCTGCTTTGGGGCATCGCACTGTAATACTTAATGTAGCACTTTTAGCACCTAATTTCTTTTCTACCTATGTAACACCTTTTAACATTATAATTATTACTTCTCACCAATGTAACACTCCTAACACATAGCTTCTGCTTCTTATTTATGCAACACTTATACTCCTTTCACACTGCACAAATAACCCGGTATCGAACCGGTATATTGCCAGGTCGACACGGGGCGCTGTGCGGTGTGAAAGGGGTCACTGATGAATTCCTGGTCGGCTGACCCGGTAATTCAACCTGGGAATTAAGAAGGATTATTCCCGAGGTAGGTGCAGTGTAAATGGGTTGCCGGGTCGATGCGACCCGGTGGCGTGGAGATGATCTCACATCCCAGCGCTGCCTCCGCACCCTCCCACCCCCCCTACCTCCGAGGTCCCCGCCCCCGATGGCAACCCGTCTATCATACTGCCGGGTCGGGAAGCCAGTGTCTAAGGGTCCAATGTCGGGTCGCACCCGGGAAGGACCCGTTTCCAATTCCCAGGTGCGACCCAGCATTGCGATGTGAAAGGGGTATTACTTACCTCTCACTTGTGTGATTCCTTGGGGCGGTTGGCCTGTGCTGGCTTGGACCTTAGTGTTAGGGACCCACCAGATGAGGTCACCTGGTCGCAGTTGATGGGCTCAGATTTTTGGCCAAAAATTATGCTAAGCACCTCAATTTTGTTCTATGTTAGATTAGTAGTGCTTAGTATTAGAGTGTACATCTGCATTTTCTTTTGTTCATGATAGAACCTCTTATTTTGTTTGAAATTAGAGTGTGCAGTCCGAGGTCCCCCCCCCCCCATACCCCCTCATATATTCACTGCTACTTTGCAACTAAGTATTTGATTTAGCATAAGGATTTAAAGGAAACCCCCTAATATTTGTGTTTGTGTTTCATATATTTGACCTAATCGACATATTCTCCAATTTGACAATGAGTGGGACTTTTGCAGGTTGTATGGATATTTTTCAATGCATTTGCACTATGAAAATTGTGTAAAAATAATTGCAAAAATTGTAAAAAATAATTTGTTCTGCATATGCAAATAAGGGCTTCATAGATGGATGCAAACTGCAAATTATGAGGCTGCCTGGGCAAGAAGGAAATACTACAGTACAATGAGCTAATACTGTACTTCCCTTTCTAAGGAGTAACATGTAGAAAATCAGAAAATCAAAAAATGCTGCTAAGCACTTTATTTATAATAATCATTTAATGTTTTTATGTAAATATTGAAACATTTCCAGTAGAATATATTTATTTTGTACTAAAGCTTACAGCTGGAAAGCCTCTCCCATTTCTTTGTCATGAAGCATAAAATAAACCAGCTGGACTGAGTCTTCAAGTATGTTGTGCACTAACGGATATTAATACTATGAAAACAAGAAACATAGCCTATTTATAAGCAGGATTTCATTTCACTTTGTTTATTCACAAATAGTCTGTAAACCATACTGACATTCAGTATTATCTACAAAGATCTCTGTATCTCTCAAAATTCTGAAAGTTGGTGAGAAGAGAATTACTATAGATGCTCCAGTGCCATAACAGCAGAGCCTTATGCTGTTCTGTGCCATACCGTAAGTGGATGATGTCATGATGCCGCGCAGAAGGTTATGCAGCACCGCACGGAGAGTCCCGAGGACGCTCCGAGCGACTGTACAGATGGTAGGATGCCTTCCAGACACTGCCGCAGTGATACTGGCTGCAGGCACCCTGCTAGTCAGAAGCAATGGGCGAGGGGTGGCAACAGTGCTACTTACAGAGCACTGCCCTCTGTACAGCTGCCTCACTCGCTCACCCCTAGTTACAGTGCTGCGATGTGCCACAGAGAATTGATATAATGCTCGGCTATGCACATAGGGTCCAGTGGCAAGACTGCAGCTGCCCCAGTAAAATATGCCACCCACAGGAACTGCATAGCAGTGAATTCCCATTGCTACCACGCCCAGCTAATCATAGCCAGGCAGGCAGTTCCAGGTGGAGGTTTTTTTCTCCTCCTGGGACTGCCAGTCTGGACTGCGATAGCAGAGAGGGTGCTTCCCATGGGAAGTCACTCCGCTGATATTATGGCAGCCCTATCTGGCTTCTAAGGCTGCAGCCAATGCAGTCCTTGGAAGCCAGCCAGCACAGGGCTAGTCCGCCCCGCATGTCTGGATCTGCCCCCCGCATGGGTGCCAAAGCATCGCATGGTGGCGATGCCTTCGCACCCGGCGAGCAGCTCTCTGCCTGCGCAGCTAGTGCACATCCTAGCTGTGCTGGCAGGCAGCTACCCATTGCGTCCCGGGTCACAGCGGCTGCGTGTGACGTCAGGCAGCCGCCTGACCCCGCAATGGTCCGGGCACATCTACGTTGTCGTGCTGGTGGAAGGACTGATGGGCGTCAGCAGGTGGCAATCAGGTGCAATTGTTCACCCCTCACCCTTGCACACATCACACAGAGAGAGAGAGAGAGCAGTGACTGCTTCTGCAGCTGCCTCTCTCCCCAACGCAGCACACAGCAGCGTGTCTGCTGAGCTGAGGAGAGAGCCTGCTGCAGCAGTAGTCACTGCTCTCTCTCTCCACCACAAGTGCCGGCAGTGTGTCTACAAAGTGGAAGGGAGGGGCAGTTCCTCCAACAGGCCCGGTTAAAGAGTGCCTGCTCCCCCTCCCCCTTATTGGCACCACTGCATACAGTATTTAACACTAAGGGGTCTATTTACTAAGCCTCAGGTGGAGATAAACTGGACGGAGATAAAGTACCAGCCAATTACCTCCTAACTGTAATTTTTTAAACCCAGCCTGTGACATGGCAGTTAGGAGCTCATTGGCTGGTACTTTATCTCCCAGTGGCGCACGCAGGGGGGTTACTGAGTACCCAGAAACCCCTCTTGACAAGCTAAGGTCTTTATTTTTGTGGACTGTGACAGCTAAGCAGCTCCTCACAGTGATTGCGGCAGGATAGGAGCCGAGTCCTGCGCCTCAGAGAGCTCAGTAATGACAATGGGGACCTGCAGGCACTTGGCGGTGGCGGGGGGTCGGCAGTTGCTACTCACTAGGGATTGGCTGTTACTTGGCCGGCCGAGACAGTCACTCAGGACGGGAGAGGCAGGAGCGGTAGGCACACTTGGCGGCGCTGACATTCAGAGCTGCAGACACGCGGCTGCACTGTTATGCAGTCAGCCAGAAGAGGTCTTCCATCTCCAGGTGCATAAGCGGGTATGCACAATAGTCGTATGTATGAGTTGAATGTACACTGTACAGTTTGTGTACATGCATAAATATGTATGTGAGAATATATATATATATATATATATATAAAAAATATACAGTATAGCTTTTATATATATATATATATATATATATATATATATATATATACATATATATAATATGCACTGCTCAAAAAAATAAAGGGAACACTAAAATAAATAACACATCCTAGATCTGAATGAATGAAATATTCTTATTAAATACTTTGTTCTTTATATAGTTGAATGTGCTGACAACAAAATCACACAAAAATTATCAATGGAAATCAAATTTATTAACCCGTGGAGGTCTGGATTTGGAATCACACTCAAAATTAAAGTAGAAAAACACACTACAGGCTGATCCAACTTTGATGTAATGTCCTTAAAACAAGTCAAAATGAGGCTCAGTAGTGTGTGTGGCCTCCACGTGCCTGTATGACCTCCCTACAACGCCTGGGCATGCTCCTGATGAGGTGGCGGATGGTCTCCTGAGGGATCTCCTCCCAGACCTGGACTAAAGCATCCGCCAACTCCTGGACAGTCTGTGGTGCAACGTGGCGTTGGTGGATGGAGCGAGACATGATGTCCCAGATGTGCTCAATTGGATTCAGGTCTGGGGAACGGGCAGGCCAGTACATAGCATCAATGCCTTCGTCTTGCAGGAACTGCTGACACACTCCATCCACATGAGGTCTAGCATTGTCTTGCATTAGGAGGAACCCAGGGCCAACCGCACCAGCATATGGTCTCACAAGGGGTCTGAGGATCTCATCTCGGTACCTAATGGCAGTCAGGTTACCTCTGGCGAGCACATGGAGCGCTGTGCGGCCCCCCAAAGAAATGCCACCCCCCACCATTACTGACCCACTGCCAAACCGGTCATGCTGGAGGATGTTGCAGGCAGCAGAATGTTCTCCTTGGCGTCTCCAGACTCTGTCACGTCTGTCCCATGTGCTCAGTGAGAACCTGCTTTCATCTGTGAAGAGCACAGGGCACCAGTGGCGAATTTGCCAATCTTGGTGTTCTCTGGCAAATGCCAAACGTCCTGCACGGTGTTGGGCTGTAAGCACAACCCCCACCTGTGGACGTCAGGCCCTCATACCACCCTCATGGAGACTGTTTCTGATCGTTTGAGTAGACACATGCACTTTTGTGGCTTGCTGGAGGTCATTTTGCGGGGCTCTGGCAGTGCTCCTCCTGTTCCTCCTTGCACAAAGGCGGAGGTAGCGGTCCTGCTGCTGGGTTGTTGCCCTCCTTCGGCCTCCTCCACGTCTCCTCATGTACTGGCCTGTCTCCTGGTAGCGCCTCCTTGCTCTGGACACTACGCTGACAGACACAGCAACCTTCTTGCCACAGCTCGCATTGATGTGCCATCCTGGATGAGCTGCACTACCTGAGCCACTTGTGTGGGTTGTAAACTCCGTCTCATGCTACCACTAGAGTGAAAGCACCGCCAGCTTTCAAAAGTGACCAAAACATCAGCCAGAAAGCATAGGAGCTGAGAAGTGGTCTGTGGTCACTACAGAACAACTCCTTTATTGGGGGTGTCTTGTTAATTGCCTATAATTTCCACCTGTTGTCTATTCCATTTGCACAACAGCATGTGAAATTGATTGTCAATCAGTGTTGCTTCCTAAGTGGACAGTTTGATTTCACAGAAGTGTGATCGACTTGGAGTTACATTGTGTTGTTTAAGTGTTCCCTTTATTTTTTTGAGCAGTGTATATATATATATATATATATATATATATACAATAGAAGTAGGAATGGCGGCACTCTGGTCCTTGTAAAATAATACTCACACACCTCATGTGTGCAGTCAATGTTTCAGCTCTTTATTCAAGCTTTTTTCAAGAAATATACAGCATTCTTGAAAAAAGCTTGAATAATGAGCTGAAACGTTGACTACACACACGAGGTGTGTGAGTATTATTTTACGAGGACCAGAGTGTTGCAATTCCTACTGCTACTGTATATTCCAGAAGCAAATCTGGCGTTGGTGGAGGGCACCTGGCAAGTAATCAGGAGACTGCTGGAGTGCCGGGACTATTTGCTGGGATATTTGGGCTACTTGACCAAGAAGGAAAGTGATGGAGTGCTGCGTCAGATGACCTGGCCTCCACAATCACCCGACCTAAACCCAATTGAGATGGTTTGGGATGAGTTGGACAGCAGAATGAAGGAAAAGCAGCCAACAAGTGCTCAGCACCTCTGGGAACTCCTTCAAGACTGTTGGAAAACCATTCCAGGAGACTACATCCTGAAGTTGATTGAGAGAATGCCAAGAGTGTGCAAAGCTGTCATCAAAGCAAAAGGGGGCTACTTTGAGGAATCTAAAATCCAAAACATATTTTTATTTGTTTAACACTTTTGTGTTCTTTCATAGTTTTGATGTCATCAGCATTAACCTACAATGTAGAGAATAATTCAAATAAATAAAAACCATTGAATGAGAAGGTGTGTCCAAACTTTTGACTGGAACTATATATCTATATATATAGTCGCCTGAGGAAGGAGACACAAAACAGCTGTTGGGACATGCTGAAATGCTATAGCAAAGAGGGTTCAGAGTGACATGCTGCAAGTATATGATGTTTACTCTGAGTCAGGTTTATGACTATGGGGGTCATTCCAAGTTGATCGCTAGCTGAATTTGTTCGCAGCGCAGTGATCAGGCTAAAAATCGGCAGTTCTGCACATGCGTATGCGGCGCAATGCGCACGCGCAACGTACGGGCACAACGAACGATATAGTTTTGCACAGGGTTTAGCAATGCATTTCAGTCGCACTGCTTGCCGCAGAGTGATTTACATGAAGTGGGCGTTTCTGGGTGGCAACTGACCGTTTTCAGGGAGTGTGCGGAAAAACGCAGGCGTGCCAGGAAAAACGCAGGCGTGGCAGGGCGAATGTTGGGCGGGTTTGTGACGTCAAATCCGGAACTGAATAGTCCGAAGTGATCGCAAGCGCTTAGTAGGTTTTGAGCTACTCTGAAACTACACAAAAAAAAATTGTAGCCGCTCTGCAATACAACCGTTTGCACTTCTGCTAAGCTAAAATACACTCCCAGTGGGCGGCGGCATAGCGTTTGCACAGCTGCTAAAACTAGCTAGTGAGCGATCAACTCGGAATGACCCCCAATATCCATGCTGCTATATGTTTATGCTGCTAACAGGATGATTAAACAAGTGTTTGGCTATGTGCAAAGGTGTGCTGGTTTATCCCTGCAACAAGTTCCAGGAAGTGGACTGTTTGGATTTTTATATATTAACTATTGTTGACCCTGCACCCACAGTGAACTTTTTTGAAGGAATCAAGGGGGTAATTCCAAGTTGATCGCAGCAGGAAATTTTTTAGCAGTTGGGCAAAACCATGTGCGCTGCAGGGGAGGCAGATATAACATGTGCAGAGAGAGTTAGATTTGGGTGTGGTGTGTTCAATCTGCAATCTAAATTGCAGTGTAAAAATAAAGCAGCCAGTATTTACCCTGCACAGAAACAAAATAACCCACCCAAATCTAACTCTCTCTGCACATGTTATATCTGCCACACCTGCAGTGCACATGGTTTTGCCCAACTGCTAAAAAATTTCCTGCTGCGATCAAGTTGGAATTACCCCCCATGGCCCTCATTACGAGTTGATTGCACCAAGCAACTTTTTGCTGCTGGTGCGATCAACTAATCTCCGCCTATGGGGGAGTGTATTATAGCATAGCAGGGCTGCGATCGCTTGTGCAGCCCTGCTATGCTAAAAAACTTTCCTGCAAAACAAGACCAGCCCTGGACATACTTACCCTGTGCGTCGGATCCAGCAATGATGGGCTCGGCTTTGACGTCAGACATCTGCCCTCCGTTCGCCTGGACATGCCTGCGATTTTCTTACCACTCCCTGAAAACGGTCTCCAACAGTCAGTTGACGCCCCGGAACGCCTTCCTGCAGTCACTCTTCTTGCGATCGCCGCTGCGACCGGTTTTTCCGCTGTCAGCGTCGTTGCCCGGCGACAGCAATGACGCATGTGCGCATTATGGCCCCCGCGCTTGCGCTGTAGTGACCCGGTCGCAGCTGTGCGAACGAAAGCACGGTGCGATCGGGTCGGAATGACCCCCCATGTGTGCAACCTTTTTTAAACTATATATATATATTAGTGGTGGGTAACGATTAAAATTTCTAATCGCGATTAATCGCATAATTTTCTCAGATTAATCGCGATTAATTGCATTGTTATGCGCAAGATTCAATAATGAATTCAAAAGTAGTGTATTGCGCTCCTGATTGGCTGCCAGTCCTCGAGTTCCGATTGGCTCTACACTTGAAATGGCACCGGCGCTGTCACGGTCTCCATGGCTGCCCGCAGCTAACTACTGTATGCACCAATAGCTGGGAGGACAAAGAGAGCTGATTACAACTGCACAGTGCTAGGGGGGTGATCGCCACAATCACCCTCCGCCAGGGCTGCCATCAGAAATGAAGGGGCCCGGGACTGACAAATGAGGCAGGGTCCCCCTCCCCACACAAACGCTGCCCCATTCCTCCCCCCTGCATTCTACAAAACTTACATTTTGCGGGGACCCGGGAGGTAGCAGCAAAGATCGGGACAGGGCCAGCTGCCTGTGAACCGCCAGGCAGCCACGGCATGGAGGAACAGAGCCGCAACGCTATTATTAGTACAGAGCATGCCGTGAGCCAATCGGAGGTCACGGGCCGGCAGCCAATCAGGAGCTGCCAAATGATAGCTCCTGATTGGCTGCCGGTGCGTGACCTTCGTTTGGCTCATGGACGGCATTGTAGTTAGAATAGTGCCGCGGCTTAGCCTCTGTCCTTCCAAGGCAGCTGCCGGTGCGCACTGCAGGCAGGCAGCTGCAATGGCCCCCGATCACAAGTGCAGCCACACGGGCCCCATCTCAGTCCGGGCCCGGGACTGAAGTCACCCCTTGATGGCGGGCCTGCCCTCCGCTGTATCCACCAATGACTGCAGGGAGATGGAGAGGAGCTGCATGTCTTCCCCGATGTGCGCCAAGCGTTAAAACAATTGTCGCCGTTAATTAGTTAATGCGTTAACGCGATATTAACGCGTTATCTTGCCCAGCCCTAATATATATATATATATATGTAAAAAGAGGAGAGGAACAAGCGCCTATGGTGTAGTATGTCTATCCAGAATGTGCTAAATACATAATAGAATTGCGTACCAGATTGTGACTTGTATTAAAACTTATCAGTCCCCTGTTACATGGACAGGAGACTGATAAATTTCAAACAATCAGAATATGGCTCGTCTAAATGCTTCTCACTTCCCTTTTCCTTAATCCAAGATATGGTGTCAGGATCGTTTATAACTGTATGTCTCCTATGTCCACAGGTTTCCACAGGATAATAATGGGATATGATGGAGCGACAGCGAATTGGCACCAAACGATCACAAGCTTTCAGTCATGACGTCTCTCCCATAGATCAGAGGAGCGGCGCCTGCGGCCGGAGACGGAGGGCAGCAGCGGTCGGGAATCAGGAGCGGGGATGGTGAGTATTAATTATTTATTTTTTTATTTTTGTAAGCGGCGCAACTCTACTAGCGGCACAATTGGGAGCACAACTCTACTGGGGGCACACATGGGGGCACAACTCTACTGGGGGCACAAACGAGGGCACAGCTCTACAGGGGGCATAACTGACCACGCCCCTTTGTGAAGCCACGCCCCCATTTTCACCCAGGGCGCCACAAGGGCTAGAACCGGCTCTGATTATACTGCACATAGGTGAATAAAATATTTGGTGGGGATACATACTGTATACAGTACGTTGCTAGAGCCTGATATAATCGTCCATATAGTGGACATAACTTAAGTAAGTTAGAAGTGGCCTGAACATTGCTTTCCCTTAGACACGCATGTGTATGGAAGCAGCAGCTGAGATGACCATTCTTTCAAAATGAAAACCCAATACATAGCAGGCAATTATGCTGAAATGTATGCGAATGGACCACTATTCAACTTTGTCTGCAATGTTCAGAAGCATTAAACACTTTAACAATACAATGGGGTTGTAAGGGAATGCTCATTTAGCGTCTGCCAAAGCATTAAGCAATCGTTTAACAAGCATTTATCAAAATGTTGATCTGTTGCCAAAACAACTTCCCTGTCATTACCAGTGAGTGTAGAAGGTGGAGAAAGGACAACAGTGAGGAGCATTTAGCATTTGGAGAACAATAGTGGCATCTATTAATGTAGCATCGCTAATGAAGCATCGCTATTGAAGGTAATGGAAAAGAATCCAAAGTTGTACGTAAGGATGCAGGGTCAAATGTAGTGAAAAGGGCCACACCATACTGGAAAAAATACTTCCAGTTAGGGAACAGCAGAGTAAAAATATATGTATGGCAAATACATTTTTAAATCTGTTTGCTGCCCTGGAATATGGTTACAGGGCTGCAGCAACGGCATACTCACACTGTAGCATCACATCACCATCGTAGGGTCAGCCAGTCTAAGCTTTGCTTCCACTGGATGTTTTATTAATTAAATAGTGGAGCTCTACTGTTGTCTTTTGACTCGTAAAAGCCTTTTTCTCAGTGAAAGGAGAAAAACATATCTCACAAACAACAGTATAACAAGATAATAACCCCCCCTTACCTCCCACTTCGTCCCTAACAGGTACCCCGATTTGTTACTTACCTTTGGGATGTCTGCGGCTGGTGTTCCGGCACTGGTATTTTGAATGGTGTCGGGATTCCGGCGTGGGTCACATGACCGCCGCCATTCCGACTGCCGGGATGCTAACCGCATCCCGTACAGGACAACATAACTCACTGCAAAGTCTAATGAATGGCCTCAGAAATGAGTCACATGAATGCCTGGTTAGCATAAACCTGAACAACAATCAGACAATAAACTGCTGAATGACCCCTATCTATATACCACTAATAGAATCATATACCACTGACCATTGTGCAAACCCATACCCATAGTACTTTGCCCTGTGCCCAAGTAGTTAGAAATCAGACCCTCTGTGTGGATGTGGGTCAGCACTTTGAACATGTTTTCTGCTGCAGTGGGTGGCCATTCTGCATACTGTACATAAATTATTCCATGAAACTTTCTATTTTAAAGTCAGCATACTTAGAAGACACATACCCCCGGATACAGAGCACCTGCCTCAGATCATTAGGAGAATATTTTAGGAATGTGTACATTATGTGCCGAATGAATGATTGGTTCACTGAAATTCAATATACAATTTCAGACATGCCAGCTGATGAGTAAGCACATGTAATTTGTTTTGGCATATAAATCTAGCTGAGTAAATAAACAATATGCTATTTATACACTAGCAGCAATTGGATAGAAGAATCTTCTACAACAGGGCTTTGGGTGAAGTTGTTGTGAGAGAACCACAGAAGTCATTTAACAAAATATTTTAAAGGCGGGAAAAAAGAAGCCTCCTCAGTACGCAGAGCAGATGTATGTGTGAGTTCTCTCACTGTGCATGAAAAGAAGCCTCCTCAGTATGCAAAGCAGCTGTATGTGCGAGTTCTCTCACTGTGCATGAAAAGAAGCCTCCTCAGTATGCAAAGCAGATGTATGTGTGAGTTCTCTCACTGTGCATGAAAAGAAGACTCCTCAGTATGCAAAGCAGATGTATGTGTGAGTTCTCTCACTGCGCATGAAGCCTCCTCAGTATGCAAAGCAGCCGTGTGTGCGAGTTCTCTCACTGCGCATGAAAAGAAGCCTCCTCAGCATGCAAAGCAGCTGTATGTGCGAGTTCTCTCACTGTGCATGAAAAGAAGCCTCCTCAGTACGCAAAGCAGAAGTATGTGTGAGTTCTCTCACTGCGCATGTAGCCTCCTCAGTATGCAAAGCAGCCGTGTGTGCGAGTTCTCTCACTGCGCAGGAAAAGAAGCCTCCTCAGCATGCAAAGCAGCTGTATGTGCGAGTTCTCTCACTGTGCATGAAAAGAAGCCTCCTCAGTACGCAAAGCAGATGTATGTGTGAGTTCTCTCACTGCGCATGAAGCCTCCTCAGTATGCAAAGCAGCCGTGTGTGCGAGTTCTCTCACTGCGCAGGAAAAGAAGCCTCCTCAGCATGCAAAGCAGCTGTATGTGCGAGTTCTCTCACTGTGCATGAAAAGAAGCCTCCTCAGTACGCAAAGCAGATGTATGTGTGAGTTCTCTCACTGCGCATGAAAGAAGCCTCCTCAGTATGCAAAGCAGCTGTATGTGCGAGTTCTCTCACTGTGCATGAAAAGAAGCCTCCTCAGTATGCAAAGCAGATGTATGTGTGAGTTCTCTCACTGCGCATGAAAAGAAGACTCCTCAGTATGCAAAGTAGATGTATGTGTGAGTTCTCTCACTGCGCATGAAGCCTCCTCAGTATGCAAAGCAGCTGTGTGTGCGAGTTCTCTCACTGCGCATGGAAAGAAGCCTCCTCAGCATGCAAAGCAGCTGTATGTGCGAGTTCTCTCACTGTGCATGAAAAGAAGCCTCCTCAGTACGCAAAGCAGATGTATGTGTGAGTTCTCTCACTGCGCATGAAGCCTCCTCAGTATGCAAAGCAGCCGTGTGTGCGAGTTCTCTCACTGCGCAGGAAAAGAAGCCTCCTCAGCATGCAAAGCAGCTGTATGTGCGAGTTCTCTCACTGTGCATGAAAAGAAGCCTCCTCAGTACGCAAAGCAGATGTATGTGTGAGTTCTCTCACTGCGCATGAAGCCTCCTCAGTATGCAAAGCAGCCGTGTGTGCGAGTTCTCTCACTGCGCAGGAAAAGAAGCCTCCTCAGCATGCAAAGCAGCTGTATGTGCGAGTTCTCTCACTGTGCATGAAAAGAAGCCTCCTCAGTACGCAAAGCAGATGTATGTGTGAGTTCTCTCACTGCGCATGAAAGAAGCCTCCTCAGTATGCAAAGCAGCTGTATGTGCGAGTTCTCTCACTGTGCAGGAAAAGAAGCCTCCTCAGTATGCAAAGCAGATGTATGTGTGAGTTCTCTCACTGCGCATGAAAAGAAGACTCCTCAGTATGCAAAGCAGCTGTATGTGCGAGTTCTCTCACTGTGCATGAAAAGAAGCCTCCTCAGTATGCAAAGCAGCCGTGTGTGCGAGTTCTCTCATTGTGCATGAAAAGAAGCCTCCTCAGTATGCAAAGCAGCTGTATGTGCGAGTTCTCTCACTGTGCATGAAAAGAAGCCTCCTCAGTATGCAAAGCAGCAGTACGTGCGAGTTCTCTCACTGTGCATGAAAAGATGCCTCCTCAGTATGCAAAGCAGCTGTATGTGCGAGTTCTCTCACTGTGCATGAAATGAAGCCTCCTCAGTACGCAAAGCAGATGAATGTGTGAGTTCGCTCACTGCGCATGAAAGAAGCCTCCTCAGTATGCAAAGCAGCCGTGTGTGCGAGTTCTCTCACTGCGCATGAAAAGAAGCCTCCTCAGTATGCAAAGCAGCAGTACATGCGAGTTCTCTCACTGTGCATGAAAAGAAGCCTCCTCAGTATGCAAAGCAGCCGTGTGTGCGAGTTCTCTCAGAGGTGCATGAAAAGAAGCCTCCTCAGTATGCAAAGCAGCCGTGTGTGCGAGTTCTCTCAGAGGTGCAGGAAAAGAAGCCTCCTCTGTATGCAAAGCAGCCGTGTGTGCAAATTCTCTCACTGCACCTGAAAAGAAGCCTCCTCAGTATACAAAACAGCTGTGTGTGCGAGTTATCTCACTGTGCATGAAAAGAAGCCTCCTCAGTATGCAAAGCAGCAGTACATGCGAGTTCTCTCACTGTGCATGAAAAGAAGCCTCCTCAGTATGCAAAGCAGCCGTGTGTGCGAGTTCTCTCACTGCGCATGAAAAGAAGCCTCCTCAGTATGCAAAGAAGCCGTGTGTGAGAGTTATCTCACTGTGCATGCATCTGAGGGCGCCCAAGGCGTGGATATACATCCCTGCAGATCAGCAGGCTATTCAGTCAGCCAGCTTTCCACTTGCTGCTAAATGGGTGTAGCTGTCTAGCAACGCGGCGATTGCACATAGGATAGGTGCGCCGTAGATCTGACTGATTTCAGGTGGATTTCTTGTACCAAGGATAGTGCTGATGCAAATGAACCATATTTATTATGGCTGCTCTCATAAGCAGATGCATATGGGCGATGTATCATTACTTCATGACTAATTGCTACACGTAGGCATTCAACACATGCATTTCGGATCTGCTGCCATGTTCCAATCTATCTCTCTGGCCGCAGATTGTTGTGCTCTCCGGCCTCTCTGCTGGCACCTCCCGTTTATGCGAAAGCATGCGGCTTCTGCATAATCTTGTACCTGCAGTTATGTGTCTGCCCAGCGCATACTGGTATAAATTAAAACCTGCTAGCGCATAAATTGCTGCTCTGTGCACAGACCTGTGCCGGAGTACCAGGTCTACTACCTAGCTCCTGAAACTGAATTACAGTACATGACCACTATGCAGTGCGTGTGTCCCGGACCTTTCGCCTGTTATTCTGTCCTGGTACCTTGCTTGTGCCCCTGGCTTATCTGCTAATCCTCCGAATCACACATTCTGTACCACACATCCTCTTTCCACATACTCTTAGCTATGTCAAGTTAAGGAAGCTGTTAGAGGCCCACAACCTGCTGGAAGTGAAGCCAATAAAACCTTCCTGGAGAAGACTCTGCAGTCCGTTAGACTTTGCGCCTCTACACTGCCAGTGTAACCCTTAACTGTTTAACAGAGTCTACATATACAATCTGTACCCGTTACACGATGCAGCCACATAGCTGCAGCCAACTCTGAATACAGGCAAAGATCTGCCTCTATTTTCAGGCATGCAATATGGCTGCAGATGCGGTCACTTTGTAAACGACTTTGGATCACAGTCAATCTCCAATTATGGCATTATAAAGAACATAAGTAGATGCAAAGGCTGGATGTGAATATCCCACAATGTGAATACTGTGATATACTGTAGCAATGTCACACAGTAAAAAAAAAAATACTATAAAACACTGGACCTTCACAGTGCAACCAATAACCCTATACACAAACCCTCATTGCAATTTTGCAGAAAGTTGCATTTGCACCAATACATATTTGCATAGACTGATCCCTGCATGAGGAAATATTGGGCCCAGAATTACATGATAATTTCCATTACTATTTTTTTTTTTTTAAGGGAGATTGATTACTATTTAAATCTGACTGGGATAAGCAAAACATCCCAAGGCACACCATGAAAGAGTCAGGTACCTCTACTTGTTATTTCCACCACAAGTAGCCAGCGCAGACCTTACACCAGTATTGCTTTCTATGCATATAATGTTTGAGTACCCGCAACAGATTTCATTTGAATCAAATGGTATGCATATGAGCAAGGTCTGGTCATGGCTACGGGATCCCAAAAGTCAGAATACTGACACGTTTTAGAAGGAAAGCTAACCCTACCCCATACCCTCGCCCTCACCCAACACTCCCTCCCCGCAGCCTAACCCTCCCTGGCATACTTCCGTTCGGGATTCCGGCGTCAGGATTCTCAGTGGTGTTGGGATTCCAGCACCGGTATTCTTGAACGCCGGCATCATGAATATCTCCTGGCCACATGGCCTGATTTAGAGATGGAAGCTAATGCAACTGCAATTGTCTCGGCTTTGCAACTGCTGATATTCACAAGTAAAGTTGCCGCCCAGAAGTGAAAAGAGACATCCACTCATTCACAAGTGCGTACACATTCGCAGCCTATACGCAAGAACAAGGAACATCTGCGTAATCTGCCAAAAATAGCTCAGTTGCATGGAATGTCGGCATTGCGTCTATCCCTTGATCAGGCCCATAGTCAGCATTTCCTCATTATACAGAGTATGGGCCATAGAAGAAAACGGTATACCTCACATTAAAATATAGACTTAGGAGGAGATTTATCAAAGCTTGGAGGGAGATAAATCTCCCCCTCTGTCACAACTGTCAGGATGCAGCTGAGGATTTAGCTGAATTACAGCAGGTTGGGTCTACAGGTAAAATGATAACTTCTATGCCAATGTGTAACATTATTTTAGGACACCGGAAATCCCAGTAAATCCATTGTCCAATACAGATACAGTATTTTACCCATTTATTTAGGTCTTATATAATATTCTGGGTTCAAGGGCTACACTTTTATGTTAGTTGTATTTACATGTGAAATTGTTTCCAAGTGATACAGGGAAATGAATACCATATGCTCCCCAGCTGTTTCGTTCTGACTGGAACCATTAAAAGCAGTGCATGGAAATGAATTCTGTCTAAGCCTTATGAAAACACTTCTTTCTGCACAATGGTCTGGCCAGCAGGGAAGACTCGGCTACACTTTCAGCTTCTTGTCAATCTCGCTGACACGGATCCGCTGTTCTGTCTTCTAACCTGAACGTGAACTTAAATATCCCAACTTTTTTCTTGCACTACTGTTTATTTACTCCATTGTTTGTTTAGAGTGTTGAGACTCATCCAACCTACTGGAAATGGCCAAGCACGGTCTCCTAATCACACTCTGTCTCAGAGTGAACTAATGCAAGCCCGGATATCATTTCTTCCACTTTGCTTGCATTTACCTTCTACCCTAAACCAATATGCCTTCTGGCTTCGCCGTGTGTCATGCTTGATGGACTATTGTAATTAAATAAATCTCTGTAGTATACCGGTTGCCTATACAAATATTGAGCAATTCTTTTGTGGGATTTACCAATACTGAGAAGAGTGCAGTCAATAAATTCATTATAAAGCAGAGTGTAGTGATGAAGGGCATTAGCTGGTTTAGAAGGGTGTGGATCATTAGATCGACAGTGTCTAGGACGACAATGTTTAGGTCGACCACTATAGGTCTACAGTCACTAGGTCGACAGGGTTGGAAGGTCGACAGGGTTTCTAGGTCGACATGTGCTGGGTCAACAGGTCAACATGAGTGTTTTTGTTTTTTTTGGTGTCATTTTCTTCGTAGAGTGACTGGGAACCCCAATTAGTGCACCGTGTCCCCTCGCATGGCCCGCTTCGCTCGCCATGCTTCGGGAAGATTGCCGTTCCAATCGTAGTCTACGTGGATCGTTAAGTATGAAAAAGTTAAAAAAAAAATTTTTCCCCAAAAACTCACGTCGACCTTTTGACCTGTCGACCTAGAGACCCTGTCGACCTTCCAACCCTGTCGACCTAGTGACTGTCGACCTATAGTGGTCAACCTAGACAGTGTCGATCTTCAGACCGGATCCCGGTTTAGAAGTTATAGATGGTTTTAATAAGTAAGGAGCGGAATGCTAACATACAGTAAATTGAAAATATTTACTGGGAAAAAAAAGTTACCATTAGCTTTTATATTAAAGCTGCTTATTATGTTAATTAAAGTACATATCACCTTCTCTTGACGCTTCAACCAATCTCTGACCACAGTGTCATTAATGTTTATATTATATATATTCTCTGTTGGTCTCCTGGTGATTTGCTAATTGCCTCGCCTGTTCCACTGAAGGCTTACATTAAACTAAAGAGCTCTAATAAACATACTTGCTTCTACTTAGTACTGAAATGATTAATGTCCATAAGATCAGTGACAATGTTTGCTTACATTCCATGGCAGCATGTTAAGCCTCTGTCTCTTGCCGCATAATGTATCTATCACACTCAGCTACATTATATTATATTATAATAATCATTTACAGCATATGCTGTAGGTCAGTAGATCTCTCATTATAGAACACATATATACTTTTCGGGTTCAGGACACCTCCGCAGGTTTTTGTTCCAGAAAGGTACTGTAGTGAAACTGGACACAGATGACAAGAAGGGTTCTATTGTGGTCTGGAAAGGTAAATGTGTGAAGGTAGAGTAGGACAAACTGCAATATTATACTGTATTATCTATTTTAAAGAATGAGGAACATTTTAAAATAAGTTTTTGGTTAGATACGTTGGAAGCACAGTAGTGAAATTAAATTGCTTAATTAAATATGATGTATCACGCTCTAATTATCAATTGGATAGTTACCAACCTGCAATTGGGTTTGGCAAATGGTGGCATCAGCATCAGCAATTGGAGCTGGGAGTGACGAGGGGGTGAGACACATTGGGGTCAATCCGATTGTGGGCGATGTTTTCACATACACACACCCTTCCTACCCCGAGTTATTACGGCAGCATGGACTCGCACAATTTTCTTTGCTGCCCCATAGTACTGCATACAGAATTCAGAAAACTCGGGTGGAGATCGGGCCATGAAGTGTGCGAGATGCAGTGCCGTTGCATCATACTGTTTTTCCCGCAATTGGATTGCCCGCATTTAATGATGCAGCTGCTTATGACACAAGTAGCTGTTGGCCTATAGCATGGGTCTGTACCTGTGGCTCTCCAGCTACTGAGGAACCACACATCCCAGCCTGCCCTGCCTCAGTTTTAGCATGCCTTAAAAGCAGAACTGTGGCATGGCATGCTGGCATGTGTAGTTCCACAGCAGCTGGAGAGCCGTAGGTTGCAGACCCATGGCCTATTGGAACAAATACATTCCATCTTCATGTCTGTCTATATACTCCTAACAGCATTACTAAAAACTAGTAGAACAATAGTAGAAACATGATTTCAAATACCAGTGTGTGTAAGGCACCTTACAGTGATTCTACTTGTTCACTATCTGTACCCAAAATATAATTGCGCTATTTCTTCCGTTGTATTAGCCAAGTCACTTCATATAATCAACAGGGACTGTGTTAACAAGGAACATACCAAATACTGTGATGGTCCTAAGACTCCCCCAACTATCATCATTATACTGTATGTGTGATTTAAACAGTATTTTATTTTCTAGTTACTTCTTATGTTGAGGGTGAAATCTTCTTTCTTTCATTTACAATCAATCATCCTTGTCCAATATCATCCAAAGATAAACTGTATTATGATACAGTCATGGACAAAAATACTCATACTTTACCTTCTACAATTCATTCTCAGTTAATAAGACAGAATCTTTATGGCCACAAATGAGTATCCTGCGTCTCTCAGCTGCCACTGTGGCCCTCTCTCTCTGTGGAGTCTATTTACTAAGCCTTGGATGGATATAAAGTGCACGGAGATAAAGTACCGGCCAATCGGCTCCTAACTGCTATTTTTTAAACCCAGCCTGTGACATGTCAGGTAGTTGATGATTGGCTGGGACTTTATCTCTGCGCACTTTATCGCCATCCAAAGCTTAGTAAATAGACCCCTATATGCAAACTGCTCCAATTATCCCAGGTGGGAGAGCTGTCTTGTCCAACTGCTGTTTTCAGATCTCTACTCTGGCGTTTTAAGAGATTTAGGGGTTTATTTACTAAGCCTTGGATAGAGATAAAGTGGCTGGAGATAAAGTACCAGCCAATCGGCTGCTGTCAGTTTTCAAACCCAGCCTGTGACATGGCAGTTAGGATCTGATTGGCTGGTCACTTTATCTCCATCCAAGGCTTAGTAAATAGACCCTTGAGATCTGGAAGTATTACTGTTCACTTCATAAGTCCAGCATCTTGTTTTGAATCATTCCTGGATACTTTTTCTACTCATTTTATACAATTTATTATGCTGTGAATTTCTTTCAAATCGGATTTTATGTGGTGACTTTCTCTTAAATCGCATTTTAGGGAACATGGATAAGGATTTGCACTTGGATGTGCCATCATTTGATTATAATGACTTCTACCTGTAAGGATTTTTCCCCCATGGACAGAGGACAGGGTAAAAATCCAGGACTTAAAAGACCAAGCCCTCCGGTTCCCATGACAACAGGACCGGAAGTGACGTTACGTCTCTAGGGAAAGGAATGGACTATGGTTAAACCTCGTAAACAACAATGGAGGCTCCGGATGTCCAAAGCAGGGAGACCAGGATAGGAATCCTATCAAAAGGAGGAACATTTAATCTGCCACAGGACACCGCTAGAACGGAGCGCTCCGAGCGTCAGGTGCCCATGACAACGGGACCGGAAGTGACGTCGCGCTGCAGTGCGCGGAAGGGAAAGAATACACGGAGAAGCGGGTTGTCATGGCAACGAGCCGGTGCACGGACTAAGGGGGCGGTGCAGCAAAAGGTATACTTACACATCCCTCAGCAGCCACACGAGATGTATGTGGAGAGGGAGTTAAGGTTTCTATGGCAACAAACCCGCCCAGAAGCTGGATAAAGGATTAGGATTGGAAGTTGCTATGGACGCTCTGGCAGAGGATCATGGGACTTGTAGGAAATGATAATGTATAGGATTCAGCTGAGCGCCTAGCCTTCTGATTGGGAGATTGTGGTTTAAATATCAGGAGTAGGAGGAAGGGAATCAATCATTCAGCTTGCAAACCTTGAGAAAGACCCCAGGCAGGGGTAGAAACGCGTAGGTTGTTTCCTGAACAGGCCCGAGGACGGACGCAAGGACCAGGCTCTCAACAAGACCTGAGTGGCATGGTGGGAAGATCCTGTAACCCCACATTACATCTTTCATGCGCTGTCTGAACTGTCTAAACCACAGTTCAGAATATCTGGTAATTAGCCCGTCCTCATATGCTTGAAGGGATTGTGCAATATATTGGATTTTATCGATTTTTAATCAATTTTTTATCAATTGTATTGGATGTACTTGTATGTGTTATATGTTGATTATTAAAATAGTACTTCACTATATACACACATCCTTTTTTTCATATGGGATCCGATCCTGAGCAATGAAATTCCATGGGATTATAAGAATCGGAAGAAACTAAGAACGCGCTAGTTAAGTCTCGGTCTCTATTTTTCTGTTGTGCACTATATGGGTGAGGGGTGAAGGAAAACCTCCTTAGAAACTTTGAGACTATACCAGCTGCTAAACTTGCGCACGACGATATCCTATTTAATTTTGTACTTTTTGAAGTGTGTTTGGGATCATTGTCCTGCTGTAAAGACCTATGACTGCCAGCAGAGACCCAGCTTTCTGACACAGAATTCAACATTGCACTCCATCATCTAGTGAACTCCATATATTATGATGCCATCCACACATACAAGGTACCCAGTGCCAGATGTATACCCTAAAACTTAATGAGTAGCCTCCAAGTTTGACTGTAGGAAAGGTGTTTTTCGGTGAAAGCTTCATAGGGATAAATGCTTTACCAAAAAGCTCTAATTTGGTCTTATATGGCCACAGGATTTTTCCCCAGGGGCCTATTTCAGGTGCATTTTTGCTAAATACATCTTGCTTTCTTGTATGTCTATCAGCAATTGGGCACTCCTGGACCTCCATCTATCTAAAATGACCTTTTATTCAGTTGACTACACATGGTGCAAGCTGAAACTGTCATATCCTGTTTCTTAAGGTTTGCTTGAATCTGTTTCACATTGGATCGAGGCGCTTCCTCCCTAATACCAACAATCTTGTGCTGCATTCGTCCATTAAGTTTTATCTTGCGGCTACATCCAGTGAAGTTGGCTACAGTTCCATGGGCCTTAACCCTCCTGATATCATCATTACGCATGGTGGAACCCAAATCATCAATACAATTACCTGGCTTTCTTTCTCTGCTCCATTCCCAATGCCGTACACAGTGACACACAATAAGGAAATTAGTTAAATTCAAAGTGTTTGAATGCATGATTTTTTTTTTATATTGCAGGTGATTTCAGTTTCAAAAGTGTTACCTGATTGAAATCTAATTATTTCTATTTCTAAAAGTTACAAATAATATTGTTTGGGCCATATGAAGATTCCTGAGAAGAAGACGATAAGACAGTAAATATTTCTGCTGTTATCCCAAATCTATTTTTACTTCCCCCAACCCCCCCAAAAAAAAACAACAACAAAAAAAAAACAACAACAACAAATAACTGTTGTAATTCATCTTTAAATTATTATTATTACCAGTTATTTATATAGCGCACACATATTCCGCAGCGCTTTACAGAGAATATTTGGCCATTCACATCAGTCCCTGCCCCAGTGGAGCTTGCAATCTATATTCCCTACCACATGTACACACACACACATTCACGCTAGGGTTAATTTTGTTGGGAGCCAATTAACCTACCAGTATATTTTGGGATTGTGGGAGGAAACCGGAGTACCCGGAGGAAACCCACGCAAGCACAGGGAGAATATACAAACTCCACACAGTTAGGGCCATGGTGGGAATCGAACCCATGACCACAGTGCTGTGAGGCAGTAATGCTAACCATTACACCGTCCGTGCTGCCCAAATACATTGTTAAGAGTATGCAAAGTGATGTAACATTACAGCGTGGATCCAATGTTGTATAATTATTACAAAAAATACAGATATAAAAGATGCATTGTGTGATTACAGTTGTTCGGAAATTAACTCTAGTCAGAAAATCAGAATGTTTTTTTAGTTTGCACACAAGGTGGAGCTCTTCTACAAAACTGTCAAGTGAAGATTATGTATGATGGGATTATATTCGTCTGTGGCTTAATGGACAGATTTGGATAAGAAGAATTAGAATTAAGCTCATTCCAAATATTTGAGAACGATAATGGTCTGTTTGTTTGTAGTTTAGCTCTCCAGCACATATTTATCATTATTTCATCCATCACTCGCCCTTACAGTGTTTACAAGTCTGATATTTTTCACGATGGTTTCATCTCTCGGGAATTATTTTGGTCTGCCTCAAAAGGAAAACTAATTTTTCTCCGCACAAATCTTGGAAATGGAAAGCACAATAACTGTTACACAGAATGAATCAGAGGCTGTTTGCTTATTACTCCTCGGCTGTGCCATCTCAAATTTAGGAACCTGGTCTCATCCTTCCAGATCACAGATCATGTGCATCTATAAATAAATGATAGTCCTCCTCCAGCTGTTTCAGTGTGTAGTACAATAACAAACATGGAATCTAAGGTCGTGTCACATGCCATACCCATTTTTGCCAATGATTTGAACACGATTACTCACTATTACACTAAAGCTTGATTACAAACTTTAGTGTCAGGATTTGCCCAAGTGTAGATGGAGCAACAGTAATACTAAACTTATGCATCAGTTTACTCAGGAACCCTTCTAAGGAAAAACAAATACTTTGGCTACAACAAAGCAGTGCCGTAACCAGACATTTTAGCGATGTGTGCAAGAAACAGCATTTGTGCTCCCTCCCCTTACTTAAATAAAGGGCCAGTGTGTGCGTACCAAAAACATAGGGGCGTAGTTACATGGGGATGGGGTGTGGCTACAAAATAATACCAATTCATATTACGCTGCACAATAGTCTCCATTTTTCAAATTACGCCACACAGTAGCGCCACTTACACACATTACACCAGGTAGAGCCCCTGTCACACATTACGGCAGTCAGAGTCCCCTTTTTACACATTGCGGCAGGCAGAGTGGCCTTTTTACACATTAGGGCTAGTAGAGTCCCCTTTTCATACATTACGGCAGGCAGACACCCCTTTTTACACATTACGGCAGAGAGAGTCCCATTTGTACACATTACAGCAGGCAGAAACCCCCTTTTACATCTTACGGCAAGTAGAGTCACGTTTTTACACATTATGGCATGCAGAGTCCTCTTTTTACAAATTACAGCAGTTAGAGTCCCCCTTTTACACATTATGGCAGGCAAATGCACTATGTGCCATCTGGATTAATAAATAAATAGATAGATATACAATAGATAGATAGATAGATAGATACTTACTGGCTGCTTCTCCGCTGGCTCAGTTTTCTAGATGCAGCTGCTAGCAGATCCCGTCTGTCCTTCCCCCCTCCCAGCATTCACAGTGGTGGATGCCAGCTAATGTGGAAGGAGAGGGACAGCTGCAGCGGTGCCGCAACCAATTACAGTGCGCTGCTGCGGCTCCAGAGTCCCCCTCCCTCCTCCTTCTCCCCTGCCCCCAGGGCTGCTCCTCTCCTCGCTCCGGCGGCAACACACAGCACTCATTACATCAGTCTAACTCATTACAATGCCGCAGACTTTGGGCCCTTTGATAGCGCCGTGTTGGCGGCACAACAGGAATGCGGGCAGTTGTGCCCTCAGGGCAACTGTGCTGTGTGCCAGGCACCGCTGGCACACACGTAGTTACGGCCCTGCCACAAAGACATCACAGCCTACCACTTATAACCACACACTTGCGCTGTAGACCCCTGCAATTTATAATGGGCCTGATTCAGAGATGGACGCAATGAGCACAGCAGCTGCGCATTTGCATCACCTGACGCCTCATGCATGCTTGTGTGATCTACTGCTGCGTCTGAAGACACACCATGGGATCACTCTGCCTGGTCATCTGAGTAACCCTCAGGTTACATAGGATGGCTGGGGATTTCATGCTACAGAGGCCAGCAAGGCTGTGTTAGAGGGTGCAGACACTGGCCTCGACAATTCCCCAAAATGAAGAAAACATTTTGGTAAACACTTCCCTTTGCTGCCCCCACCCCCAAATGTCCGGAGACTGTCATTCAGGCTGTGGCATAGTGGGCACTACATCCGATGACACAAGACCTGTTCTGCACATGTACAGAGCAGGTCCTACGCATGTGCAGTACAGAATACATTGGAGATCTGCCTAAACCATCGGTCTGAGTACATGTATGAATCAGGCCGTACATACTTTGTAACATGTGCAAGAATAGGATCCATGTATTCCATATTTTTAATGTAAGTACTCTATAGATAAGCTACTGTATGAGGCATTGGACAAAAAATTATGTGGTGAATGATAGTATTATCATTCTAGTTTTTCTATACATTTTGCATTTGGATTCTCTCCAACCCTGTGCATACATGTGATATAGTTGTTTTTGGAAACTATTGTTAAATTATTCAATAAACCAAACATAACAATTCAGGTGCTAGTTCAATTTTAACAATGTGGCAGGCTGCTGCTTTGCAAAAAGGGGTACCAGAAACCCTCACATACGTAAAACTTCAAAAGAGAAAAAATATTAATATCAATTATTCACATAGCCAATCTGCTTCAAAGTAAAAACACATATAAGGTACATACAAAAACATTACTATAACAATTTTTTTTATCATATATGTGTTGTTTATATACATTTTATTGAAAGGTCACAAAGTATTAATACAATGACACATAAAACAATATATAATAATAAGAATTTACTTACCGATAATTCTATTTCTCGTAGTCCGTAGTGGATGCTGGGAACTCCGTAAGGACCATGGGGAATAGCGGCTCCGCAGGAGACTGGGCACAAAAGTAAAGCTTTAGGACTACCTGGTGTGCACTGGCTCCTCCCCATATGACCCTCCTCCAAGCCTCAGTTAGGATACTGTGCCCGGACGAGCGTACACAATAAGGAAGGATTTTGAATCCCGGGTAAGACTCATACCAGCCACACCAATCACACCGTACAACCTGTGATCTGAACCCAGTTAACAGCATGATAACAGAGGAGCCTCTGAAAAGATGGCTCACAACAATAATAACCCGATTTTTGTAACAATAACTATGTACAAGTATTGCAGACAATCCGCACTTGGGATGGGCGCCCAGCATCCACTACGGACTACGAGAAATAGAATTATCGGTAAGTAAATTCTTATTTTCTCTGACGTCCTAGTGGATGCTGGGAACTCCGTAAGGACCATGGGGATTATACCAAAGCTCCCAAACGGGCGGGAGAGTGCGGATGACTCTGCAGCACCGAATGAGAGAACTCCAGGTCCTCCTCAGCCAGGGTATCAAATTTGTAGAATTTAGCAAACGTGTTTGCCCCTGACCAAGTAGCTGCTCGGCAAAGTTGTAAAGCCGAGACCCCTCGGGCAGCCGCCCAAGATGAGCCCACCTTCCTTGTGGAATGGGCTTTTACAGATTTTGGCTGTGGCAGGCCTGCCACAGAATGTGCAAGCTGAATTGTACTACAAATCCAACGAGCAATAGTCTGCTTAGAAGCAGGAGCACCCAGCTTGTTGGGTGCATACAGGATAAACAGCGAGTCAGATTTTCTGACTCCAGCCGTCCTGGAAACATATATTTTCAGGGCCCTGACTACGTCCAGCAACTTGGAGTCCTCCAAGTCCCTAGTAGCCGCAGGTACCACAATAGGCTGGCTCAAGTGAAACGCTGAAACCACCTTAGGGAGAAATTGAGGACGAGTCCTCAATTCTGCCCTGTCCGTATGAAAAATTAGGTAAGGGCTTTTTTAGGATAAAGCCGCCAATTCTGAGACACGCCTGGCTGAAGCCAGGGCCAACAGCATTACCACTTTCCATGTGAGATATTTTAAGTCCACAGTGGTGAGTGGTTCAAACCAATGTGATTTTAGGAACCCCAAAACTACATTGAGATCCCAAGGTGCCACTGGAGGCACAAAAGGAGGCTGTATATGCAGTACCCCCTTGACAAACGTCTGAACTTCAGGAACTGAAGCCAGTTCTTTCTGGAAGAAAATCGACAGGGCCGAAATTTGAACCTTAATGGACCCCAATTTTAGGCCCATAGACACTCCTGTTTACAGGAAATGCAGGAATCGACCTAGTTGAAATTCCTCCATCGGGGCCTTACTGGCCTCGCACCACGCAACATATTTTCGCCAAATGCGGTGATAATGCTTTGCGGTTACATCCTTCCTGGCTTGACCAGGGTAGGGATGACTTCATCCGGAATGCCTTTTTCCTTCAGGATCCGGCGTTAAACCGCCCTGCCGTCAAACGCAGCCGCGGTAAGTCTTGGAATAGACAGGGTCCTTGCTGGAGCAGGTCCCTTCTTAGAGGTAGAGGCCACGGGTCCTCCGTGAGCATCTCTTGAAGTTCCGGGTACCAAGTCCTTCTTGGCCAATCCGGAGCCACGAGTATAGTTCTTACTCCCCTCCGTCTTATAATTCTCAGTACTTTTGGTATGAGAGGAAGAGGAGGGAACACATTCACTGACTGGTACACCCGCGGTGTTACCAGAGCGTCCACAGCTATTGCCTGAGCGTCCCTTGACCTGGCGCAATACCTGTCCAATTTTTAGTTTAGGCGGGACGCCATCATGTCAACCTTTGGTTTTTCCCAATGGTTTACAATCATGTGGAAGACTTCTGGGTGAAGTCCCCACTCTCCCGGGTGGAGGTCGTGCCTGCTGAGGAAGTCTGCTTCCCAGTTGTCCACTCCCGGAATGAACACTGCTGACAGTGCTATCACATGATTTTCCACCCAGCGAAAAATCCTTGCAGCTTCTGCCATTGCCCTCCTGCTTCTTGTGCCGCCCTGTCTGTTTACGTGGGCGACTGCCGTGATATTGTCCGACTGGATCAGCACCGGCTGACCTTGAAGCAGAGGTATTGCTTGGCTTAGGGCATTGTAAATGGCCCTTAGCTCCAAAATATTTATGTGAAGTGATGTCTCCAGGCTTGACCACAAGCCCTGGAAATTTTTTTCCCTGTGTGACTGCTCCCCAGCCTCTCAGGCTGGCATCCGTGGTCACCAGGACCCAGTCCTGAATGCCGAATCTGCGGCCCTCTAGAAGATGAGCACTCTGCAACCACCACAGGAGAGACACCCTTGTCTTTGGTGACAGGGTTATCCGCTGATGCATCTGAAGATGCGATCCGGACCATTTGTCCAGCAGGTCCCACTGGAAAGTTCTTGCGTGGAATCTGCCGAATGGAATTTCTTCGTAGGAAGCCACCATTTTTCCCAGGACCCTTGTGCACTGATGCACTGACACTTGGCCTGGTTTTAGGAGGTTTCTGACTAGTTCGGATAACCCCCTGGCTTTCTCCTCCGGGAGAAAACACCTTTTTCCGGACTGTGTCCAGGATCATCCCTAGGAATAGAAGGCGTGTCGTCGGGATCAGCTGCGATTTTGGAATATTGAGAATCCAACCGTGCTGCCGCAGCACTATCTGAGATAGTGCTACCCCGACTTCCAACTGTTCCCTGGATCTTGCCCTTATCAGGAGATCGTCCAAGTAAGGGATAACTAAAACTCCCTTCTTTCGAAGGAGTATCATCATTTCGGCCATTACCTTGGTAAAGACCCGGGGTGCCGTGGACAATCCAATCGGCAGCGTCTGAAACTGATAGTGACAGTTCTGTACCACAAACCTGAGGTACCCTTGGAGAAGGGTAAATTGGGACATGTAGGTAAGCATCTTTGATGTCCAGAGAGACCATATAGTCCCCTTCTTCCAGGTTTGCAATCACTGCTCTGAGTGACTCCATCTTGAATTTGAACCTTTGTATGTAAGTGTTCAAGGATTTTAGATTTAAAAATGGTCTCACCGAGCCGTCCGGCTTCGGTACCACAATAGTGTGGAATAGTACCCCTTTCCCTGTTGCAGGAGGGGTAACTTGATTATCACCTGCTGGGAATACAGCCTGTGAATGGCTTGCAATACTGTCTCCCTGTCTGAGGGAGACGTCGGTAAAGCAGACTTTATGAAACGGCGAGGGGGAGACGTCTCGAATTTCTTGAGACGGGCCCCCACCGTGCCTGAGACCGCTTGTAAAGCCCCAGCGTCATGCTGAGGACTTTGCGGAGGCGGGAGAGGGCTTTTGTTCCTGGGAATTGGCTGTTTGCTGCAGCCTTTTTCCTCTCCCTCTGCCACGGGGCAGAAATGAGGCGCCTTTTGCCCGCTTGTCCTTATGGGGCCGAAAGGACTGCGCCTGATAATACAGCGTCTTCTTAGGTTGAGAAGGTACCTGGGGTAAAAATGTGGATTTTCCAGTGGCCACCAGGTCTGTTAGACCTACCCCAAATAACTCCTCCCTTTTATAAGGCGATACTTCCATATGCCTTTTGGAATCATCATCACCTGACCACTGTCTTGTCCATAACCCTCTTCTGGCAGAAATGGACAGCGCACTTACTCTTGATGCCAGTCGGAAAATATCCCTCTGTGCATCACGCATATATAGAAATGCATCTTTTAAATGCTCTATAGTTAGTAATATACTGTCCCTATCTAGGGTATCAATATTGTCAGTCAGGGAATCCGACCAAGCCACCCCAGCACTGCACATCCAGGCTGAGGCGATTGCTGGTCGCAGTATCACACCCGTGTGAGTGTATATACATTTTAGGATATTTTACTGCTTTCTGTCAGCAGGTTCCTTAAGGGCGGCCGTATCCGGGGACGGTAGTGCCACCTGTTTAGACAAGCGTGTGAGCGCTTTGTTCACCCTAAGGGGTGTTTCCCAACGTGCCCTATTCTCTGGCGGGAAGGGGTATGATGCTAATAACTTTTTAGGAATTAACAGTTTTTATCGGGGGAAACCCACGCATCATCACACACTTCATTTAATTCCTCAGATGCAGGAAAAACTACAGGCAGTTTTTTCTCACCCAACCTAATACCCATTTTAGTGGTACTGGTATTATCAGAAATGTGTAAAAACATTTTCCATAGCCTCAATCATGTAACGTGTGGCCCTACTGGAAGTCACATTCGTCTCTTAATCGTCGACACTGGAGTCAGTATCCGTGTCGGCGTCTGTATCTGCCATCTGCGGTAACGGGCGTTTTAGAGCCCCAGATGGCTTTTGAGACACCTGGACAGGCACAGGCTGAGTCGCCGGCTGTCTCATGTCATCAATCTTTTGTAAAGAGCTGACACTGTCACATAATTCCTTCCATAAGCTCATCCACTCAGGTGTCGACTCCCTAGGGGGTGACATCTCTGTTACAGGCAATTGCTCCGCCTCCACCTCATTTTCCTCCTCATACATGTCGACACAACGTACCGACACACAGCACACACACAGGGAATGCTCTGATAGAGGACAGGACCCCACTAGCCCTTTGGGGAGACAGAGGGAGAGTATGCCAGCACACACCAGAGCGCTATATATATATATACAGGGATAACCTTATATAAGTGTTTTTCCCCTTATAGCTGCTGTATTGTTATACTGCGCCTAATTAGTGCCCCCCTCTCTTTTTTAACCCCTTTCTGTAGTGTAGTAACTGCAGGGGAGAGCCAGGGAGCTTCCCTCCAACGGAGCTGTGAGAGAAAATGGCGCCAGTATGCTGAGGAGATAGGCTCCGCCCCCTTCTCGGCAGCCTTTTCTCCCGTTTTTCTGTGGAATCTGGCAGGGGTTAAAATTCATCCATATAGCCCTGGGGGCTATATGTGATGTATTTTCGCCAGCCAAGGTGTTTTTATTGCTGCTCATGGCGCCCCCCCCTAGCGCCCTGCACCCTCAGTGACCGAAGTGTGAAGTGTGCTGAGGAGCAATGGCGCACAGCTGCAGTGCTGTGCGCTACCTTGGTGAAGACAGGATGTCTTCTGCCGCCGATTTTTCCGGACCTCTTCTTGCTTCTGGCTCTGTAAGGGGGCCGGCGGCGCGGCTCTGGGACCGAGCTCCGAGGCTGGGCCTGTGTTCGGTCCCTCTGGAGCTAATGGTGTCCAGTAGCCTAAGAAGCCCAATCCACTCTGCACGCAGGTGAGTTCGCTTCTTCTCCCCTTAGTCCCTCGATGCAGTGAGCCTGTTGCCAGCAGGTCTCACTGAAAATAAAAAACCTAAAACTAAACTTTCACTAAGAAGCTCAGGAGAGCCCCTAGTGTGCACCCTTCTCGGCCGGGCACAAAAATCTAACTGAGGCTTGGAGGAGGGTCATAGGGGGAGGAGCCAGTGCACACCAGGTAGTCCTAAAGCTTTACTTTTGTGCCCAGTCTCCTGCGGAGCCGCTATTCCCTATGGTCCTTACGGAGTTCCCAGCATCCACTAGGACGTCAGAGAAAAGTAGGCACGTGACAAAGTCTAAAGTCATCAAACATAGATTACAGCATAGTGACCAATTTTATAGTTAGGAGAGGGGAAAAGAGAAAGAAGTCGAAAGGGAACAGTGCGGCACACCGTGTGAAAAAAAAGAAGAGGAAAGTCAGACAGACAGAGATAGAATATTACGCAGAAGAGAGAAAGAACCTGATGGGTGGAAAGTAACCAATCGAAAGAGTGAGGAGACTCATCCTAACTGAAGTGGAGATGGCGTGTTTTGAGAAGCGAGCCAGGGGCCCTAGAATTTGTCAAAGGATTTGGAGGAATACTGATCATGTATGCCATACGTTACGTATACCAAATTCGAGATATAATTGAAGCTAACAAAGGAGGAGCCAATTGTTTCCAATCAGCGGCTATCTGACAAGTTAGCAGAGACAATGTGGCGCATGAATTTGTTTTGGTATTTGGTTACAGTTGGGAGACTAAAAGGGAGGAGGAAAAGGTTGGCACGGGATGAGATTTGGAGATTAACAATTTCCCTCCAGATATTTTAGATTTTTGGGCACGACCACCAAATATGGAGGAAAGTACCTTCATAGACGCAGCCTTGCCGACATCTATTCGATGTGTCTGGGAACATTTTACTAAGACAGGATGGAACATAATATCATCTGTACAGTAACTTGTAAACAATTTCTTTAATCTTTACACAAATCCATGTATGTGTTTTTATATTAATGCCGTATCTGTATGTATTATTTTGTTTACTATGAAGCAGATTGGTCATGTGAATAATTGATATTAATATATTGTATATTAAACATACTGTGCGTCACACACAGCACTTCTTATTTTTTTTTTTGGTTAGGATTAGGTTACAGGGGAAGGGGGTAAGAGGTTTGGGTTAGACTACCGAGGGAGGGGGGAGGTTAGGATAAGGCTGTGGGGAAGAGAGTTTAGTGTTAGGCATCACCGGGGGGTGGGGGGGGTGGGTTTGAGTTTAGGCACTAAGGGGGGAGGGTTAGGCTTTGGGGAGTATGTGTTAGGGTTAGGGGTTAGGGGAGAGGGGATAGCATACTCACCTTGCCCCTGTTGGGATTTTAAAGATCAGGATGCCAGCGTTGGTATTGAGACCTCCGGCATCCCATCCGCTGGTAACACATGTTGAACCGTCAATAAAAATGCAAAGCTCTGCTTGCTTTCTGCCCAGCCTATCTGACCCCTGAAGGTTGAAACAGCCCAGCACTGCCATCCTCTCGATAAAATCAGCTTTACTGATGGAGTTATCCATGTTCTCCCCCCCCCCCCCCCCCCCCCCTGAACAAGCTCATGTACTGTAAATAAAATATCACTGGTGATGGGAATGTACAGCACAACACTCCTTATAATTTGAAAGAAACTCTGCTGAAGCAAACATCAAGATCTTATTTGGAGTGGAAATGTCACACCCTGGAAAGTGTTTTCTCCACAGCTTTTATTTCATTTCCATCCCCAGTGCCTCCCATCTGCACACATCTAACCCTCTACAAATACCAACATCTTTTTTCCACAAACCCATGCACTTTGGCGGACACCTGGTTGCACTGCAAACACAGAGGCACATAGTATTGCCAAGGGTGATTGTTAGCTGCTCCATAGATATAATGCTCCCGTACATGACTTTCACCTCCTGAGACTATACCATATTTCATTGTCTTTGAAACCATTTTATACTTTGTTACAGTCCTGTTAAACGGTATTAATTCATTTTAAATTCTTCTCCCTTTCATGACGCTCAATTAAATACTTGTTTTACTATGGAAGTCACTGACTTGTCAAATACACGTATGAATTAAAATGTATCCTTTAATTTCCACAGAACCAAAGGTGACCCCTGGGCTTTTATTGATGTATGGTGTATTTCCTGTACAAGGGAACAGCTCCTGCTGAGTTGGAATCACACTAACTAAGCAGTGACCTTAGCTGCAGTGGTCTACTATAACATACAGTTTTACTTTTTGAGTTATTGTTAAGTTAATTTCAGCAAATGCAAAGTACTAAAATGACATTTAAACAGGAAAGTAGATGACAAAGAAAAATGTTGCTTTAAAACAAAGAATATTGACTGTTCTAGGAAATCTGAACTTACTATTTTCATGGGGGCAGCATTTGGACATTTGTCTAATTACTGTCAGTCCAAAATGTTTTAAGGTGTGTACACACGGTGAGATCCCTGCTATGCCCATTCTGACTATGCAACTTCCCTTGAACTCCCCCAGAGCCCAGATAGCACAGATTGTACAGGTTTTGACTATCTGTACTTTAGATTTTGGCTATGTACAATTTTGAATAAGTGCCAATATTGACTATACTTTGTACTAGATAATACACTAGATAGTCAAGATTGACTTGCCTGCACAGTCTATCTAGCCTTATGATACCGACCCAACGGGAGCCCGCATCGGTATTGAATCGATATCACAAGCTGCCTAACACCTTGAGATGTGCACTAACTCAGTGCCGTTTCTTGCGGCGGGCGAGCCGTGCAACCGCACGGGGCGCCCGCCGCGGCACTTCTTCATACTTTGAAACCCCCTTCTCACTCCTCCCGAGTGCCCAGCTCGGGGGGCGGGGTTTCGCGGAATGACGCGTTTGCGTCGTGACGTCACGACGCAAACGCGTCATTCCGCGAAACCCCGCCCCCCGAGCTGGGCACTCGGGAGGAGGGAGAAGGGGGAGCCGCGCAGACGAGGAGGGAGAGGCGGCTGAAGAGCGGCGAGAACCGCTACAAATGTAAGTCAGCCCCTCTCCCTCTCTCTCCCTTTCTCCCTCCCCACCACCTGCAGTAATGTGTAAAATGGGGACCTGTCTGCCTTAATGTGTAAAATGGGGACCTGTCTGCCTTAATGTGTAAAATGGGGACCTGTCTGCCTTAATGTGTAAAATGGGGACACCTGTCTGCCGCCGTGTGTAAAATGGGGACACTTGCCTGCGTACTGTGTAAAATGGGGGCACGTGTCTGCCGCAGTGTGTAAAATGGGGACACTTGCCTGCGTACTGTGTAAAATGGGGGCACGTGTCTGCCGCAGTGTGTAAAATGGGGACACTTGCCTGCCGTACTGTGTAAAATGGGGGCACGTGTCTGCCGCAGTGTGTAAAATGGGGACACTTGCCTGCGTACTGTGTAAAATGGGGGCACGTGTCTGCCGCAGTGTGTAAAATAGGGACACTTGCCTGCGTACTGTGTAAAATAGGGGGAACGTGTCTGACGCAGTGTGTAAAATGGGGACACTTGCCTGCGTACTGTGTAAAATGGGGGCACGTGTCTGCCGCAGTGTGTAAAATGGGGACACTTGCCTGCGTACTGTGTAAAATGGGGGCACGTGTCTGCCGCAGTGTGTAAAATGGGGACACTTGCCTGCGTACTGTGTAAAATGGGGGCACGTGTCTGCCGCAATGTGTAAAATGGGGACACCTGTCTGCCGCAATGTGTAAAATGGGGACACCTGTCTGCCGCAATGTGTAAAATGGGGACACTTGCCTGTCGTACTGTGTAAAATGAGGACACTTTTTCCTGCCGCAATGTGTAAAATGGGGGCACGTGCCTGCCGCAATGTGTAAAATGGGGACACTTGCCTGCCGTGCTGTGTAAAATGAGGACACTTTTTCCTGCCGCAATGTGTAAAATGGGGACACTTGCCTGTCGTACTGTGTAAAATGGGGACACTTTTTCCTGCCGCAATGTGTAAAATGGGGGCACGTGCCTGTCGTACTGTGTAAAATGGGGACACTTGCCTGCCGTGCTGTGTAAAATGGGGTAGCGTGCCTGCTGTAATGTGTAAAATGAGGACTTTTTTCTTTTAATATCCTGTGGTGGCCGTGTTGATGAGATCAGATGAGGCCACGCCCATCTTAACAAAACCACGCCCATTTTAATGAGGTCACGCCCCCTTACCGGGAGCGCGCGCCGAAGGCGCGCGCATGCTTTTCCTCTTTATAGCTATGGGGGGGGGGGGCGCATTTTTAAATCTCGCACTGGGAGCCAAATTGGCTAGAAACGGCCCTGCACTAACTTTCCTAAAGTTTTTGACTACATAGTCAAAATCTTACAGATTTACCTCACTGTATGTACTCACCTTTAAGCCCCTGTAGTAAATATGTGCACAGAATTGAAAATAAAACAAAATTATATTTTGGAGATGCTCTGACCCAGTAATCTAGTCATCACAATTTTTACCGTATTTATTTATTACCAGTTTTTTATATAGCGCACACATATTCCGTAGCGCTTTACAGAGAATATTTTGCCCATTCACATCAGTCCCTGCCCCAGTGGAGCTTACAATCTATATTCCCTATCACATGTATACACAGACACATTCACACTAGGGTTCATTTAGTCGGGAGCCAATTAAGCTACCAGTATTTCTCTATCGTCCTAGTGGATGCTGGGGTTCCTGAAAGGACCATGGGGAATAGCGGCTCCGCAGGAGACAGGGCACAAAAAGTAAAGCTTTAGGATCAGGTGGTGTGCACTGGCTCCTCCCCCTATGACCCTCCTCCAAGCCAGTTAGATTTTGTGCCCGGCCGAGAAGGGTGCAATTCTAGGTGGCTCTCATAAAGAGCTGCTTAGAGAGTTTAGCTTAGGTTTTTTATTTTACAGTGATTCCTGCTGGCAACAGGATCACTGCAACGAGGGACAGAGGGGAGAAGAAGTGAACTCACCTGCGTGCAGGATGGATTGGCTTCTTGGCTACTGGACATGAAGCTCCAGAGGGACGATCACAGGTACAGCCTGGATGGTCACCGGAGCCACGCCGCCGGCCCCCTCACAGATGCTGAAGCAAGAAGAGGTCCAGAATCGGCGGCTGAAGACTCCTGCAGTCTTCTTAAGGTAGCGCACAGCACTGCAGCTGTGCGCCATTTTCCTCTCAGCACACTTCACACGGCAGTCACTGAGGGTGCAGGGCGCTGGGGGGGGGCGCCCTGGGAGGCAAATGAAAACCTTTAAAAAGGCTAAAAATACCTCACATATAGCCCCAGAGGCTATATGGAGATATTTACCCCTGCCTAAATGTACTAAATAGCGGGAGACGAGCCCGCCGGAAAAGGGGCGGGGCCTATCTCCTCAGCACACGGCGCCATTTTCTGTCACAGCTCCGCTGGTCAGGAAGGCTCCCAGGTCTCTCCCCTGCACTGCACTACAGAAACAGGGTATAACAGAGAGGGGGGGCAAAATAAATGGCTATATATATATATATATATTAATATAAAAGCAGCTATAAGGGAGCACTTAATCATAAGGCTATCCCTGTCATATATAGCGCTTTTTGGTGTGTGCTGGCAGACTCTCCCTCTGTCTCCCCAAAGGGCTAGTGGGTCCTGTCTTCGTATAGAGCATTCCCTGTGTGTCTGCTGTGTGTCGGTACGTGTGTGTCGACATGTATGAGGACGATATTGGCGTGGAGGCGGAGCAATTGCCTGTAATGGTGATGTCACTCTCTAGGGAGTCGACACCGGAATGGATGGCTTATTTAGGAAATTACGTGATAATGTCAACACGCTGCAAAGTCGGTTGACGACATGAGACGGCCGACAAACAATTAGTACGGTCCAGACGTCTCAAAAACACCGTCAAGGGTTTTTAAAACGCCGTTTACTTTAGTCGGTCGACACAGACACAGACAGGGACACTGAATTCAGTGTCGACGGTGAATAAACAAACGTATTCCTTATTAGGGCCACACGTTAAAGGCAATGAAGGAGGTGTTACGTATTTCTGATACTACAAGTACCACAAAAGAGGGTATTATGTGGGATGTGAAAAAACTACCATAGTTTTTCCTGAATCAGATAAATTAAATAAAGTGTGTGAAGGTAGAATTCTCGCCTGCCACGCGGGAGGCCCGGGTTCGTTTCCCGGCCAATGCACCATGATGCGTGGGTTCCCCCCGATAGAAAATTATGGGCGGTATACCCTTTCCCGCCAGAAGTTAGGGCGCGTTGGGAAACACCCCTTAAGGTGGATAAGGCGCTCACACGCTTATCAAAACAAGTGGCGGTACCGTCTATAGATAGGGCCGTCCTCAAGGACCAGCTGACAAGGCTGGAAAATATAATAAAAAGTATATACACACATACTGGTGTTATACTGCGGCCAGCGATCGCCTCAGCCTGGATGTGCAGAGCTAGGGTGGCTTGGTCGGATTCCCTGACTAAAAATATTGATACCCTTGACAGGGACAGTATTTTATTGACTATAGAGCATTTCTATATATGCGAGATGCACAGAGGGATATTTGCACTCTGGCATCATGAATAAACGCGATGTCCATAACTGCCAGAAGATGTTATGGACACGACAGTGGTCAGGTGATGCAGATTCCAAACGGCACAGTATGGCCGTATAAAGGAAGAGGACTTGTTTGGGGTCGGTCCATCGGACCTGGTGGTCACGGCAACTGCTGGAAAATCCACCGTTTTTTACCCTAAGTCACATCTCTGCAGAAAAAGACACCGTCTTTTCAGCCTCAGTCCTCTCGTCCCTATAAGATCATATCTGCCCAGGGATAGAGGAAAGGGAAGAAGACTGCAGCAGGCAGCCCATTCCCAGGAACAGAAGCGTTCCACCGCGTCTGACAAGTTCTCAGCATGACGCTGAGACCATACAGGACCCCTGGATCCTACAAGTAGTATCCCGGGGGTACAGATGGGAATGTCGAGACGTTTCCCCTTTGCAGGCTCCTGAAGTCTGCTTTACCAAGTCTCCCTCCGACAAGGAGGTAGTATGGGAAAAAATTCACAAGCTGTATTCCCAGCAGGTGATAATTAAATTACCCCTCCTACTACAGAAAAGGGGTATTATTCCACACTATATTGTGGTACTGAAGCCAGAAGGCTAGGTGAGACTTATTCTAAAATTTTTTTTTGAACACTTACAAAGGTTCAAATTAAGATGAAGTCACTCAGAGCAGTGATAACGAACCAGGAAGAAGGGGACTATATAGTGTCCCGGGACATCAGGGATGCTTACCTCTATGTCCCAAATTTGCCCTTCTCACTAAGGGTACCTCAGGTTCGTGGTGCAGAACTGTCACTATCAGTTTCAGACGCTGCCGTTTGGATTGTCCACGGCACCCCGGGGTCTTTACCAAGGTAATGGCCGAAATGATGATTCTTCTTCGAAGAAAAGGCGTCTTAAATTATCCCTTACTTGGACGATCTCCTGATAGGGGCATAGTCCAGGGAACAGTTGGAGGTCGGAGTAGCACTATCTCGGATACTGCTACAATCAGCACGGGTGGATTCTAAATATTCCAAAATCGCAGCTGATCCCGACGACACGTCTGCTGTGCCTAGGGATGATTCTGGACACAGTCCAGAAAAAGGTGTTTCTCCCGGAAGAGAAAGCCAGGGAGTTTTCCGAACAAGTCAGGAACCTCCTAAAAACAGTGCATCATTGCACAAGGGTCCTGGTAAAAATGGTGGCTTCCTACGAAGCAATTCCATTCGGCAGATTTCACGTAAGAACTTTTCAGTGGGATCTGCTGGAAAAATGGTCCGGATCGCATCTTCAGATGCATCAGCGGATAACCCAATATCCAAGGACAAGGGTGTCTCTCCTGTGGTGGTTATAGAGTGCTCATCTTCTAGAGGGCCGCAGATTCGGCATTCAGGATTGGATGCTGGTAACCACGGAGCCCAGCCTGAGAGGCTGGGGAGCAGTCACACAAGGAAAAAATTTCCAGGGAGTGTGATCAAGTATGGAGACTTTTCTCCACATAAATATACTGGAGCTAAGGGTAAATTTATAATGCTCTAAGCTTAGCAAGACCTCTGCTTCAAGGTCAGCCGGTATTGATCCAGTGGGAAAAACATCACGGCAGTCGCCCACGTAAACAGACAGGGCGACACAAGAAGCAGGAGGGCAATGGCAGAAACTGCAAGGACTTTTCGCTGGGCGGAAAATCATGTGATAACACTGTCAGCAGTTTTTCATCCCGGGAATGGAAACTGGGAAGCAGACTTCCTCAGCACGACCTCCACCCGGGAGAGTGGAAACTTCATTGAGAAGTTTTTTCCACATGATTGTAAACCGTTGGGAAATACCAAAGGTGGACATGATGGCGTCCCGTCTGAACAAAAAATGGGACAGGTATTGCGCCAGGTCAAGAGACTCTCAGGCAATAGATGTGGACGTTTCTGGTAACACCGTGGGTGTACCAGTCGGTGTATGTGTTCCCTCCTCTGCTTCTCATACCTAAGGTGCTGAGAATTATAAGACGTAGAGGAGTAAGAACTATACTCATGGCTCCGGATTGGCCAAGAAGGACTTGGTACCCGGAACTTCAAGAGATGCTTACAGAGGTCTTATGGCCTCTGCCGCTAAGAAGGGACTTGCTTCAGCAAGTACCATGTCTGTTCCAAGACTTACCGCAGCTGCGTTTGTCGGCATGGCGATGGAAAGCCGGATCCTAAAGGAAAAAAGGCATTCCGGAAGAGGTCATTCCTACCCTGGTCAAAGCCAGAAAGGAGGTGACCGCACAACATTATCACCACGTGTGGCGAAAATATGTTGCGTGGTGTGAGGCCAGGAAGGCCCCACAAAGAAATTTCAACTCGGTCGTTTCCTGCATTTCCTGCAAACAGGAGTGTCTATGGGCCTCAAATTGGGGTCCATTAAGGTTCAAATTCGGCCCTGTAAATTTTCTTCCAGAAAGAATTGGCTTCAGTTCCTGAAGTCCAGAAGTTTGTCAAGGGAGTATTGCATATACAAACCCCTTTTTTGTGCCTCCAGTGGCACTGTGGGATCTCAACGTAGTTCTGGGATTCCTCAAATCACATGGGTTTAAAACCAGTCAAATATGTGGATTTGAAGCATCTCACATAAAAAGTGACCATGCTCTTGGCCCTGGCCTGGACCAGGCGAGTGTCAAATTGGTGGTTTTTTCTCAAAAAAGCCCATATCTGTTTGTCCATTCGGACAGGGCAGAGCTGCGGACTCGTCCCCAGTTCTCTCCCTAAGGTGGTGTCAGTGTTTCACCTGAACCAGCTTATTGTGGTGCCTTGCACCTACTAGGGACTTGGAGGACTCCAAGTTGCTAGAAGTTGTCAGGGCCCTGAAAATATGTTCCAGGACAGCTGGAGTCAGAAAATCTGACTCGCTGTTTATACTGTATGCACCCAACAAGTTGGGTGCGCCTGCTTCTAAGCAGTCGATTGCTCGTTGGATTTGTAACACAATTCAACTTGCACATTCTGAGGCAGGCCTGCCACAGTCTAAATCGGTTAAGGCCCATTCCACAAGGAAGGTGGGCTCATCTTGGGCGGCTGCCCGAGAGGTCTCGGCATTACAACTCTGCCGAGCAGATACGTGGTCAGGGGAGAACACGTTTGTAAAATTCTACAAATTTGATATCCTGGCAAAAGAGGACCTGGAGTTCTCTCATTCGGTGCTGCAGAGTCATCCGCACTCTCCCGCCCGTTTGGGAGCTTTGGTATAATCCCCATGGTCCTTTCAGGAACCCCAGCATCCACTAGGACGATAGAGAAAATAAGAATTTACTTACCGATAATTCTATTTCTCGGAGTCCGTAGTGGATGCTGGGCGCCCATCCCAAGTGCGGATTATCTGCAATACTTGTACATAGTTACAAAAATCGGGTTATTATTGTTGTGAGCCATCTTTTCAGAGGCTCCGCTGTTATCATACTGTAACTGGGTTTAGATCACAAGTTGTACGGTGTGATTGGTGTGGCTGGTATGAGTCTTACCCGGGATTCAAAATTCCTCCCTTATTGTGTACGCTCGTCCGGGCACAGTACCTAACTGGCTTGGAGGAGGGTCATAGGGGGAGGAGCCAGTGCACACCACCTGATCCTAAAGCTTTACTTTTTGTGCCCTGTCTCCTGCGGAGCCGCTATTCCCCATGGTCCTTTCAGGAACCCCAGCATCCACTACGGACTCCGAGAAATAGAATTATCGGTAAGTAAATTCTTATTATTTTTGGATTGTGGGAAGAAACCCGAGTACCCGGAGGAAACCCATGCAAGTACGGGGAGAATATACATACTCCACACAGTTAGGGCCGTGATGGGAATATATATATATATATATATATATATATATATATATATAATTCCAAATTAAGGGAGCACTCACCAGTCTTCAAGTAGAAAAAGGTAATTTATTCAGACCATCAGCATATAGTTTATATCGACGTTTCGGTCATAATTCTGACCTTTGTCAAGATACCAGTGCAATAAACCAGTGTCACCTATATACCTATATACCCATATAGGTCCCTCCCTCCAATTAATCTCAGCAACTCCCCCACACCCCACATAACAAACAGTTTCACATATTAGACTTACAACAAACATGTGTTAAAATCAAAAGATCACTATATTTTGTTCTACCTCCTTATTGATAATCACTCATGCAGCCACCATCATGTATTTGTGCAGTAAAGTCAATAAACACGGCGTGCGTTCCACCGCCGACCGCACTTCCGGTCCGTGGAATGCATCCTCCGCATTAACATACAGGACATTGTCTATGTTTATAAAGATGATTTGCAGTTGCTTGCAAATTTTGTCCTGCACCAGTGACTATATACTGTTAACTGAAATGGAACTTTTAAATTGATGAATACATTGAGATTACTTTGATTCTCCGGTGGACTACACTAGTGATCCTTAAAGATCAATGATGACAGTGGACCCTTTCTTTAGTTCATTTTTTTTATTTTTTTTATTTTTATACCTTTGTATTTTTTTGATTATTTATAATTTTTTTGATTTTTGCATTTTGTATTTTGTATTGTTTGGAGCTCAATTGGTGGTGCATGATACTTTGGTAGTATTCATTAGTGTTGGTTTTGCCATCAAATGATGCACAGTGGTGCATTGGTCATTTAAATGGAAGGCCTTGTTTCAACTGAATTATTATTTGCTGCGGAACATGATGTATTAGTATTTACTGATGATGATGATGTGGAGAGAGTATTGTCAGAATTTAATGATTTTGAGCAAATACCGGCTGAAGGTGCTTTGGATCTATATCACAAATTACTAAATTTTGAAAAAAGAGAAATAGACCTTTTGCTGCACGGGCAGTTTTTATCGGATTATTTCCGTAAAAAACAGATCCCTAGAGCAGTGCCGTAACTAGGCATTTTAGCGCTGTGTGCAAGAAACGACAGTGGCGCCCCCCCCCAATGTAAGATAGGGGCAGTGCGCGCCGTAGGTACGCGAAAAATTTATAGGGGCGTGGCTTCACGGGGAAGGGGCGTGGCCACAAAATAATAGCAATTCATACTACGGTGCACAGTAGTCTACATTATTCAAATTACGCTGCACAGTAGCGCCACTACACCAGGTAGAGCCCCTTTTATACATTACAGCAGACAGCGTCCCCCATTTTACACATTACAGCAGACAGTCCCCCTTTTTACACATTGCGGCAGCCAGTCCCCCTTTTTACACATTGCGGCAGCCAGACCCCTCTTTACACATTGCAGCAGCCAGTCCCCCTTTTTACACATTGCGGCAGCCAGTCCCCCTTTTTACACATTGCGGCAGCCAGGCCCCCTCTTTACACATTGCGGCAGCCAGTCCCCCTTTTTACACATTGCGGCAGCCAGGCCCCCTTTTTACACATTGCGGCAGCCAGGCCCCCTCTTTACACATTGTGGCGGCCAGTCCCCCTTTTTACACATTGCGGCAGCGGCAGCCAGTCCCCCTTTTTACACATTGCGGCAGACGGTGTCCCCCTGAGAGAGAGAGAGAGAGAGAGAGAAAGAGAGATATACTTACCATCTCCCTGCTGGCAGTCAGGCTCCTCGTGCAGCTTCCTCGGTGCAGGCAGTGAGGTGAGAAGGAGGAGGAGGGAGGGGGAGCAGGGAGCCGCAGCAGAGCTATGTCATTGGTAGTAAGCGCTGCTGCAGCATCCCCCTCTCCTTCCGTATTGGCTGCCCGGCGCTGCTGTGGATCCTGGGATGCAGGAACCGTATCCCAGCATCCACAGCAGCGCTGTGCAGCCAATACAGAAGGAGAGGGGGATGCTGCAGCGGCGCTTACTACCAATGAAATAGCGCTGCTGCGGCTCCCTGCTCCCCCTCCCTCCTCCTCCTTCTCTGCTGCCCGGCGCTGGTCTCTTCACCCTCCACAGCGCGGCGCGCGGCGCAGAGCATAGGCGGCATGCAATGAGTCAATTTGACTCATTACATGCCGCTGGCCGTGCGCCCTCAGGGCAACTGCGCTGTGTGCCAAGCCCACTTGGCACACACGTAGTTACGGCCCTGCCCTAGAGGCTTTCGCCTCAACAATATCCCCACAATTGGGAGAGGAAATCCTGCCTTTTGTAGCAAATGGTGCTCTATCTTGAATAAATGCTCCTTTGATTTACTTTTATTAGTTATCGAGGAGGTTGGGAGTGATTTGAAAAAATTGAGAACTGAAATTGCAGACTTTAGACCAGTAGCAACAGAACTCTACCGAAAGATAATACACAGCAATGGTTAATTAAACTTAAACAGCAAATTGATAAACATCGTAAAGACTTGATCACTTTTAAGAGGGCTAAGCTTGAAAAAGTGGACCGTGACTATAAAGACCTTGGGTGTATAGATGGTTGGTAGGTAGTGATAACTCTACCTTCAGACACAGAGGTAATAGATTTAGACAAGATCGCCCACAATTAGACAGCTACTCTTCTTCTGAGAGGGACTCTTCAGATTCTCAGACACAAAAAAAAAAACCCGTTACCAAGAGCTAATACCCGCTCACGGTTTGGTGATCAGAATTTAAACGCAGAAGGCCCCACCTCCGGCGGGGCAAATACAAAAGAAAAGAAAAAAACAACCAAAACTCAGAAGAGTCAGTGATTAATCTATCTGCATATAAACTTTCATCAGCAGAAATTAGTGTATTGTCCAAGGGTTTGAGTTTCATACCTACCCCTAAATTTAATGACTTTGAGTGGTCTATAGATAGGTTCTAGATGGGCAGGAAATTGAGACTTGCTGAGAAATTTGAGAATGTGAAACCCAGTACTGAAACTGTTAAACCATTCAAGAATAAAAGTACCTATGATCCTATATCACACAACTCAAGTCTAAAGACCTTTACCAGAATGCTTGATTCTGATATTAAGAAATCCTTAACTAAGCAAAAAAAGATTAGATATAATCTTTCTGCGGTAGAAAGGAGGGCACTATATGAAATAAAAAATAATCCAAACATTACTGTGAGACCCACGGATAAGGGGGGAGCAGTTGTTGTATTAAACACTGTAGACTACAACACTGAAGTATTGAGACAACTAGCGGATACCAAGACATACAGATTGCTACCTGGGGACCCAGGTTTGGCCTTTAAAAACCGTCTAGATAATGTCTTAGATAAGGCATTTTCCCAGGGATGGATAGATGAGGATACTGTTGGTTTTCTGAAGACTGATTTTCCGATTACCCCGATTATATATCTGATACCTAAAATACATAAAACTTTGGACAGGCCTCCTGGCCATCCAATCATATCTGCACGTAATTCACTCTTCTCTAAAGTGGCACAATATGTTGATAGCTTTTTGCAAGTCTGTGTTAAGAAAACCAACAGTTACCTAAGAGATACAGAAGATTTTTTGAGACTACTAAATCTACAATCCCATGTTGGCCAGAGGACTCTGGTCACCATGGATGTAGTATCACTATATACGGTAATACCCCATACAGAAGGGTTGGCTACTACTAGACGAGCGTTGATTGCGTCACATAAGGGTTCTCCTCCGGTTGATTTTTGATGGATCTATTGGAATTGATCCTGACCTGTAATTACTTTACTTATGGGGGGTACTATCTCCAAATGGCTGGCACAGCGATGGGGAGTAATATAGCCCCATCGTATGCAAATCTATACATGGATGCGTATGAAACTATGAACATCATGCCGCCGTTTGGGGATAGTATCACCTTCTACAGAAGATTCATAGATGATGTTATTCTTATATGGGTGGATACCCAGGAATCCCTAATGAATATGTTGGAGTATCTAAATGGTCTTGAATCAACGATTAGGTTTACTATTCACTCGAGTACTGAAACAGTAGATTTTCTAGATGTCAGTATATGCATCACCAATGAGGGCTATGGTTTCAGACTGTATAGGAAACCGACTGACAGGAACACCATACTGTCATTTGACAGTCACCATCCTGGCTCATTAAAGCAAAATTTACCCATATCCCAATTCTTGAGGGTCCTTAGGAATAAATTCAGATGCAGAAGTGGCTGTCATGCAACTGGAGGAGATGAAAGTGAGATTTGAGGCAAGGGGATATGACAAACAGACCATCAGCAGGTGCCTATGCAAGGCTAAAAACATCCATAAGGGAGCCTCACATAGAAAACATAAGTAGGATAAGCCTTTTGTCATTTCCACCACATTTAATACGGCTGGTCCGGCTATTCGGAAAGCGGTCAAAAAGCTATGGCCAGTAGTAAGAACAGATCCGGTTCTTATGAAAAAACTACCTGACAAACCATTATTAAGCTTCAGACGTGCTCATAATTTGAAGGACATCCTGATGCAGCCCGATAGACCAATGCCACAAGCTTCAGATATGTGGCTGATGCCTAAAAAACTAGGATGTTTCAGGTGTATAAATTGCACCACATGCCGAAGCATGACCACAGGTCAATTTTTCCATCATCCGCACAGAGGAGCAAAAATATCTAATCGCCATAGACTGAGCTGTACCTCGGATTATGTGGTGTATACCCTGACATGCCCATGCTCCTTAGTATATGTTGGAAAGACTATTCATCCATTCCGTGAAAGAATGGCTAATCACCGACTTTCTATCAGGAATGCTATAACAAGTGGCAATTCAGATAAACCGGTGGCCAGACATTTTTGTGAAGCACGACACCCTTTGGCGTCTCTGAGGAGTATGGTGATAGATAGAGTGGAGCTGCCCAAGAGAGGTGGGGACCGAGCAAAACTCCTACTGAAACGAGAAGCAGCGTGGATTCACAGACTGGATACAATACGACCCCGTGGCCTCAATGATGGAATACACTATAGTATCTTCCTGGAATGATAGTCCCACTATGGCTCCATGGTCATTTTCTTTATTTATATTTTTATTTTTTATTTTTCAATATATATTTTTTTAATATATATTTTTTTTTTGATTGTTCCTGTCGTCGGTTATCTATTTTCATTTTTTCCTTATACAATGTTCTGAAACCGAAAATTTGTAATGAAAATTAGGATCCTATTGTGCATATATGGGATCCCTGAGGAATCATGTATATTAGTGATTAGGACGGGATCCATTATATATGTAAGTTAGGACCGAATCTAGTTAAAGCTGCTATATGATGGTCTTTATAATGATACCTGTTATATGTTATTCTCTCCTGTAAAACACTTGCTCCCTTTTGCAGCCCTAGTTAGAGATATATACTTTTCTCTAGACACAAGTAATCTGCCTAGGTTGACCTATACCATACTGTGTTGCCAATAGTACTTTATAAACGTAATATGAGTGTGGTGCGCCTTTAAGAAGCACCATTAATGTGGCAGTGGCTTTTTGCGTCCCACGGACCGGATGTCCGGTCTACAGTGGAACGCATGTAGCCTCAATGTATCTGTTGCTAGGTAGAGCCTTGAAGCGCCGATCATGTGACATGCGGCTAGAGGCTATACTATGACAATGTCCTGTATGTTAATGCGGAGGATGCGTTCCACGGACCGGAAGTGCGGTCGGCGGTGGAACGCACGCCGTGTTTATTGACTTTACTGCACAAATACATGATGGTGGCTGCAATAGGGGGTAAGTGAGTGATTATCAATAAGGAGTGTCAAAGTCAGAAAAATATCTCTATGCACACTACCATATTTGCACCTCACACAGGTCCGTGCTGCGCATGCGTACGCTCTCCCGTACGTGCGCATACTCACAGTCGCGGGCACCCGCAGGCGCATGGTATGCGTATTTACGGTAGAGTTTATGCGATCGTAGCGTGCGACTCAATCATTACATATTTTCACTAATAATGTATTTTGTAGATCATGGTCCCTTTGATAGATTCTGAAAGTTTGGTTAATATAGAATGTTCATGAACAGAGAAATCCCTCTTTGTTTGATACGAAGGGTCAGACAGGAGTAATACAGTAGTGTTTGGTACCCATCGGAAGAGTATTTAAATAGCAATATTCCGGTGTTGGTTTGGAGCGGATTAATCGCTCGTGCGAATAGTTATGGACATAAGAAGTTTATGTCCATTTACTATTATTTGTTCTTACTTAGTCATGCGGCGGGAAACCCAGTATCCCACCCACCTGAACAGTTGGAAACAGTCACAGCCCACCTGTATGAATCAACCTATGACCTTTTGTTATAATGCGAAGCCGAATTCCTGTGTCCAATGAACAATGAGATTGTAGGGACCATTGAATTGTATTGTGTGTGGGGCATAAATAGGCAGGCCGACCGTATCCAGTTCACTCTCTTCAACGGTTCTCATTGCTGATAATCGGGAGCTGGATATCGAGGCGCATGCGATCGTTTCCCCTTGTGCGTAAGTTTTCTCCGCAGTCATATTGTCTTGATGTTATTATGAGCCATCTCTCTCTCCTCTCTTTTTCCCTTAATTTCCCTTGATTGATTGTATTGTATTGTATGGTATTTCCTGTGTAATTATCTGGTTAGTTAGTCTATGTTATATTGTAGTGTATGCTTTGTACTGTGATTCTTTTGCAAGTATAATAGTCATAATACATATAATAGGTTTTGGACCCTAAGCCCAGGTATCTGTGTATTTCTTATAGTGTTAAGTATTCCCTGAGCGTCGGTGACGCCCAAGCAGCTTTGTAGTTAATCAGGTTACACCAGGTTGCATTTACACTCTATCACCACACTAAGGTTTACTGTATATTTCATTGTTAAAGGTATAGATATAAAGGTTTAACGTCGTAAGCGTCTGCACCGCTGGTGATCTCCTCGTGGTCCCGAGCGTCCGCTACGCTATAGCGAATCATTACGTTAGTCGGCAGCCAATAGCGTGCCTGCCTGTGATCTCTGGGCCGTAAGCGAACGTGACGCTTGAGCGTCTCGACTACGGTTGAGCGATCGTTACGCAACTTGCGTACCCTTACGGTACTTCTTACGTAGATAGCGTACAGTGTTCTTAGACCTCTTAAAGTGTTTTATATACGATAAATATTTAGCTTTATCAATTGGGGGCCGTCCAGTCCTTCACATATCTGCACTAGGTAATATCAGCAGACATTATCCATCAGCAAAGGGCGGGAGGTTGTATCCCTCGTAGTGCTGACGGGATAAGCGTCTGCTTCGCTTAGGTAAAGGGTGCTGAAGGAATCCGGGAACCGGAGGTAAGAGCAAAACGCTAGTGTCTTTTAAAACTGTATTTTTCTGTCTTGCGTACACACGCACGCACACATATATATCTGCATTTCTTTTTCATTTATGTATTTTCGTATATCACTCTCCTGTCTGCCAGTTTTATAGTTGATAAACGTGCTGAGAGAGATTTGCCGCTATTTCAATAGTTTGAGTAAAGGTAATATAGTTAAAGTGTAGACAAACACACAGTTTTTGCCTGGGAGATAAGGCGAAGTCAGTGTGGTGTGTGGTAGATGATCAAGGATCATCTACATTGATAAAAGTATAAATTGTGTTACGGTGGATCTTTGCTTTGCGTACACGTGTCTCTAACAAAGACTTGCGTACACAATCCAAAGGCCGACGCACGCAGCGTATATTACGCAACGGAGCGTCTGTGTACGCCCACGTAACTCAAACCACAAGTTGATTTTAACAGGCGATAAATAGCGCAACGCGATAAATAGCGCAACGCGGTAAATAGCGCAACGCGGTAAATAGCACAAATTGATTTCAGTTTTCCAAAACTTAGTTTAAATACCTTACTTTACTGTAATACCTCTGGGGAGAGCTATCAGACTACGGGAAATGATTTTTCTGATCAGAAAACTATAAGAATGATAGTGGGTTGAAAACGGTATGAGTGTATTGAATCCCGCTTTGTTGACTTTGTGGTCTATGTGATAAAACGGTATTAAATCCCGCTTTGTGAACTTTGTGATCTGTGTGATCTATGAGCACGGCCTGAAGTGAAAACGTGCAACAGAGTGTGATAAAGTTTTCGTTGTATTACGCTCTGGCTGTTTTGGAGCACAGTAGGGAGACTCCAATGATCCTACCATTTATGGGCAACAAGTGTCTATAAGTGGTACGATTGGACCGCACGGTTGTATGTGTGACCAATAACGCAACGTGATATGAGGTCGTATATCCATGCGTAAATCTTGCCCTCATACGTGTTGTAGGGAGCACATGCAAGCGTGATTTGTGTAAAGAAAAAGGAAAGGAATTTTCTCAGGAAAATCTCTAAAGATAGGGCCTGCAACGGCTACACGTGTCTGCTAGAAGGCGGACCGGAGATACCCGGAGCAGAAGAAGTTCAGTGGAAGAGCTTTAAGGATTTCCAACGAAGTTCTGTGTTTGGTGCATTTTAGGAAGTTTTTCTGTGTTAGAAAGGTCCACAATGGCAGCCAAGTGCACAATACAGAGACGGTCGGAGGTCAGGATTCAGACTCCAGAGGCTTGCAGACCCCGAGGGTCTGCTCGGTTAGTAATGTGGAGGAGGTATGGTCCCCACACTGAGACCTTTTGTGATGAACGGACACGAATGACTGCGGGGGATAAGGCACCATTTCCCGGGATAGGTAGTTTTGACTCAGAGGTGTTGCATAATTTAAGGAGAAGGATATGTCTCATTAAATCAGCAAAGAGACAAATCAAGCATTATGATTGTTTACAGTTATGGCAACAGGAGGGTGAAATGCAAAGAAATGTAACTCACATACCTAACTTTCATCTTGAGAGGAGAGACATGGCAATGGAGGGGATTATGGTTGCGGAGAAAAGCACAAGGGTGAACAATAAAAACGCTCTTAGCAACTGTAGTATAGATGATAAGAATAAGTGTAATAAATGTAACAAAGATAATTGTAATACTGTTGAATGTACAACTATTAACCCATGCAAGTCGCACCCCATGTTAAACTTTCCTCAGGAACACCAACAAGAAAGTGAGCCCAGAACGATGTCGGCACCTCTTCCAGAAGCCATCACACAAGACATCCAGGTGGACGCGACCCAATCGGTAAAGACTGTAATCAAACCCCCTAATGGAGGGTCAGGTGAGGTCGTGTCCACAGGTACGTATGGTATTATACATTACGCACAAACAAATGTACCTCATATTGTAGAATCAATTCAGAATGACGTTACTGGACTTAATCCTGTCAGGGTAATTGCAGTACCAAATGGGAAAACTGACTCTTCAGGAGTCACCCCCGTCAGGAACATCGCCATGTACTGCCCCTTTTCCCGAACAGAATTAAGAACAATTCTGTCTGAATTTCCTGATCCCAGGAAAGACTTAGTTGCTTGTCAAAGATACATTAGAGTGCTAGGACACACTGCAGAGCCAAATAACAAAGATTGGAGGACAGTTTTGAGGGCATGTTTACCCCCCGATGTTGATTCATTGAAATTTATCGCTGATTGTAAGCTAGATGAGGAAGTGCCACTAACAAACGAGTATAACCAAGATAATGTAAAAAGAATCAATCTACAGTTGAAAGAATATTTTCCTACAGTAGTAAAATGGAATAAAATCTTTACAATAAAACAAAAAGAAGGTGAATCCGCATCAGAGTATCTTCACCGGGCTCTGCAGGATATGGCTAGGTACACTGGTATAGATGACATTGAAACTAATGTACACCACAGAGAGGTAGCTGTGTCCGTATTAATGAACAACTTAAAAGACACACTAAAAATTAGGGTACAAACTTCCATACCACATTGGAGAGGTATCTCGGTGGCGGCATTAAGAGAGTCCGCTATCGAGCATGACCGAAATATCCAAAGAACCAGGGAAGCGCAGGGAGAGCGGTTGATGGCACTGAACATCCAAGCACTAGAGGATGCATCAAGTCGATCGGAATCCCAGGCCCCTAGCACATGGAGAAAGCCAAGGATTTGTTATCATTGTAGAAGAGAAGGGCATTATGCCAGCAACTGTAATAACCCACATAAAGTCAGACCCCCTAGACCAAGAAATGAGCAAAATTATAACACACACCATTATAATCAGAGATCAGACAGGAAGAATTTTGGGCCACACCCATGATATGTAGTCAGGAAAAGGTGATCATTAGGACTGACGGTAAGCCTGAGGTAACGGTTAATAAATTGGGAGGTCATTCACTGAAGACACAGGAATGACCGGGTGAAAAGTTGTAAATGTATCTGTGAAATGTTTCTTTTTCTATCCCCATCTCTGACGATTATTGGTAAGAATTCAAACATTGCATATCCGCTTGGTCCTTGCAGAAGTCTACCAAACCCCAGCATGACATATCCACCACAATGTATTCTGGCCAGATACAGACAGTGGAATATGGAGGTGCTGGTGGGGAGGGACTGCTCAAGGAAACCATTAGACACGTAGATATGACAGCCTGATAAATCTGACAATGTTTTCTTAATGCTGACCATGTTTTAAAATGTTTGAAAAAAAAAATGTTTAATTTCTCTTTTCCTATTGGTGTTTATTGTTGAGTTATGTAATATGTATATATGCACATGAATTGTTCTCTATCTCTTTTGTTTTTTTTTGTTTTCTCTCTCTTCTCACTCATGTTTTCATGGTTTAAAGATGGTATGTCACCCCTCAGTTGGACCAATGGTAATGCCAGATTTTTGCTCCTTACAGAAAGATCGCTGGTTAGGAAGGAATATTGCATCACCAGAATGTTCATTTGGAAGACTGAAGAGACAGCACCTTTTGAGAGGACAGCAGAACAAGAAGAACAACAAGACGAGAGAACTTATTATCGTAACAAGTTCTCTCCCCCACAAACTGTTTTCTTATACCCCCATTACAAATTTCTTCTTTTCTCCTCCTGTAAGATGGACTTGCCCCAAGAGACTGTGATCTGGATTTTCCTGTTGACCATGATGTTGACCAGAGCAGTCTGTTCCGGTGAGAGTATCAGTGAGGTCGTGAAAGGATCCAGAAAGGTCCTGATGATAAAGATGGAGGTGTAAATTTCCAATAGCAACCCAATCAACAAACAAAGGCGAGTATCAGAAAACGATCCGATAGCATTGACCATAGAAGGAATTGTGAAGGATTGTTAGCTGAAGAAAACTGTATCTGTAGGCTCTGTAACAATGTCATTGAGGATGGGTGCATTAAGAAATGCCAATCCAGTTTTAATATCCATATGGACCGGCATCCATTGAGTAACTATCACTCCTTAGTGGGTAGTGTGTTAAACAAAACAGATTGTTGGGTATGCTCTCAAGTACCTCAAGGTCATAGCAAATCAGGGCTAGTACCATTTCCTTTAACGTTAGGGGAGGTACTTGAGTTAAGTGGTGGGAGACCGGTGGACAGGAGGTTTAACATCTCCAGCCCTCCTAGTTTGAAGCTCCACCAATACCACGTGGATAGGTCCCTATTATGTTTCAACATCTCCAATCCCAGAAAGCCGGGAAATTGGGAAGTGTCATGGAGTAACCACACCATGACCTTTTCGCATAGAGCAGATAGAATGCCTACAGATACAGAGCTTGTACGCCACATAGCCAGTAGAGGAAAATCTTTCCGGTATAGGTATACCTTAGGAAATAGGATTACTAAAGTTGGAGAAGTATCACCAGGATACTGTGCACATATCATACAACCTGATACGTGTACTAAGCAGATGGAAGAATTAGGGTCAGGAGATTTCACATGGAAGGTGTGTAATATGGTTATGTCCTACTCCGTCCCATATGTTCTCCCCGATGATGCATATTTCATATGCGGGAGAAAGGCGTACAAGTGGCTTGCCCCAAACTCTGAAGGATTGTGTTATATTGGAAAAGTACTGCCTGAAGTAATGACTGTATCACATGACAAAATGAAAGACATACACCGTGGTGCCCAAGCTCCTTATACTCACACCCATTACGAGCACGTTGTTAAAAGGCACCTGATAGAGAAGACAGAGCATCCGGCCTCTGATCTGATAAGTGAATCCACCGGGATTCAATTCTTAATCGCGTTAGATTTCACCCGCACCGCTAGAGGAGTGCTGAATTATAAATACATATCGGCGCTCGCAAATTTGTTAGATAATATCACTGAAATGTATGATGACACGTTTAGATATACTGGAAGGGAACTTCAAGCTTATAAAACAGAACTGGTACAGCATAGAATGGTTCTCAATTACCTCACAGCAGTGACAGGCGGATATTGTGTCACACTGGCAACACAATACGGCGTGAAATGTTGCACATATATTACGAATAGCACCGAGGATCCGGTCGAGGTCATAGACCAAAAGATGGACGATATTCTCCAATTGAAGTGGGAATTTCGCAGGAGACACAATCTCACTCTTGCTGCTGTAGGTAATGAGCTGACTGGTTGGGTGTCATGGTTGAACCCGCGAAATTGGTTCTCCGGTTTAGGAGACTGGGCTCAAGGAGTCATAATGGATGTTGGGAAGTTTCTCCTATGTATCTTAGGTGTTGTCATATCAATTGGCTTGATATTTAGATGCGGTCAGGCTTTAATGAAGTGCAAACAAAGTACAAGAGTGATGAGTTTGAGGAGTGAGGAAACTGTAATTAACCTGGATTTGATCTATGACCCAACAATAGAAACAATGATGCAATGAAAATGCGATTATACGGTCCGTTTCTTTCACCTGTTTTTCTGTTTTTCTCCAAGATAAAAAGACCCCCTTGGACGAGGAAGTTGACAAGACACTATACAGACAACGGATTGACCAAAGAAGAAGTTTTGACCACTTTAGATACGGACATTTGATGAACTTTGCCATGGATCCCCAGTTTCCCTAGAATTCTTAAACTCACGCTAGTCCAACATTTTTGTAAATCTATTGGCATTGACAAAGCTTTTTGCCCGCACCTAATGGGCAAAACAGCGCAAAGAAGACGACTTTCAACTGATACCGAACAAAACTTCAACCGACAGATGTACATTAACCTGACATAGAATACCACTGCATTTACCATAAGTGTTCTTTATCTTCATTTCTACAACCCTCAGGTAATGACACACATAGTCGATAGGGAATCCAGGCACAGATATCAGCAACCACATACCTCCCCCATTCATGTATCATCAACTAAAATGTGCTCCCCCATTTTGTTACAACTGAAAGCCGAAATGAGCTCGGTAGAGTTTGACAGCCCATCCACAGACCCTTAATACGGGATAAGAAGGAATTCAAATGTATACTTCGCAATACCTCGAAGCTTGATTTACAACACGTACGGCACGATGATACATGACCCCCCAAACATGGACTCATACACACATGCTTCTACTATCTCACTAGGTCATACCCTCTTCACACCTACTCCTCTCTTTTCCCTTACCCAACCATGGAAATGAATTAACCCCTAACATATATTTTTCTCTTTTTGAAATGTTTTCAGGAAGTGGCAGTTATTGTTGACTGCCAAAGGGTGGACTGTCAAAGTCAGAAAAATATCTCTATGCACACTACCATATTTGCACCTCACACAGGTCCGTGCTGCGCATGCGTACGCTCTCCCGTACGTGCGCATACTCACAGTCGCGGGCACCCGCAGGCGCATGGTATGCGTATTTACGGTAGAGTTTATGCGATCGTAGCGTGCGACTCAATCATTACATATTTTCACTAATAATGTATTTTGTAGATCATGGTCCCTTTGATAGATTCTGAAAGTTTGGTTAATATAGAATGTTCATGAACAGAGAAATCCCTCTTTGCTTGATACGAAGGGTCAGACAGGAGTAATACAGTAGTGTTTGGTACCCATCGGAAGAGTATTTAAATAGCAATATTCCGGTGTTGGTTTGGAGCGGATTAATCGCTCGTGCGAATAGTTATGGACATAAGAAGTTTATGTCCATTTACTATTATTTGTTCTTACTTAGTCATGCGGCGGGAAACCCAGTATCCCACCCACCTGAACAGTTGGAAACAGTCACAGCCCACCTGTATGAATCAACCTATGACCTTTTGTTATAATGCGAAGCCGAATTCCTGTGTCCAATGAACAATGAGATTGTAGGGACCATTGAATTGTATTGTGTGTGGGGCATAAATAGGCAGGCCGACCGTATCCAGTTCACTCTCTTCAACGGTTCTCATTGCTGATAATCGGGAGCTGGATATCGAGGCGCATGCGATCGTTTCCCCTTGTGCGTAAGTTTTCTCCGCAGTCATATTGTCTTGATGTTATTATGAGCCATCTCTCTCTCCTCTCTTTTTCCCTTAATTTCCCTTGATTGATTGTATTGTATTGTATGGTATTTCCTGTGTAATTATCTGGTTAGTTAGTCTATGTTATATTGTAGTGTATGCTTTGTACTGTGATTCTTTTGCAAGTATAATAGTCATAATACATATAATAGGTTTTGGACCCTAAGCCCAGGTATCTGTGTATTTCTTATAGTGTTAAGTATTCCCTGAGCGTCGGTGACGCCCAAGCAGCTTTGTAGTTAATCAGGTTACACCAGGTTGCATTTACACTCTATCACCACACTAAGGTTTACTGTATATTTCATTGTTAAAGGTATAGATATAAAGGTTTAACGTCGTAAGCGTCTGCACCGCTGGTGATCTCCTCGTGGTCCCGAGCGTCCGCTACGCTATAGCGAATCATTACGTTAGTCGGCAGCCAATAGCGTGCCTGCCTGTGATCTCTGGGCCGTAAGCGAACGTGACGCTTGAGCGTCTCGACTACGGTTGAGCGATCGTTACGCAACTTGCGTACCCTTACGGTACTTCTTACGTAGATAGCGTACAGTGTTCTTAGACCTCTTAAAGTGTTTTATATACGATAAATATTTAGCTTTATCAGGAGGTAGAACAAAATATAGTGATCTTTTGATTTTAACATATGTTTGTTGTAAGTCTAATATGAGTAACTGTTTGTTATGTGGGGTGTGGGGGAGTTGCTGAGATTAATTGGAGGGAGGGACCTATATGGGTATATAGGTGACACTGGTTTATTGCACTGGTATCTTGACAAAGGTCAGAATTATGACCGAAACGTCGATATAAACTATATGCTGACGGTCTGAATAAATTACCTTTTTCTGCTTGAAGACTGGCGAGTGCTCCCTTAATTGGAATTGTATTGGAGTGGGATTTTCTCTCCCTCATTGGATGTCACCCAAGCACTTTCTTCATATGCAAACGTAAGTGTGGACCCTCTATGTTTTTATATATATATATATATATATATATATATATATAAATATAAAATCACTGTAGCTCCTCATGTAGTAACCTTGTAAGCACAGGATAAAAGGCATTTGTTTCCCCCAGCACCCTGAATGATAACCGTAACTAGATATAAATTCCACATGATAATAGAATTCAGAGATCTTCGTTACACATATTTGCCATTATCATGTGGCTCCTTGCTGGTTAATCTTAGACCCAGATTGGGGTAATGGAGGTGTGAGGTGTGGTGCCTCTGGACTGGCTGAGCTGGATGGCCTTAGTGTGGCATACCTTTACATTCTATTAACACTTTTCACTTATTAATTTTTTAACACTATTTCTCTATTTTAATTGCATTTCATTTTTGTATCACTTTCTCTATAGCTTCGGCTTCCTAAATACTAATTTATTAACACTATAGTTTTTTCACTGGTATGCTACGCTGGGCTTTCTGGCTTATGCTGGTGCTTTGGGGTGCCACACCCTGCACCTAGATATAGCGCTAGGGACCCCAAATATATAGAGACACCTTGATGCGGCTTTGGGGCTTATTCACACATTTGCGCAAATATGTGTAACGAAGATCTCTGAATTCTATTATCATGTGGAATTTATATCTAGTTACGGTTATCATTCAGGGTGCTGGGGGAAACAAATGCCTTTTTTTCTTGCTTAGAAATACCCCTCCCTTTCGAGCACCTGAATGATATCACTAAGCTAATTGAGCATCTACCAATATATATGTAAGCACAGGATAAACAAAGCAAGCATCATAAGCGAACAACACAGGAGCAAGTTTATAATGTAGTATTTTTGCCTAAATGGAACTTCAATGAGTGAAGTAATATGAATACTTTAAATCACAATCTTTAAGGCTTAGCTGACATCTTAATGATCCAGATGCTAAAGACAGATAAGCCTTAACTATAGTGATGAAAGTATGCGCATTACTGTACTCACTGTAGTTCCATTTTCACAAAAATTTGCCACTAAGCTCCTTATAAATATGTATAAAAAAGTTGTCATTTTTGTTTGAATGTTCATTCCAGCAAAAACTACTGGATGAATTTGGATCACGTTTTCACTATTGTATAGCTTAGTGACATAGAAAGAAACTGAGATATGTATTAACTTAATGTGAAATCAGGGAGACGAGCAATAAAGGAAAAAACAGACACTTGACACTCGTGCAGTGTGCAGGCTCCTTAAGTACATAATGACTCTGGGGCAGATGTATTACGCCTGGAGAAGTGATAAAGCAGTGATAAAGAAGTGATAAGTGGAAGGTGATAACGCATCAGCCAATCATTATGGGTTTGAAAAATGACAGGAGTGGCTTGGCTGGTTCGTTATCACCTCCCACTTATCACTTCTTTATCACTGCGTAATCACTTCTCCAGGCATAATACATCTGCCCCTATATGTATATAAATATCTATTTTTGTATATTGAAATATACTGTACTTCTAGGGACTGTTTATGGGGTACAGCAGCAGACAACCCACTCGGGTCCCATTGCTGACCCCATGGCACAAGGTTCTGCACATCGCCTGGGCTTATGAACACCACCACTGGACACAAGATGACTGGAAACATGTATCCTGGTCTGATGAGGCGAGCTTCTAACTGTTTCGGGCAGATGAACGATTATAGCCACCAGATTATAGCTGGAGGAGTATTCCTCTGAGTTTGCAGCAGGAGTAAGCTTCCTTGTTTGCCAGATTTTAACCTAATAGAACACATCTGGGATGCATTTCAACCTGCATCAATGGCATGGTTCCACCTCTGGCGAATAGTAGAGAATTGTGGACCATTATTTAGAAGGCATGGTGGACACTATCTACAGTACTTTAGAAAGCTTGTGGAGTCCATGTCCAGTCATGTCGCTGCTGTAATCCAATCGAAAGGAGTATCTAAGTGTCACTAGACAAATATCTCAGTTTTTACTACAATACACATGGACTATGCATTTCATTTCTGGAGATTACAGGATAAGAAAAATATGAGTTTTTTTTATATATATATATATATGGTGAAGATAACAAGAAACATAAATGATTTAGGATCCATGTCTGTCCAGGTGTCCATTCCTAGTGGCCTCTAAAACGATGGTAAAGGAGGTGGAATTTTCTTGCAAGAATGTACACTGCTCTTGAAAGAATAATCTTTAAAATAAAACTTTTCAAAACACAAAAGTATTGAGGCATCTAGACTCATCAGAGCAAATAGCATCACTTGGTGCCATCGGCTGGGAGAGACTGATGCAGAAGGCATTTGTGGCAGAAGAGAATAGCATATAATTAGATGTAAATCTATTGTGATCACCTCACTTCCAATCAAGTGCCACTTTCTACAGTTAAGGACCGGCAGCTGCATTAGTGTCCCCTTGGTGAATTGTTTTCAATTATGCCATTTATGGTATATCATGTCAAATTATCCTCCAATAAAACTCACAATTTCAATAGCAGCAGCAACATTTTAATAGAAATATTGTGGTATAATGATCAAACTATGTGAAAGACTACTACCATAGATTGGTCATTGCGGTCTTTCCATAAAACCTGGCCTAAGCAGCTATAAAATAAATGTCAAAGGATGGGAATAGCTCTTACTTTCCAGAGTGGTCTTTGGTTCCCAGAGGGGAGGTCCAAGAGGCAGGCGCTCGGGGGCATAATGATGTCTTTCACATCATCAATCCCTGACAACTCTGCACTATGATGCAATTTGGGAAATCACACAATGAATGCTATCACTATACCCCGTCTACCTTGGCATGATGGTGTAAACTGAGTCTTAGTGCTTTGAAATCCAACCTTGTGCAGCAGACTCCGGGAGTGTAGCATCACATCCCAGGAGTCTCCCAAATAATCCAGGAGTGTAAGTACAGCCTTACACTGTAGATTCAATTACGCAAACTGTAGGGGTCAGGTATGGTGTTCTATAGGACCTCATGCAAAAATTACAGCACATAAATTCAACTGAGATAACTGAACAAATCAGAATGTGACTGATTATAAAATAGACATCAGACAATGTGAAGAAGCCGCATACCTGATCTGTCTTCATTTTGAGTGTCACATCTCCTGCAGAGTTCTGGAATGGTCTTCAGGGATGTTATGGAGTACTGAAAAAGATAAATCAATATGGAATTACTCTGTTATTATCTAACAAATTGTTGCCATAATGTATGTTCCTGGCAAGTAAGCTCCAGAATTATATTGTCGTAAAATGGATAGTAAAAGCAGAATCTGGGAATGTGCACTGACAGAGGAGAGCAACAACCATCCAATCATACAGGACATCAAGATTAAACATTGTATGAGCCATGCTACAGTAGTTACAGAGCTATGTTACACAGAGACTCAGGAAGCAGATGAAAACTTTTTTTTAAACATAATTCAGTGTCTGGCTATTTTTGCTCTGAAAGTTTACATTAAGATACATGATGCTGTATACACAAAATACTATAATTTCAGCAAAATTGAGTTAGTCCAATAAAACAGCATCATCTAAACCACATGCACAAGGACTGCAGTGACCATAAATCAGCAGTATTTTTCAGTACAGCACAAACACATGCTAATTAACATGTTTCCTTTAGAAACCTGAATTAGCATTTCTCATAGACACAATCCTTTCTTATTTATTTTATGCTTCATGGTTTGCAGTCTGAAAATACATATCGATAGGTGTGATCTTCTAAATAATAAATACCACTAAAGTGGAACTAGAATATAAAGTAACAATTTCTTAATAAATCATCATAAAACCAGCCTATCACAGTTTAGTTATGGATCAATAGGTCGAACACTATAGGTCAACGTGAACATGGTCGACATGGGAAAAAGGTCAACACGGGACTGGTGAGATTTTTTTATGTTTTTGGTGTCGTTTTTTTGCGTTACATGACCAGATACCCCAATTAGTGCACCACACACCCTCAAAGTGCCTTTGTCTGCTAATGCTGTGCTCAGCATAGGTTACCATGATCAATCATAGTTCATGTGGATGGTAAAGTATGAAAAAGTTAAAAATATTTTTTTTTAAAAGCCACGTCGACCTTTTCATGTGTCGACATGTCCTGCGTCTACCTTTTTACTGTGTCAACCTTTTTCCCAAGTCTACCTTGTCCATGTTGACCAATAGTGGTAGACCTAATGACTGTCGACCTAAGTACTGTTGACCGACCATCCGGATACCTACAGGTTTAGGGGCATATTTAACAATGAGTGATATTCTTGTTATCACTCGTTACTAATCTTATATTGTGCTCCAACCAATCAGCTCCTAACTGTCATTTTTCAAACACATGACAGTCTTGCTGTTTGGAGCATCATTTGAGATTAGTAATAAGTGATAAAAAGAATATTACTCGTCATTAAATATGACACTTACGTTATGTTTTAAATTGTCTCTTTTCCTCTCCATGCCATTGGCATTCTATGCAAATAAAAGGGATGCGGACATGCCTTCTCATAAAACATTGAAGCTTTGGGAAGAGGAATGAAAACTTAATTACTACCATCTCCATCCATTTTGTTATGTTTTGAAAAATGCAGTGGAAAGGAATAGTCTTTTCAAAATGAATATAGAAGCGATGGCCGCTAAGTGTTGTTGAGATGCCGTGGGAATAGCCAGAATAACCGACATCAGATCGCCACTTTTCCCTCACACCCTAAAGAGGTTTGATGGAAAAAGAGTAATGTAGCCCATACAGTAATCTAGGTGATGGCAGAAGCAATATCGTGCAGCTGCCTGAGAATTGAAATCCCCCTTAAATGAGCCCCTTTGCCTATTCTTCAATGGTAATAGTACACCAATTACTGTATGACCCACAAAAACGTGTGTGCAGAGTAAGATGTGGCTGCCCAGTTTATCTTACCCTTTCCACTACATACGTTGTAGAGTTCTGTTCTGTGTGATTCACACAGTACATGCTGGCGATCAGACAGAATATTCAAACAAACATTCCTGTGGAGCCAGACTTTAGCCAAACATGCACTTTTTAGAACTAAATAATCAAATCCTTTTTTATAAAAAAGGAATGGCATATGGCTTAAGATGTAGTTTTATGCCCATCGATTACAGCTAGGTACACACTGTCTGATTTGTTTGATCAGGATGACAATCGGGCTGATTATTCGGCTGGAGAAAGGTCCCGATATCTGTACACACTTTTTGTTATTTATAAAAAATCTGCCAAATTATTTGTTACATCGACCAAGGGAGAAAAAATAAGAATTTACTTACCGATAATTCTATTTCTCGGAGTCCGTAGTGGATGCTGGGGTTCCTGAAAGGACCATGGGGAATAGCGGCTCCGCAGGAGACAGGGCACAAAAAGTAAAGCTTTCCGATCAGGTGGTGTGCACTGGCTCCTCCCCCTATGACCCTCCTCCAAGCCTCAGTTAGGTACTGTGCCCGGACGAGCGTACACAATAAGGGAGGAATTTTGAATCCCGGGTAAGACTCATACCAGCCACACCAATCACACCGTACAACTTGTGATCAAACCCAGTTAACAGTATGATAACAGAGGAGCCTCCGAAAGATGGCTTCCTAAACAATAACCCGAATTAGTTAACAATAACTATGTACAATTATTGCAGATAATCCGCACTTGGGATGGGCGCCCAGCATCCACTACGGACTCCGAGAAATAGAATTATCGGTAAGTAAATTCTTATTTTCTCTATCGTCCTAGTGGATGCTGGGGTTCCTGAAAGGACCATGGGGATTATACCAAAGCTCCCAAACGGGCGGGAGAGTGCGGATGACTCTGCAGCACCGAATGAGAGAACTCCAGGTCCTCCTTAGCCAGAGTATCAAATTTGTAAAATTTTACAAACGTGTTCTCCCCTGACCACGTAGCTGCTCGGCAAAGTTGTAATGCCGAGAACCCTCGGGCAGCCGCCCAAGATGAGCCCACCTTCCTTGTGGAGTGGGCCTTTACAGATTTAGGCTGTGGCAGGCCTGCCACAGAATGTGCAAGTTGGATTGTGCTACAGATCCAACGAGCAATCGTCTGCTTAGACGCAGGAGCACCCATCTTGTTGGGTGCATACAATATAAACAACGAGTCAGATTTTCTGACTCCAGCTGTCCTTGCAATATATATTTTTAATGCTCTGACAACGTCCAGTAACTTGGAGTCCTCCAAGTCACTTGTAGCCGCAGGCACTACAATAGGCTGGTTCAGATGAAATGCTGACACCACCTTAGGGAGAAAATGCGGACGAGTCCGCAGTTCTGCCCTGTCCGAATGGAAAATCAGATATGGGCTTTTGTAAGATAAAGCTGCCAGTTCTGACACTCTCCTGGCCGAAGCCAGGGCTAGTAACATGGTCACTTTCCATGTGAGATATTTTAAATCCACCTTATTTAGTGGTTCAAACCAATGAGATTTTAGAAATTCCAAAACCACATTGAGATCCCACGGTGCCACTGGAGGCACCACAGGAGGCTGTATATGCAGCACTCCCTTAACAAAAGTCTGGACTTCAGGAACTGAAGCCAATTCTTTTTGAAAGAAAATTGACAGGGCCGAAATTTGAACCTTAATAGATCCCAATTTGAGACCCATAGACAATCCTGATTGCAGGAAATGTAGGAATCGACCCAGTTGAAATTCCTCCGTCGGAGCACTCCGATCCTCGCACCACGCAACATATCTTCGCCAAATGCGGTGATAGTGTTGCACGGTTACTTCCTTCCTTGCTTTAATCAAAGTAGGAATGACTTCTTCCGGCATGCCTTTTTCGTTCTTACGCCTCTTTGCCGTATAATTCTCAATACTTTTGGTATGAGAGGCAGAGGAGGAAACACATACACCGACTGGTACACCCAAGGCGTTACCAGCGCGTCCACAGCTATCGCCTGCGGATCTCTTGACCTGGCGCAATACCTGTCCAGTTTTTTGTTGAGGCGAGACGCCATCATGTCCACCATTGGTCTTTCCCAACGGGTTACCAGCATGTGGAAGACTTCCGGATGAAGTCCCCACTCTCCCGGGTGAAGGTCGTGTCTGCTGAGGAAGTCTGCTTCCCAGTTGTCCACTCCCGGGATGAACACTGCTGACAGTGCTATCACATGATTCTCTGCCCAGCGAAGAATCCTTGCAGCTTCTGCCATTGCACTCCTGCTTCTTGTGCCGCCCTGTCTGTTTACATGGGCGACTGCCGTGATGTTGTCCGACTGGATCAACACCGATTTTCCTTGAAGCAGAGGTTCTGCCTGGCTTAGAGCATTGTAGATTGCTCTTAGTTCCAGAATGTTTATGTGAAGAGACGTTTCCAGGCTCGTCCACACTCCCTGGAAGTTTCTTCCTTGTGTGACTGCTCCCCAGCCTCTCAGGCTGGCGTCCGTGGTCACCAGGATCCAATCCTGTATGCCGAATCTGCGGCCCTCCAATAGATGAGCACTCTGCAACCACCACAGAAGAGATACCCTTGTCCTTGGAGACAGGGTTATCCGCTGGTGCATCTGAAGATGCGACCCTGACCATTTGTCCAACAGATCCCTCTGGAAAATTCGTGCATGGAATCTGCCGAATGGAATTGCTTCGTAAGAAGCCACCATTTTTCCCAGGACTCTTGTGCATTGATGTACAGACACCTTTCCTGGTTTTAGGAGGTTCCTGACAAGCTCGGATAACTCCTTGGCTTTTTCCTCCGGGAGAAAAACCTTTTTCTGAACCGTGTCCAGAATCATCCCCAGGAACAGCAGACGAGTTGTCGGCATTAACTGGGATTTTGGAATATTCAGAATCCAGCCGTGCTGTTTTAGCACTTCTTGAGACAGTGCTAATCCCCTCTCTAGCTGTTCTCTGGACCTTGCCCTTATTAGGAGATCGTCCAAGTATGGGATAATTAATACGCCTTTTCTTCGAAGAAGAATCATCATCTCGGCCATTACCTTTGTAAAGACTCGAGGTGCCGTGGACAATCCGAACGGCAGCGTCTGAAACTGATAGTGACAGTTTTGTACAACGAACCTGAGGTACCCCTGGTGTGAGGGGTAAATTGGAACGTGGAGGTACGCATCTTTGATGTCCAAGGACACCATAAAGTCCCCTTCTTCCAGGTTCGCTATCACTGCTCTGAGTGACTCCATTTTGAACTTGAACTTCTTTATGTATAGGTTCAAGGACTTCAGATTTAGAATAGGTCTTACCGAGCCGTCCGGCTTCGGTACCACAAATAGAGTGGAATAATACCCCTTTCCCTGTTGTAGAAGAGGTACCTTGACTATCACCTGCTGAGAGTACAGCTTGTGAATGGCTTCCAAAACCGTCTCCCTTTCGGAGGGGGACGTTGGTAAAGCAGACTTCAGGAAACGGCGAGGCGGATCTGTCTCTAGTTCTAACCTGTACCCCTGAGATATTATCTGCAGGATCCAGGGATCTACCTGCGAGTGAGCCCACTGCGCGCTGAAATTCTTGAGACGACCGCCCACCGCCCCCGAGTCCGCTTGAGAAGCCCCAGCGTCATGCTGAGGCTTTTGTAGAAGCGGGGGAGGGCTTCTGTTCCTGGGAAGGAGCTGCCTGTTGGTGTCTCTTCCCCTTTCCTCTGCCTCGTGGCAGATATGAATATCCCTTTGCTCTCTTGTTTTTAAAGGAACGAAAGGGCTGCGGTTGAAAAGTCGGTGTCTTTTTCTGTTGGGGAGTAGCTTGAGGTAAAAAAGTGGATTTCCCGGCTGTAGCCGTGGCCACCAAATCTGATAGACCGACTCCAAATAACTCCTCCCCTTTATACGGCAAAACTTCCATATGCCGTTTTGAGTCCGCATCGCCTGACCACTGTCGCGTCCATAAACTTCTTCTGGCTGAAATGGACATAGCACTTACCCGTGATGCCAGTGTGCAGATATCCCTCTGTGCATCACGCATATAAAGAAATGCATCCTTTATTTGCTCTAAAGACAGTAAAACATTGTCCCTATCCAGGGTATCAATATTTTCAATCAGGGACTCTGACCAAGCTACTCCAGCACTGCACATCCAGGCTGTCGCTATAGCTGGTCGTAGTATAACACCTGTATGTGTGTATATACTTTTTTGGATATTTTCCATCCTCCTATCTGCTGGATCTTTAAGTGCGGCCGTCTCAGGAGAGGGTAACGCCACTTGTTTAGATAAGCGTGTGAGCGCCTTGTCCACCCTAGGAGGTGTTTCCCAGCGCGCCCTAACCTCTGACGGGAAAGGGTATAAAGCTAATAACTTCTTTGAAATTAGCATCTTTTTATCGGGGGCAACCCACGCTTCATCACATACATCATTTAGTTCTTCTGATTCGGGAAAAACTATAGGTAGTTTTTTCACACCCCACATAATACCCTGTTTAGTGGTACCTGTAGTATCAGCTAAATGTAACGCCTCCTTCATTGCCAAAATCATATAACGTGTGGCCCTACTGGAAAATAAGGTTGATTCGTCACCGTCGCCACTGGAATCAGTGCCTGTGTCTGGGTCTGTGTCGACCGACTGAGGCAAAGGGCGTTTTACCGCCCCTGACGGTGTTTGAGGCGCCTGGACAGGCACTAACTGATTGTCCGGCCGTCTCATGTCGTCAAACGACTGTTTTAGCGTGTTGACACTATCCCGTAATTCCATAAATAAAGGCATCCATTCTGGTGTCGACCCCCTAGGAGGTGACATCCCCATATTTGGCAATTGCTCCGCCTCCACACCAATATCGTCCTCATACATGTCGACACACACGTACCGACACACAGCAGACACACAGGGAATGCTCTTAACGAAGACAGGACCCCACTAGCCCTTTGGGGAGACAGAGGGAGAGTTTGCCAGCACACACCAAAAGCGCTATATATGACAGGGATAGCCTTATAATAAGTGCTCCCTGTATAGCTGCTTTTATAATATAATTCTTGCCACTATTTTGCCCCCCCTCTCCTGTTTTACCCTGTTTCTGTAGTGCAGTGCAGGGGAGAGACCTGGGAGCCGTCCTGACCAGCGGAGCTGTGTAAGGAAAATGGCGCTGTGTGCTGAGGAGATAGGCCCCGCCCCTTTTCCAGCGGGCTCGTCTCCCGCTCTTTAGTGTATTCTGGCAGGGGTTAAATATCTCCATATAGCCCCCGGAGGCTATATGTGAGGTATTTTTTAGCCAAATAGGTTTTCATTTGCCTCCCAGGGCGCTCCCCTCCCAGCGCCCTGCACCCTCAGTGACTGCCGTGTGAAGTGTGCTGAGAGGAAAATGGCGCACAGCTGCAGTGCTGTGCGCTACCTTTAGAAGACTGAGGAGTCTTCTGCCGCCGATTCTGGACCTCTTCATGTTTCAGCATCTGCAAGGGGGCCGGCGGCGAGGCTCCGGTGACCATCCAGGCTGTACCTGTGATCGTCCCTCTGGAGCTGATGTCCAGTAGCCAAGAAGCCAATCCATCCTGCACGCAGGTGAGTTCACTTCTTCTCCCCTAAGTCCCTCGTTGCAGTGATCCTGTTGCCAGCAGGACTCACTGTAAAATAAAAAACCTAGCTAAACTTTCTCTAAGCAGCTCTTTAGGAGAGCCACCTAGATTGCACCCTTCTCGGCCGGGCACAAAAATCTAACTGAGGCTTGGAGGAGGGTCATAGGGGGAGGAGCCAGTGCACACCACCTGATCGGAAAGCTTTACTTTTTGTGCCCTGTCTCCTGCGGAGCCGCTATTCCCCATGGTCCTTTCAGGAACCCCAGCATCCACTAGGACGATAGAGAAATCAGTTTTACCCACATACTGTGCTAACTGATATTTACACCTGGACATATGCTCAGACTGCACACACACTGGATGTCACGGGAGATCAAGGCCGAAATCTGACCAATTGCATAACTGTAGGTGCGTGTTTGTGGGAAAGAATTCTCCGATTTATCAGCATAACGCCAAAATGATCGTTCATACACACTGTGGGTTATTCAGATGTGGAAGCCAACCAAAAATACAAACAACTGGGTAAACCATGTTGCACTGCAGGTGGAGCAGATGTAACATGTGCAGAGATATTTACATTCGAGTGAGATGTGTCCAAACTGAAATCTAAATTACAGTGTACAGGTTGAGTATCCCATATCCAAATATTCCGAAATACGGAATATTCCGAAATACGGAATTTTTTGAGTGAGAGTGAGATAGTGAAACCTTTGTTTTCTGATGGCTCAATGTACACAAACTTTGTTTACTACACAACGTTATAAAAAATATTGTATTTACTGACCTTCAGGCTGTATATATAAGGTGTATATGAAACATAAATGAATTGTGTGTATGTACATACACTTTGTTTAATGCACAAAGTTATTAAAAATATTGGCTAAAAATTACCATCATGCTGTGTGTATAAGGTGTTTATGAAACTTAAATGCATTCTGTGCATAGACTTGGGTCCCATCGCCATGATATCTCATTATGGGATGAAATTATTCCAAAATATGGAAAAATCCGATATCCAAAATACCTCTGGTCCCAAGCATTTTGGATAAGGGATACTAAACCTGTATAAATAAAACTATCTAACATTTGTGGGCTACATGCAAAAGCAGCCAGTATTTACCCTGAACAGAAAAAAACATAAATGTAGTTCCTCCCCTTGCACTGCAAAATGGTTTGTTCCAGATCCAAACTTACGTACTTTTTCTGCTTTGCTTCCAAATGCAAATCAGGCTCACTATACAATAAATCGGACCAATTATATAGTGTGTACCTAGATTAACAGTGGTATAGTCCAAATAATATTTTCTTGAACTGGGGAAAGGGTGTCTCTGTAATACTTGAAGGCTCTGCATTGCCCTAGGGCAGTCATTTAAAGAACACAATGCAGCCATAAAATGTTTACTTTAATAACTTAAAAAGTGATAGCCACTCTTAAAGTATCAGGAGACCCCATGTCACTAGATCTTTACTCACATCATTGCTATATAAACATTAAATAATATTGAAATGGCCCATTATGGATACTATTTCAAATTCCTTGACAAGTATGCCAGAACTAGAAATTATTTTTTCCCCTTTCAAATATTATGATGAATATAGCATTCAAAAACAAATGTGAAAAATAAATGCAGAGCAATTCAAACAATTCATAAATGTAACAAATAAAAGAATATTTTTAGCACATTGTATAATAAAAAATAAAGAGAATAAAGATGAATAGAGAAACCACAGAATGAGCCACATTAAAGACTAAACTATTTATATGCAGTTTTTATTACAGCATGAATGGAAATCTCTTTTGTTCTGTTGTTTTGTTGAGAAAATCCAGAGGGTTTGGTTGTATTATGCTGGTTTCTTCTTCCTATACTTATTTGCATTTATTAATATATAATCAAAGTTTTATAACAGACTGTTTTGTTTAATTTGCAAAATATCTCTTCCCCCTAGTGCTTTATTAATAGTCAAATTAGACGCCTCCTTACATAATTTGCAGCACTATATACAGCACTATGGCCCCGATTTAGCATGGGTTTTAGTTGTGCAAAAAATTGCACAACTACAACCTTTTACATTGACATGCGGGGGGAGGCACAGCACAGGGCAAGTCCACCCAGCATGCTGAGGCCTCCCTCCCGCTAACATGCCCGCGCTTCACAGCGGAGCACTCACATGATAAGGGTAGCCCTCTGCCTACGCAGCCCAGATGTGCCGGTAGACGGAGAGCTGCCATCTTTTTGGTCGCAGCATGGCTGCGTGTGACATCACGCAGCCGCCATGGCCCACCCCATAAACAGCCCGGACACCCCTGCATTGTCTGGACCGTGCCCCCCAAACAGTGCGCTGATGCCTACAAAATGCAACGTCGACACCCCCGTCACCACCCCCCACAAGGACTTAGACTGCAGATGCACGCACCGGCGTACATGTGCTGAAATCGTTTCATTGCGATGTCAGCACAATAGCGTGCTGAACATAGCCCTATGTTGTAAGAATTTGAGTCATTTACTGGTAGGTGATACTTATACTGTATGTACTGTGGGCATGTCTCATTCACTTCCTGACTGATACCTTCCTGCACAAATAATGTTTAGGGGACAACTATCAGTGTCAGGAATCAGTCCAAGGTATAAGCTATAATATTTTAACTTCAGTAAAAAACAAAACAAAAAAACAATAGTGCCACTTATAAAGGAATGCGGGTAGGATCCCGACAGTTGGGATCCTACCAGAGCCCGCCAGTAAGTATGGGGGGTTAAGGTTAGGCACTGGAGGGAGGGGGAGGGGTTAAGGGCAGACTCCTGACTGATCACTGGTGAAAATTGAACCTTAGCAACAGAGTGTTTGTATACTAAACATGATTTAGATATACAGGTACACCACTGATAACCTGGCATCCTCGGTTCTGGCACTGTGCCGGATTATAATTTTTGCCAGATTATCAGTGGTATCAGCGACGGAGGGTTGGCGGCATCCTGATCCCCCCTCCCTTGCACCCTAAATCTACCCAGCATGCCACCCACAGCCTAACTCCAACCCTGCAGCCAGACTCCTTACCCTGCAGCTGGACTACCCGCCCGCAGTCTGACTCCCTGCCGCAGCCTATCTAAGCCTTCTGCTGCCTATTTAAACCCTCCCGCAGCCAATGTAACCCCTCCCGCAATCTAACTACCATCCACCACCTAACTTCAGCCCTGTGCAAAGAAAAAACATACAGTAAAAGATATGGGACCCTTCTGGTGCATATAATTAAAAGACAGTAGTAATAATAATAATAATAATAATAATACTACACATTTTCTAAAGTATGGAAGATATTTATTCGCTCCTTCCAAGACACATAATATACAAGCTTCATGGCTGCTTCATGGGCACTTAATGTTATCTAGAGAGGCAATTATCTCATTATGAGGACAAGTCGTAACTATTAATACAAAATCATCTACATCTGGAGTCGGTATTTTAATAACAATAATAGCTCTTGTGACTCAGCCAGTATGTTTACTCAGTTAGAACTTAACTCTCCCCTCTTTACTAATTCTGCTGGGAGATGCCAAAGTTTGTATGTTAATATATATTTTTCTACTGGATATACAGTTTGTACTGTATAGTAGGTTCACCATAAGTGTTTGGAGGTCCTGTAAACCACAAAATTATATCTTGCAATCTAAATTAATGAATGCTATAAAAGATGTGTTCCTATGTATTCTAAAAAAATCATTAAAAACAGGTATATAGAGAATGAACCTTATTTATGGTCCCACATAGTAGTTCTTACTCTCATGTCTTCACTCCCATCATTAGCCTCAGCATATTTCCTCCATACACTTTCCCCTGTTCTTCCCAATGTGATTCCTGTGTCATATCCCATACTATCCCCTGTGTCTCTTCTGTTGATTAAGGGGTCTATTTACTAAGACTTGGAAGGAGAAAAAGTGGCTAGAGATAATGTACCAGCCAATCAGCTCCTAACTGCCATGCTACTGGCTGGGTTTGAAAAATGACAAGTGCTGGTTGGCTGGTATTTTATCGCCATCCATTCAAGGTTTAGTAAATAGACCCCCAAATGTTTCCCAAATATATTTTTGTTTCCTTATTTAAGCTGACTTTCTTCTTTTACCCCCTTGTTTAGTATATGGGGTAGTAGAGGCTCTAAGAATTCTTAATTTAATTTCACTCTGTAATCTACTGTACATGAGAAGACGAATATTATAATTTATGTTGCCTCACTATGTTTTCGCCTTATTAGATTTTTCATGTACTTGGTTATTTCAGAAGAATGCCTCAACACTGCTGTAAAATTATTCCTTGTGTCTGGGGTTTTCTACCAGATTACTTTTACCATTGTGATTGTCCGGACGTATATTATATTTTCTGTTTCTCATTTGAATATTAATTATATATATTATATATATATATATATATATATAAAAAAAACAAGTATATAAAAAAATACGTGATATACTGTGACAAATTCTGTCCAATAACTAATGTAAAGCTGTATGGAGCAACATTGTGCTTGTCCCTAGCCACTTTGGCAATTACTGTTTTGCTCATACTTGTTACTCTACTTCTGAATTTCTCGAAGTGGGTGGTGCCATGATGACACTATTCACTGTAAGGGCTAGATGTGTCATAGCTTCGGGAATGATAAAATGCAGAGAGAAAAAGTACCAACCAATCAGCTTTTGTCATTTTTCAAACACAGCCTGTTACATGGCAGGAGCTGATTGGCTGGTACTTTTTCACTCTCCATTTTATCACTCTCCATGCGAGGATGCATCTAGTCTTTAATCCTGTCTTTGGGGCCCTGCTTCCTGCTCCAAATGCTGCCACAAGTGCCTGGAGTTCTATTGGCACTTGTTGCAGCACATTATTGGTGGAAATGTATCAAACCTTTGAAAGAGTGGAGAAATGGCCAATAGCAACCAATGTGATTCTAGATAGCTTTTGTCAAGAACATTCTATATAATGATAGGTGCAGTAGAAGCTAATTGCTATGGCCAACTATTCCACTTGTTCACTCTTTAGAAGGTTTGCTACATTTCCCCCAATGAGTGGCATGTCCGTTACAGGTTCAGACCAGCAGAGAGGCAGATCAAGCTACAGTATAGCTCCAGGCATATATCACTATCACATTCTGCCAAGTCTCATTTCTGTTTCTTTTATTTAACTTTACATTCTATGAGAACTAACTTTCTATAGCTTGCTACATATTGCCGCAAGTGAGAACAGAGTTTCCAATGAAGTCATTCTATGCCCATGAGGCATTCTCAGGAATATTTCTAAATAACTGGCGCATGGACGAAAAGGTGGTGTAATGCAACCAATAAGTCATTTATGTATTGTAAAGTGAACAAGAAAAGAGACAGTTTTGATAAATGTGATAGACCAAGGCTAAAGATATGCCAAGACAGCATTTAATGTGCATATATCAGCATATTGTTAATCGCATACGAACAGACACACAGACCAAAACATTTGCAACGTGTTTGAGATGTGCCATTTTCTTTTTCTTACTCGTTCAAACGTTCCAACATATATGCATCGTGCACAAAACTATTTTGGACTTACGCTGCCTTTGAAATGACCTGTAGATTTCATCTTTCATCACTCCAAAGTCAAGAAAAATAAATAAATAAACAGGTTGTGAAAGTTTTATCAAAACCGTAAGGCATACTTTTCAGGTTCAGCTAGGGAAGTTCAGGATTTTGGCCTGGAACCGCTCTTATTACAAGCATGTTTGCCAGAAGCAAATGATCTGATGATATCACTAACTGCTTGTGTGTCTGTGCTGTAACTGTGAAACGGAGCAGCATTGGCTGCCGCATATTCCCAGCACTGTGAGTTCCTTCACTGACAGCTATGCCAAACTTTTTCAACAACATTTTTTTTTTTACCCTGACCACTGTCCTTGGTAATTATTTATGCAACAGAACAATTTTACCTGTACCTCTTAAACTTTCACTGCAAGTTGTCATGCAACACGTCTATATAAGAATGGAATAATATCAAATGGGATGCAGTTACTATCCGCCAGTGAGGATGCTGCTGTTGGTATAGTGACAGCTGGAAACCGGTCTGCCGGTCAAACCTATGCACAGGGCTGTGGGCAGCACCATAGTTGCCCCATGGTCCCTGCATTTGGCTAGCAGGATGTCTTAAATTACACTTTGCAGCCAGGTTCTCAACTGAAGTGCCAGTCAGAGTGTCTTTTAGAAACCCTAGACAGACACCTTGAAGTCTCTGCAGCCACACGGAGCTTTCTGAGGACACTTTGGGCAATGCTGCAGTTACAGGCGCTAGTGGCCCCGTCCCCTACGTGAAATCATCGTTCATGGCACCCCCACCTCCTTTATGTCACTACTGGCCAAAGGGCGTGGTTGGGGACATGGCCAGCACAGGGCGCAAAGCAGCCCTGTCATGGCACTGATTGCTGCCTCACAACAGTGGGGCCATGAGCTTGATTCCATCCAATGAGGACTTTGCCTGTCCCTGTGTTTGTGTGAGTTTCCTACAACATTCCCAAAACATTCTAGCAGATTATTTGGCTTCTAATGAAATGAACCCTTTTGTGTATACTGTAGCAGGAAATATAGATTGTAAACTCCACAAGGGCAGAAATTGAGGCCAATATATAAATATTCTCTATACAACATTGCATAATAATATATAAACACTCACTTCCTCTGTAGCAGTTGTAAAAGTGTGTGCAGGACATGATGTCAGGAATATCCAGAAGTAAAAATATCTGAACTTTGCCAGTCCCCGTAATAATTCCATTCATTTGAGGATAAGATATTGTTTTACAGTTTTTGAGTCACCTAAATTACTGGCATAATGCAAAAGAATAGAAGTCCATCCTATTGCGTAGGTTAGTTTTCTCCAAACTAGTCTTTACTTTAAGATTAATGGGACTATGTAGTAAAAGCAGATAAGACCTTTCTCTAGTGGAAACACGTGTGAGGGCTTCTCCCTATCTATAAAAGAGCAGAAAGCGACCCCAAGCAAAACAAGACGAAATCACAGGGATCACAGCAACCCTCTTTAACCCTCATCTCAGATAACAGAAGATAATGACAAAGAAAAATGCTTTATGTTTCTTTTATTATAAAAAAATCTATAAAATTACTTGTTTAATTATTTATTATTGTTTAATATGTTTGTTCTGTTTTTTTTAAATCATTTTAATTTGTTTATTTAATTATTTATTTAGGGGCTTTCAGAATTCTTTATTAGAGAGCTCCTACCAGTAGGCAAAAATCAGGTATAATCAGCAATACAAGTTATTTTTGTAGGTAGGATTAATACAATTGTAAACAATATGAACTAGTACATTGAATGGAAAATAGTGCATACATAGGGGAATAGGGGGGATGGTAGGGCACAAGGGGAACAAGCCTACAGGAAAAAGTACCATAAAGAACATTAGATGTTGAACAGAAAGTATTAGGGAAAAAAGGGGGTCCAACACGTTATAGAAGACGAAGATAAGTGAGATGAAAATAACAAATAGGAGACGTTTGACAAGAAAGAATAGGAGCAAATAAAGCTTACCATCCCATCATTCATGTGTCAAACAGAGGTGGCGGGTGCAGGAAGCAAAAGGGAAGGGATGTCTTCATTAGAGAGCCAAGGGGCCCGTACCAGAGTGATCATGTGGCTTCTGTCATGGAGAGAATATTTTCCATTGTCGCTATATGCAATTTCAGGGCAGAAAGGGATGATGGAAGGAGGTTCTTCCAGTAACGAGCAATTAAGCTCTTAGGAGCGACTAGTATGTGGGACAGTAAATTGACGGAGGGTTTGCAATGATCAGGAAGAGGGTTACTGAGAAAGATCCACAGATCTTTCGGTATTTGAGTTTTAAATAGGTCAGTTAGGAGAGTATGAACAGAAGTCTAAAAAGAACAAAGCACAGGACAGGTCCACCAGACATGAGTGAGAGTATCCCGGGGGCCATAGTTTTTCCAGCAGAGGGGTGAGGCAGAGGTAAACTTTTAAGAGATTGTTTTTTAGGGTATGTTTTTAATGCGAGTGGAAACAGAGGATTTAGCAATCGCCAGTCGCATGTCGTCCCAAGCCTCCTACAGTATTTAACTTTTTTAATTTTCTTTCTGGGGGGTCTATTCATGAAGCAGTGAAAAGAGCGGAGAAGTGAGCCAGTGAAAAGTTGCCCATGGCCCATGGCAACCAGTGTTGAGATATAATTAATAAAATGCATTCTATTTAATTATATGTAGCATCTGATTGGATGCCATGGGCAACTTCTCCACTGGCTCACTTCTCTACACTTTTTGCTTCATGAATAGACCTCTTGGTTTGAAGTAAATTATGAAACCCAAGTGCAGGCTTTCAGTCCACTGTGCATGGGTTTGTCACTGGTGGGGACAAACTACTGTAACTCAGCACATGGAACAAACCATTTTTCAGTGCAATTCAAGGGGTGCAAATACATTTATGTTTTCTGCATGCAAGGTAAACACTGGCTTCTCTTGCATGTAGCACACAAATGCTGTACCACCTGTAGTCATTGGAGTTTCTATAATGGGTGCAATGTGTGCAGTGCACACAGGCCCCTGGGTCCAGGAAGGGGGGCCACACTGCACCCATAATTTAATACGTACCTTTCCGGAGTCCAGCATCGAGCTCAGTAGTCAAATTGGTTTCCGGAACATGGCGGATGCCATGTTTCCGGAGACCTGTGCATGCACAGTAGACTCTGGCACAATATTCCTAGTAGACCACAACTAGTCTGGTAGGAACAGATGCATTTCATTTCAGTGGGACTCTATATCATTTAAGCTACAAATTAATAAATGATCACACCAGCACAAGTGAGATTTCTAGTGAAATATTACATACCTCTCAACTTTAATAATTCTCCGAGCAGGGACATCTTCGTTCACCGGAGGCAAGGTCCTGAAATTAGGGGGCACGTGGGGGCACGCGGCACGTGCCGCGATAGCGAGCCACCCCGCATTTCCTTTACTCTCTGTCAGTGAATAGACGCTGTGCGCATTCACCTCCTGCTCTGGGACAGGTCCGGGTGGGACAGCGGCACGCGGGTGGGAAAGTCAGTGAAAAACTGGACTGCGCCGCCAAAATCGGGATAGTTGGGAGGTACGATATTATATTATACTTAATTATTGTATATACAAATTGTGACTAAAAAGGGACTAATGTTTTGTAAATACAACTTCTGATATAATCTTTGATGCCTCAGTTATTAAAACTGGCGTTTATACTGCTGCCACTACAGACAGCTTAATCTTAACACACTTTTTACTTGAAGTGCTTTATAATTAATTGCATACTTTTTTTGTATACTAATGTGTTGCTAAAACCACTCTTATGAGGACCACTATATAATCTACCACGTCATAGGGGCATACAGTATGTATCCACAATTGGAGAGAGATAAAGTACCAACCAATCAGCTCCTGTCATTTTTCAAACACAGCCTATAACATGGCAGTCAGGAGTTGACTGGCTTGTGCTTTATCTCTCTGAAAGCATTGATGCATATGCCCCATAGACTGCTAAATCCTGCATAGATTTACCACAAAAACTACAACAAATTAATTACAAAGCCAGTTAGATCACTTCAATGACCATCATACAACCCACATTGATCAACAATTAATCATTTTTACTTGTGAAGCGGCAATCCACTATAGCCGTCCACACCCTCCTCCACATACAGGGAGTTATTATAGAATTTACATGTACTGCAGCCTTTTTTTTAAGTCAATCATTTCTATATCTTTGAGCATATTTCTTTATATTACAATTTGGTAAACATATTTTTTTTGTCCTACTATCCAACAAAAAGGATTTACCCTTTAGTTATAACATATAAAGGTTGTTTTATATTTTTCTGCCCTCTCGTAGTGCACTGATTATAGACAACCTTTGTCTCTCCCTCAAATATGGGGCCTGATCCAGTGGCGCACCCAGGGGGGGTTTCCGAGTACCCAGAAACCCCCCCTCCACTAAAAAAAAAAAAAAAAAAATTTTTTTTTTTTTTTTTTAGCTGCATGAGTATTATTAATGACTGTCTAGCGTCCTCTGCAGCCTGCTGTCTTCCTGGTGGCACTTGCAAGTGCAATAAAAGTTTACTTTATTTTAATTATAGTACATATATATCCATGTGCCTACATATATACACATGTATATACATACATACATACATACATACATATAAACACACACACACACACACACACATATGATATATATATATACATGTGTATATATATGTGTACTGTATGTGTGTGTATATATATATATATATGTATGCATGTTTAATATGCTATGTATATGTGTATATGGGTTCACTACGATCTCCCGGTGGCTGGCCTCCCAGCGACCAGCATACCGGCGCCGGGAGGCCGGCCGCCGGCTTACCAACAGTGTGGCGAGCGCAAATGAGCCCCTTGCGGGCTCGCTGCGCTCGCCACGCTACGCGCGCCACACTATTCTATTCTCCCTCCAGGGGGGTCGTGGACCCCCACGAGGGAGAATAAGTGTCGGTATGCCGGCGGTCAGGCTCCCGGCGCCGGTATGCTGGTCGCCGGGAGCCCGACCGCCGGCATACTGAAGACCACCAGTGTATATGCATGTGTGTGTGTATATGTATATATATATATATATATGTGTGTGTGTAGATATATATATATATATATATATATGTGTAGATATATATATATATATATACACACACACACACACACACACACACACACAAACACACTAGTTTTACGGACCCAGCATATACTGGGTCACCTCAGTCCCCACCCCCGTGATTGGCTCCGCCCAGTTCTGGAAACCCCCCCATGCAAATCCTGCGTTTGCCACTGTGATCAGATGCGGTAGCAATGCTGACGCAGCAGAGATCCTTTCAGAGATGGAACTGCAACGCATTGCAAGTGTAGCAGTCGCCCACTAGTGCACAGAGACGCCTACTGAGCCATCGCAACTGCGTACTCCATCGTAATTACAATGCAAATGTAAGGAACTTTGACTACTTGAGTGCCTCCATGGCTACAGGAGCTATGGCGCTGGCACTGTGTTTTATGCGTACGAGATTTGATTTGCACGCCGAGACACGCCCCAAATATGTTCATGACACGCCTGCGTTTTTGCAGACACTCCCCATTACCTCCTCCAAATGGCCTTTTCCTGTAACTCACTCTGCGACTGATTCCGTACTGAGAGCAGCATCGAAAAGGTATCTTAGCATGTGGGCCACAAAGCATGCAGTCTACCGATAATCGCTCAGTTGTGACACCATCGAAGTTGTGACCGCATCTGAATCAGACCCATGATACGATAATTGATTCTGTAGAATCTCTTTGCTATCGACACATGTTAGTAAATAGTCCTGTACTTAACACATTTATGGTTCAACTTTAAGAACTTGGGCACCTGCTGACATGGGTCAGCAGGTGCAAGAACCTCCACTAGCCTCAATCGTATTGCTGATAGAACTTTTCTTCATTTTTCTACAGTGAAATCACTACAGAAAGAGCCACCAGAATGCTATCAATAAATGGGGTTGCTTGAGGTAACGGCATCTGGTATATGCAAGTAGAAGAAACATAAGAGGTGTTAGCAATAGAGCTCTACACTACTGTACTTTGGCCTCTAGAATGAAGACTGTACAAGTTGTGAGACTGGACTCTACATTGTATACTGCCCATTTTGTACACTAGTCACCAGACTCAGCTCTACGTTCAGGAGAACGCACAACATTTCCACACAGAGTATTCCTCCTTTGTTTCCCTGATTTTCCTATTTTCCGTAAACAAATTGTTGTGTCTGTATCTCATGTACAGTTGACACTTTTCTTCCCGGTAGCGTTGACCCATTCCTGTCCAGATGTACATACGTATGAGCACGTTGTGTGGAAAAGGCTGCAGGAAATGGAATCTCAGTGTCTAGTACAGTAATTCAACAAGTTCTTGCTTAAGTATTGAAAGGTGTTTTGTTTTTGCATGGATGAAGAGGGTTAACAGTTTCAGCACATGCATTGTACCATATGCTAAAAGCATTCCCTTTCCTTTTAGCAATCTGATTGTTAACAGGTCCAAGTGTGCTATTATAATGAGAGAAAAGCGAAAGCTAGGATTATGTGAGAATGTTATAGAGGCAATAACTTTATTTTACAAAGTGTCTCTCCTCATCTTGAATAATGTAACAGAGCAGAACACATCACTCTGCAGATTTAGCCTTCTATGCACTAAACCAACCTTCTCGCTGAGAACAATAGCTACAATGTAGTTTGAAAGGAAGTTGTAGAAAGTGATGTGTCAATTGAAGGAAAAAGGAAGCCATTCAGTGCTTAGAAAACAGCTTTCCTGCCTACATTTTTGTGGGAAGCATTTAGTATTTAAGGTCAATTCACCACCAAAAACCCCTCTTGTGTAATAAAGCCTAGGAGCCCTTCAGTTCACACCGGCCTATTTTACGTTCACAATACACATCAGGGATGTTATACTTGCATTAAGTACAGCAAATAGACTTCTTTGGAACGGATTTATACATTGCTTTTAAGACATTACATCAATGCTTTTATGGCATTTGATATGTTTTACTGTAGATATTATGCCCAAGACAACAGACAGAAATCTGCAGCAATTGAGAATGAACCAGACAATTTAAAGTACAACTAACCCAATCATTAAAATTTTCACATGAAGTGTATACATTTAAAATGCACCTTTCAGGATTTCCCGTACATTCTACTGCAGCTGTGATGAATCATTTCCTCCCCCTCCAAAATATGAATCAAAATACAGAGTATTAACTCGCTGCCAACAGAAACTGCTACTGATGCCGCTTCTCGCTTTTCTAATAAACACAGATTTCCAAACTTTTTTATTTCACAAAAAGCTGGGGTCACATTCTGTTTCTGCTATTATGTATTCGGAATCTGACATCTTCTTTTGGTTACCTAGGCTTCCCGGCATATGTTAGAGGGGAGGCCAAGGTAGTGAGTGGGGTGTGGATCGCTGGGTTGACAGTAACTAGGTCGACAGTCATTAGGTCGACCACTATTGGTCAACAGTGACTAGGTCGACACGGTTATTAGGTCAACATGGAAAATGGCCGACATGGAAAATGGTCGACATTAGGTTTTTTTTTTTTTAAAGGGTCATTTTCTTTACAAAGTGACCGGGAACCCCAATTAGTGCACCGTGTCCTCTCGCATGGATCGCTTCGCTCGCCATGCTTGGGGCAAGGTGCCTCGCTCCGCTGCGCTCGGCACAGGTTACTATTCCCAATCATAGTCCACGTAGATCATAAAGTATGAAAATGTTCAAAAAAAAAACAACTGAAAAACTCATGTCGACCTTTTCATGTGTCGACCTTTGCTATGTCGACCTAATGCATGTTGACCAATTGTGGTCGATCTAAAGAGTGTAGACCTAAGTGTTGTCGACCTAAAGACCGGATACCAATGAGTGCAGGGGGGTATCACACTGTGAATCGTGTCATTGTGGCTCCGCCCCCTGCTGTATAATGATGCTATTTGTGGCATTGTTTAGTAGAGGGCGGGGCCACCATTGTGTGTTTCCATGTGAACTGCATCAAGCCCATCTACCGCATACTTCTCTGGGGAAGTGACCAAATCCCAGGGGCTGCTCTACTCACTCTCTCCTATCTTGGACAGTCTGGGAAAGGAGACTATAATGCTTTGGTTATATGTTTATGTTTACTTTCATTAAATGCTTTTTTTTTATTGTAAAAAGAATTTAAAAAACTGTTACTTGTAAGGATCAAAAAGCTAAAACTGCAAAGCACAGTAGGCAGGCTGTAGTGTGCCTTTAAAATGTATTTGACATAACTGTTCATGCCTATGTGGAGCTAACTCAGATGTGGACGGAGTGGCTATCACTGCTGCTTCCTTGTTAGCAGCAGCGATAGCTCTGGGTGGTAATGCAGAAGGAGGTGTCTATTACAGGTAGCCATCTCCTGCTGCAGTAGTGATCCTTGGCCTCTACCTTCCACCCAAATGGCGGCGACACACCTCTTTTTCCCCCAAACGAAGGCTGTAGCCACCCCCTGCCAACCCCCAAAAAGGCATCAGACTGTCAATCACTGACAGTCTGATGCCATTGCTTCTTACATTGCAGGACCCATTTGCACATGCACAGAACTGGTTCTGCGCATGCGCTAAGTATAGAACATCGGTACTTTGCACATCAGGAAGCAGATCCAAAGGATCTGAATGAGGACCTGTGTGGAATCAACCACAGTGTACACAGCATTTCTGCATATCACTGAGCAGTAAGAGGATCTCAGGGACTGCACTATCACATGGTTAGTTAAATATTTTACAAGATCACTTTAACCCTTTCGTATTTCAGGCTATTTTTTTTTTTAAATGTCAGTTGCTGATATTTATAAACTTGCAACTAAACTATAATCAAAGTAACAAAATTAAACTTTTATTTTCCATATGGATTCAAAATAATAAGCAACATTTTTCCGCTTCTATACTAATAAAAATGTTCTTTATTCAAATCCCCAATTTATAGATATAACCTACAGTATATGTTGCAGTGTGTCTGTACAGGCTGAAATCAGGATATGGCAAAATAATTTGTTCCATGTTCAAAACCACTTAGAGATCCTGAATCAGGAGAAGGTTTCTGTCTAGGCTTAGTTCAGTTACTATATGAGGTTAGCTGCCTCAAGGTCTAATTTGAAGAAAGCACCAATAAAATCATTTAGGAATGCCGGAGCAGGTAAACCGACCTGAATGTTTACATTGGAATAGCAATGGAATATTAGTGATGTGTGGCAGACACATTCTACACAATCTGATTATATTTTCCAAAAGTCTGCCCTTGGGGTGAATTGCAGGTCAGGATTTGTTTTAATAGCAATCAGCTAGAAGTCCTAAAAATGTATAATATAAGATTAGTTCCTGTAGTATATGTCTAGCAATGTATTAGGACATCATGACAAAAAGAGAACAGCTGATACTTACAGTCTTTGTTCTTCAATATGTACAATAGAAAAGGATAAGGAAAAAAATGAAATAATACAAAGCTGATTCCTCACTGGTTACTTCAAATCCCAGCACTAGAAAAATGTTAATAATATGATAAAAATGTACAGTATATGAAAATATAAATTATTGACCAATTTTTTTACTGGTAGTCGGATATATGGTATGCAGTCATGATCCCGGCTGTCGGGATCCCGGCGGTCAGGATACCGACGCCGGAATCCTGACACCCGGTGACATGCTAGCGGTCGGAATCCTGACTGCCGCCCGGAATCCCCACTCGGGAAGTGGTCCACGCCACCCCACTAGGGGGAATAGAACCTTGTGGTGACCAAAGGTCAACACCGGGCCCAAAGCGTGGCGAGCGCAGCGAGTCCGTGAGGGGACACGCTGCGCTCGCCACGGGTATTCCAGCTGTTGGGATCCTGGTGTCGGTCTCTTCACCGCCGGGATATCCTACTGAACCCGTATATACAGTAGGCAGTAGATTGTCTGGCAAATACAGATACAACAAAAAAGATGAAACATGTATATACCAAGTAAATCCAAGAAAGAAAAGTTCTGGGAGAGAACGAAACATGTTGATCTTTATAGCATTTATCTGCTGCACAGTAATAACCTATGGGAATAACGTTCCTGAGCACCCTCTGGATGTGTAACATATTGCCTGGATATACTTGGTACATGCTACGATTGATGTCCTTGTTATAACCCGCTGAAAAAACTTCCTGCTTGTCGCCCGATTGATCTAACAGGAGTGGTGAACGTAAACAGGCTACAGCAATCTATGAGGGGTGACAACAGTTGCTCCCTCTTTGTGCACTGGAGGTTCCATATACTCTCAGAAAGCCACCCAGCACTCCCACACTAGCTAACATCAGAGAACACTGACATGGCCAGCACAATGGAGACCATCATACACAAGACTATTATACTAAACCAGCTTAAATGGGTGAACAGTGATACCATATTTATGCCCTGTACAAATTGAGACTGTTGCAACAAATAGAAACCATTAAATGGTAACTGCAAGGAGATCAAGGTAGGAATGCCCTCTTCTAGGGTAAATGGGCACTTTCAAACACACAGCAGCCAGGAAACAGTACACCAGTCCAGGGTTTTCATGCAATCTAGCCAAAGATAGTTTATTGTGCAGTACAGAAAATCTAAAACATAAAAAAAAATCCTTGCCTGTCTGGGAACTAACTAAACAATACAGATTCCCTCAAAGAAGTGGTAGGACCTAATGCCCCTACCACAAACATACTGCATGCATATGCACAGTACTCATTGTCAGTAAATCTCAGTGTCTCATAACAAGACTGCTGCCTCTGTTTCCTCAGGTAGTGAGACACCTAGTAAAGCCTTGACATACCTTAATGTATATCAGCCTCTTTCAGGTGCAGTTACTAATCAGTCTGCTCTCAGTCTGACAACCTGAAATGGATGGAGCCCACCCAACCATACCCCAGAAACCCTTAACCACTTAACTGACATTTGTTTTTGTTTTTTATAAAAACCGCTCAGAAATTGTTAGGGTTTTCTTATTTAATAAAAATTTGAAAAGTATTTAAATTATATATTATCAAGCCCTACCCCCTAGTGGTAATAGATCCCAGTGTCCCAGCCACCACCCTCACCTCGTGTCAAAAGGCTCCCACCGTTTAGTGCCCTGCACCTCCCTATGTGTCACTATACCGTTCATTGATTATTTCCAAATGAAATGTAATTGTGTAAATCACCACAAGTATGTATGATACATTGGGCCTCATTCGGACTTGAACGTAGATGTGCAAAAAAATGCACATCTACGAACTATAACTCTGACATACGGGGGGATGCCCAGCACAGGGCAAGTCCACCCCGCATGCCGGATACAGCCTCCCCACAGACATGCGAAAGCATCGCACAGCAGCAATTCTTTTGCATCTATCGAGTAGCCCTCTGCCTATGCAGCCTAGCTGATGGCTACCTGCCATGTTAAGGATCGCAGTGGCTGCGTATGACCTCACACAGCCGCAGTGGAACGCCCCACAAACGGACACGTCTGCGTTATCCTGACTGCACCCCCCAATGCCGAAGCAATGTCGCTGGCATGCCCCCTCCCACCCCTCTAGAGCCTCTGCCTGTCAATCAGCAGTGTTCCAATCTGAATTAGGACCATTATTCAATACACACAAGAATGATACATATGCACGGCAATAGGCAAACTCATTATTTTAAATATATCCACCCCTCCCCCCAGTCAAAATTGGGCAGCCATCTACCCATCCCCAGTAACAAAAGATGACCCCCGTTACTTCCCCAACATAGGCCGGTCCCCTCACCTTATAGCAGAACGCAGCGGAGCGTGGGTCAGGGTGGGACTGATCATCAGTACCCCCCTGCTGTAGCTGATCTCTGCACATATGCACACATGTGCTATATCAAAAAAAGTAAAGTAAGAAATAGATAATTTTTACCAATTAAACTACAGTCAGTTCCTTTTCTTCTAATTATTAAAAACAAATGAAATAAACCTCTCCAAAAGAGAGTGAATATATGGAAAATGAAATTTACATGGCACTCTGCCAATGTCGCACTCATGTTAGGGTAGGATACAGACTTGGATATACATAAAGTGGAGAGATAAAGTACCAGCCACTGAGCTCCTAACTCGGTTTGAAAAATAACAGTTCGGTGCTGATTGGTTGGTACTTTATCTCTCTCCACTTGTATTTTCATTTCTTAGTACATAGACCCTTAAGTCTATAGTAAAACAATGCTCCTGCAAGTTATTGTAACACGTGAGTTCACTAACAGGAGCAATGCAGCCTTTATTTTCTTACTTCGCTACAGCATGAAGATGGCAACATAGAAACTACTAATATATATTAAATTTTAACTTATACAATAGCTGTGTCCACAGATAAAGTTGTTTTAAAGCAGCCAAAGCAAGCTAACAATGGTGCAGATTTAACAACGAGTGATAATTCTAGTTATCACTTGTTACAAATGTTAAATCGTGCTCCAACCAATCAGCTCCTAAATGACATTTTTCAAACACATGACAGTTCACAGCTGATTGGCTGGAGCATCATTTAACATTTGTAATGAGTGATAACAAGCATATCACTCATTAAATCTGCACCTATAAAAGATACCCCAAATATTAGAATTGGCTACATATACTGTAAGAGTGTTTTTCATTCAAATGGATACCAATAAATTAGAGGAAGACTAACAAAATGTACACATAGAGTTATGGAATATGATTATGAAATAAAGAAGATATTAGTATTAATCAGCCAAGAGGTAGATATTAAACACAACTTTTCTTACTTTCCACATTATTTCTTTCTTTTTGTACTAACAACCTTTCCTGCTTTTTAGATTATTTCTTTATTTTTTACTTATATTTTGGACTTGACATTCACTAGCTATAGTGCCCGACATTGCAGTTTTTTTTTTTTTTTAATCTGTTTTCCCTCTCTTTCCCATCCCTGTGCCTCATCACCATTCTCTCTTATATCTGTTTCCCCTTCATCTTTTTTTCATTGCTGCCCTTCCTCTTTGTCTCTCTATCTCTCATCTCTGTCCACCCTCTAGCCCAGTGTTTTTCAACCACTGTGCCGTGGCACACTAGTGTGCCCTGAGCAGTCTCCAGGTGTGCCGCCATAAAAGCACAGCCAGCAGGGACGGACTGGGGACTAAAAGTGGCCCTGGAAAAATTTCTGGAAGTGGCCTCACGTAGGCGGCACTAAATCAACCATAGCGGAGCCAACACAAAAGTGGGCGGGATAACTACATTATTATGGCCCAGATTTATTAAGCCTTGGAGAGTGATAAATTGTACAGTGATAAAGTACCAGCCAATCAGCTCCTAAATGCCATGTTACAGGCTGTGTTTAAAAAAGGACAGTTAGGAGCTAATTGGTTGGTACTTTATCACCATGCTATTTATCACTCTGCAAGGCTTGATAAATCTGGGATTTAAATAGAATAAAATAGAATAAACCGAAGCAGCCCATAGTCATTGGATCCCAAAACTACACTTCAGCATCCTGTGCTGTCAGCTGTGGTTGGTACTGTCCTCATCCCTGAGCTGTGGGAAAGACTAAGTCCACCAATGTCCCTTAAGAGTTCCCTCCTTTTATTCCCCATTGTCCCTTTAGTGTTCCCTGCTTTTGGTCCCCATTGTCCCTTTCAGTGAACCCCAGTTTTTACTTTCAATTGTCCCATTAGTGATCCCTTCTTTTAGTCTCTATTTCAGGGATCCCTCTTATAATTCCCCCTGCCTGCAGAGCCCTGGGGCACTCACCCTGCTTTCCGATCTTGGCAATGTGCTTGGAGCTGGGGATCAGTACAATCTTGTAGATGTTGGTGACCTTCCTGCGCACGGTGAGTGCTGCTAGGCACCCAAGCAGCAAAACGTCCTCATCTAGAATGTTACATGTATTTGAAGAACTTCTGCAAGTGTTCACTATATATCACTGGGCCTCTTGTTGTCCTCCTCAGCCTCCATCTAGCGTGACCAGCCTCACTCGGATGTCCTCCAGCTCGGGGGCCCAAGAGGCCACGGTAACCCCTCCGCCCTGCATGGCCTCAGCAGCAGTGAGACCACTGTGTCAGTTACTCTTTACAGGGGCTGGGAAACTTGTCTTCTCCGCGCAGCAGGAGAGACATCACAGTGCTGAGCGCTATGGGAGTGAGACGGGGGAAGATGGACATGTGGGAGGTGCAGCGTCCGGTGTCGTGGGTCAGCTAGGCAGTCTCCTATCAGTATGCACGGCACTGCCTGTACATTGTGCAGTGGCTGGCTAGCAAGGTGGCGTGTGTCATACGTGCAGCTCTGAGCAGCTCTGAGCTTCTGATCTCGCGAGAGCAAGCTCAGAGCTCCTCGGAGCTGCATGTATATTGCTGACAGCTGCCGCTGTCAGTGTGAGTGGGCGGAGCCACATGTGCAACTGGGCTGAGAAACCACATGCAGCAGTCAGTGGCAGCCCCAAAATTCAGTGACTCGTGTCTGTGAGCGGGGCCACAGTTGAGACTGCATTCCACATTCAGCACCCACTGTCCTACAGGCCTCCTGGCCGAGTTGTGAGTGACGTGCAGTTATGGGCAGAACTACACACGTGACTGGGCGGAGCCACATGCACCATTCGTCCCCAAGTACGATCGGCCTCCCGGGAAACTTCACAGTGATGTTATCCTCCAATCCATCGCTGACAGCCAGGCCAGTCAGTGTTTTGCCGCTACTGAGACCCTGGAATGATCAATACTGGTGGGTTGCAGAGCCAGTTCTAATTTTGGGCCCGGGCAGTGTTGGGCTCTTCTTGCATTCTCAGATGTGGCTCAGGCATTACCTAGGGAGAAGCTGCGACATGACGTCCTAGGACACGCAACTGCACCATGCATCACCATTATATTTGAGTGTGCCTTGGCAATATTTAAATATTTTTGCAGTGTGCCGCGAGTTGTAAAAGGTTGAAAATCTCTGCTCTAGCCCTCTTATCTCTCTCTCTTCTTTGCTCCCCTCTCCCTGCCTGTCTCTGTCATCTGTGGCCCCCATATGTCTCTCTCTCATCTCTGTCACCCCTGGGGCATTTCTCTCTCTCTCTCTCTCCCTCCCTCCCTCCCTCTCTCTCTTGCTCTCTCTATTATCTGTCCAAACCTGTCTCTATCATCTCTTTCCCCCTTCCAACTTTCTATCATCTCTGTTCCAGCCTGTCTCTTTCAATCCTCCACCATCTCTCTCTCTCTCATCTCTGTCTCATTCATCTCTCTTTCTCTCATCTCTGCCCTTCTCCTGTAGCTATCTCACTCTCTCTCTCTCTCTCTCTCTCTCTCTCTCTCTCTGCCTCCTTTCCTTTGCAGGTATTGGGGTAAAGGGAAAAGAGGCTTAGGCAGGTCCTCGCCTTAACTCTAATGTGCATCTGCAAGATGGACATTATACCCATTATATTATAGATACAGTATTTCGATGACACTAGAAAAGTTTCTTTACAGCTTAATTTACATTTTATATAATAAAAGCAATGTTTTAATGAAACAATCTACACACTAGTACAGTGCACCTTACATCAGAAGGGCTCTACTGCTTTCAAACACCCAGTTGCACCCACTCAGCCACCAGTGGAGATACGTAAAAAAACAACACAAAGACAAAGATTGCTTCCCTAAGCACTAGACATGGAAATATTGCAGTCTTGTTCAGTGACTTAAATCCAGCATCAACTTTACCAAACTACAGTCCACCAATATCTACAAGAGGTTAAACTTCATGCATTCTTTATGCATTGTAAGTTGTAACCATATACCATGCAGGCCACATACTGAAAAAGTCTATGTACTTACAGATATATCATCACTGAAATCGATCTCATCCAAATCGAGGTACTCCGGAGCTTCCATCATTCTTCAATGCTCATTTTTAGGTGTAGACAGGAGAGTTACTTGGACCTAGAAGAGAAAAGAAGAATTCAAGAGGAGTTGCACTTCAAAAACATTCAGTGCTTAGACAGACTGCCTAGTAATAACAGCGGCATCTTCACCCCTTGCTGAGCGCTAAGAGTAGCATGAAAGAGAGAAGAAGGATCAATGTTTGTGTGCAAGCCAAATAGTTTTTCTATGGTTGTTAAAAACAAATTAAAGTGCTACTTAATTGAGCATAACACAGCTCAAATGTTGTTAGCCTAGATGAAAGACTTGTTAGGTAGCTATAAGATTTCTATGTATTTTGAGACTCTCATCACATTTCTGCATAAGTCCTACGGACATGACTAGCACCCCTAAAATTAGGCATGAGGATCTAAAGAACAATGGTCTGTAGAGAATTCTTTGTGGATCTGGGCAGCTTAATTATTATATGTATCACTGTAAATCTATGTGTACAACTATAATATAACACGTATATAATATTTAAACTGGTTAGAGAATATTTAGATTAGTGACAGAATTCTGTATATTAATACAGCCCTATTAATACAGACCAACTTAAATATTCACAATCTCTGTCACAACAGACAAACTCAGGTAATGGGCCCAAGAATGCGTAGCCTTTGATGATATGCCCAATGCGGCAAGTAATCATATTTTCTTCACATAAAATAACAGAATAAAGAAAACGATTAAAACAACATTACCACCTAATGGACACATTTGATTTAAATACTGCTGCACCCCCTTGCGTCACCCTACACCCTCTTCACCAAAACAAAAGGGGAACTGGCAAAATGATTAAGCACTCCACTATAAAATGGGAAATCAGAAGCCTGCAATCCCACCACACACAGTGTCACACAGGAGAGAAAAAAAAAAGGAATGGACATTGGCAGGTTTAGTGATCAAAGATCGATTGTTTTTAACGGTGAAGATTTGGTTCTGCCAAACGCAAAAAAATGGGGCTGGTAGTCGCATATGTGTACTACCTAAGGGCAATGAGATATTTCCATCCTCCCCAAACGATTTTACCATCAGGTGGTAACACTTGATGCACAACGGCTATCCCAACAATAAACCACAGAGTTCCAAGATAAACATCTCCAGGACTATGTGGAAGGGAAAGTACAGATGAGTCAAGTTTACTAAATTAGTTATTTCTTTATTTACATCAATTAAGACTTCCTCACTTAAGCACAGCTGTGATAGTTATTTTTTTTTACTCTATATTGTCTACACATTTATGAACTCCAGTCATAGTTTTGTTGCTGGAACACTAAAAGTTTAAAGGTGCTAAAATTTTGTAGACTGCATTCACAGTAACTCAGAGCCACAAAGCTAACCAGTAGGGATCTAAAAGAAATTCTTCTGCGAATCATTTTAAATCATACTTGCCTACTCTCCCGGAATGGCCGGGAGGCTCCCGAAAATCGGGTGACCCTTCCGGCCCCACGGAAGAGCAGGCAAGCCTCCCGATTTCTGGGGTTCCCCATGCCCAGCCGCCCACTTAGCGAGTAAAGTGGGCGGTCCGGGCAGTTGATGATGTGATTCTTGTTTAATCGCGTCATCATAGCCACACCTCCTGCAGTATAATGCTGGTAATAGCATCATTACACAGCAGGGGCGTGGCTTAAATGACGTGATAAATCAGCCACGCCTCCACCCCACCTCTGTTCCACCACCTCTGCTCATCACGTCACTGCCCCGCCTCCTGCTGAGCCGACATGGCTGCTCTCTCCGGGACAGAGCAGTCATAAAGTCGGTAAGTATGTTTTAAATCAAAGTCCATGCGCACAACCAATGTGTCTAACAAAACATTGTCTCTAGAACAGTAATGATCTGTGAAACGATACCTTAAAATGTACAGTGCAGCAAAGGTGTAATCTTTACTGGTGAACTGACAAATTAATCTGCCACCCCAAAATCTCCCAAATACTGATTTATGAAGATAAATAAAAGACATCTGCAATGATTGGGACAGATGAATGGATGACTTGTCAATCAGGTTCCTACGCCAAAAGAAGAAAACCATTTATCTATGCCAGGGATCATTGTGTCTTATAACCAATGCAGGGAAATGGCACTGATGTTCCCATTTGAATGTATGTATCAGTGATTTATTCCCCCCCCCCCCCCCCCCCCCCCCAAGAATGTAACAGCTGCACAATGGGGTTAAGGTGCAATCAGGGAGACTGCTGGACTATTAAGGGAGTCAGGGAGATTGCTTCTATTTCAGGGAGTCTCCTGCAGAATGAGGGAGCGTAGGCAAGTATGTCATTAACTGATATTGATTCAGTTTACACTAGCTGCTTCCGCTGTGTGTAGACACTAGACAGCCATCACATTTTAAAGTGAAGCGAGTTTTCAAGGGCATACAGTGTTTACAAAATTAATTTCAATTGTTATGAATCAATATAATAATATATAATTATAGATGATTGATCCAGATTCAGGTTAACTTGGGAAATCTGAGTTTTATATGTCTGAGTCAAGCATCATATGGACTTGAAGTTGCCCACATTCTTCAGAGCTTAAAGCAACACAAAATTTCACATTCATATTCACGTCAGATATGGCTGTCTGCTCTTGTATCTTCTAGGTATGCTACTGTGTATCAGAAGTGCAATTAGATATCCCAGAAGCCTATGCACAAATCACAAGGCATTTTTTGGCCTATTAGTGAGCGAGCAGTAAATGCTGGGCTCTACAAAAAGACCTGTTGTCACTTGTGGTCAGATATATGGAGGTAACCACTTTCCCAGCATCACAGCACCACATGTCAAAGCAGGCCCAGCACACAGCAAGAGTGTATTCTATTCGCTGACTGGCCTGTTATTCAGACTAGGAAAAGCCCTAGCTCTAATGAAAATGTGGAAGCATAGGAAAGCCTATTCTACAAAGATCACGGTCGTAAAGTCTTACTGCTTTTGCCATATTAAGATAGTGGAAACAGAAGTTAATTAATTAAAAAACATGATTATTTAAATTATGCATTTTTTTCACGAGAATATTTAAATATTTTTTAATGATTTTAATTGTATTTCTTTCATTTTGAAATGTTTTATTTTTATTCCAGCAAGTGTGCCCGTTGCATGGGTGCACCAAGGGAAAAGGTAAGCAGACACTTACTGGAGCTCAGTGCCCCAGCAATATTTTATTGGATAGGAGGTTTCAATCGTTGCAATAAGCAGGGAGGTTTTTAAGTGCTGGAGGGATGTCAGCAGCCCCCACCAGCACCGTGCAGCGCCGCACCCCCTCCACAATATATGTTCCATCTTTGTAGTGATATATTCAGAAAGATGGCACATGTGCCGAAGAAATCAGAGACTCTTACACAGTCTTGGATAGCGTTTGTTCTTAGCCATCTTTCCAAACATATCACCGGAAAGATGGCGCTGTCGGATGAATATACGGAAGGGTGTCCCACTGGCCCTGTGCACTGCATACCCTGCACCCTTGAATGATAAGCCACTGGTACTCAGTCTCGTTGGCTAGTAATAAATAAGCCGATATGTCTTTATATGTCTTTATTGCAATCATTTTCATGTGTTTGATAGTCCATTTTGTTAGTTTGCCATGCCCTGGTCCTGTGTGTAAGCTGTGCTATACAATCCCTCCAATTACAGGGGCTCTTCTCCACGCTGGACTTTATTCTGCATTCATCTAGTTTTGGCCATAATGCCATTACCTTTGTACACCATAAAGATGATGTCATTTACTTTAGAATAGATGTGCATAGCCACCTGCAGATGCTGCCAGCAATACTGCTGCTGCCCAAGCTGAGCCGGCCCTAGACTTGGCATGCATGCCCCTAGGCATAGCATATGCCTATGGATAGGCCGGCTCAGGCTGCAGGGACATGACCGTCTGACAGCTGGAGCTCTCAGGGTGAGCCGGCATGCAGGAGAAGTGGAGGAGGCACCAAAGAGCGGGCCAGAGGAAGGAGTCATCGACTGCAGATTACTTCACAGTGGATTTTGACTTTTCACCAACAGCTGTGACTAGTAGATTGCAGAGCCATGGAACACCATGTCCCATATGACTGTATAAAAGTTTGATAATGTCTCCCACCTAAACCCGTGTTTTCACAAGTTTTGCTCCAAGTGCATCAAGGAATGGGCAAGAAAATAAGATTTTACTTACCGATAAATCTATTTCTTGTAGTCCGTAGTGGATGCTGGGACTCCGTCAGGACCATGGGACCAGCGGCTCCGCAGGAGACAGGGCACAAAAATAAAAGCTTTAGGACTAGGTGGTGTGCACTGGCTCCTCCCCCTATGACCCTCCTCCAAGCCTCAGTTAGGATACTGTGCCCGGACGAGCGTACACAATAAGGAAGGATTTTGAATCCCGGGTAAGACTCATACCAGCCACACCAATCACACCGTACAACCTATGATCTGAACCCAGTTAACAGTATGACAAACGTAGGAGCCTCTGAACAGACGGCTCACAACAATAACAACCCGATTTTTTTGTAACAATAACTATGTACAAGTATTGCAGACAATCCGCACTTGGGATGGGCGCCCAGCATCCACTACGGACTACGAGAAATAGATTTATCGGTAAGTAAAATCTTATTTTCTCTGACGTCCTAGTGGATGCTGGGACTCCGTCAGGACCATGGGGATTATACCAAAGCTCCCAAACGGGCGGGAGAGTGCGGATGACTCTGCAGCACCGAATGAGAGAACTCCAGGTCCTCTTTAGCCAGGGTATCAAATTTGTAGAATTTTACAAACGTGTTCTCCCCCGACCACGTAGCTGCTCGGCAGAGTTGTAATGCCGAGACCCCTCGGGCAGCCGCCCAAGATGAGCCCACCTTCCTTGTGGAATGGGCCTTGATAGATTTAGGCTGTGGCAGGCCTGCCACAGAATGTGCAAGTTGAATTGTGCTACAAATCCAACGAGCAATCGTCTGCTTAGAAGCAGGAGCACCCAGCTTGTTGGGTGCATACAGTATAAACAGCGAGTCAGATTTTCTGACTCCAGCCGTCCTTGAAATATATATTTTCAATGCCCTGACAACGTCCAGCAACTTGGAATCCTCCAAATCGCTAGTAGCCGCAGGCACCACAATAGGCTGGTTCAGGTGAAACGCTGAAACCACCTTAGGCAGAAACTGAGGACGCGTCCGCAGTTCTGCCCTGTCCGAATGGAAAATCAGATATGGGCTTTTATACGATAAAGCCGCCAATTCTGACACTCTCCTGGCTGAAGCCAGGGCCAGTAGCATGGTTACTTTCCATGTAAGATATTTCAAATCCACCGATTTGAGTGGCTCAAACCAATGGGATTTGAGAAAATCCAAAACTACATTAAGATCCCACGGAGCCACTGGGGGCACAACCGGGGGCTGTATATGTAGTACTCCTTTTACAAAAGTCTGGACTTCAGGAACTGAAGCCAATTCTTTCTGGAAGAAAATCGACAGGGCCGAAATTTGAACCTTAATGGACCCTAATTTGAGGCCCATAGACAATCCTGTTTGCAGGAAATGTAGGAATCGACCCAGTTGAAATTCCTCCGTCGGGGCCTTCCTGGCCTCACACCACGCAACATATTTTCTCCAAATGCGGTGATAATGTTGTGCAGTCACCTCCTTCCTGGCTTTTACCAGGGTAGGGATGACCTCTTCCGGAATGCCTTTTTCCCTTAGAATTCGGCGTTCAACCGCCATGCGGTCAAACGCAGCCGCGGTAAGTCTTGGAATAGACACGGTCCCCGCTGAAGCAGGTCCCGTCTTAGAGGTAGAGGCCACGGATCTTCCGTGAGCATCTCCTGAAGTTCCGGGTACCAAGTTCTTCTTGGCCAATCCGGAGCCACGAGTATCGTTCTTACTCCCCTTTGCCGTATAATTCTCAGTACTTTTGGTATGAGAGGCAGAGGAGGAAACACATACACTGACTGGAACACCCACGGTGTTACCAGAGCGTCCACAGCTATTGCCTGAGGGTCTCTTGACCTGGCGCAATACCTGTCCAGTTTTTTGTTGAGGCGGGACGCCATCATATCCACCTTTGGTTTTTCCCAACGGTTCACAATCATGTGGAAGACTTCTGGATGAAGTCCCCACTCTCCCGGGTGTAGATCGTGTCTGCTGAGGAAGTCCGCTTCCCAGTTGTCCACTCCCGGAATGAACACTGCTGACAGTGCTATCACATGATCTTCCGCCCAGCGAAGAATCCTTGCAGCTTCTGCCATTGCCCTCCTGCTTCTTGTGCCGCCCTGTCTGTTTACGTGGGCGACTGCCAAGATGTTGTCCGACTGGATCAACACCGGCTGACCCTGAAGCAGGGGTTTTGCCAGGCTTAGAGCATTGTAAATTGCTCTTAGCTCCAGTATATTTATGTGAAGAGACATCTCCAGGCTTGACCACACTCCCTGGAAGTTTCTTCCCTGTGTGACCGCTCCCCAGCCTCTCAGACTGGCATCCGTGGTCACCAGGACCCAGTCCTGTATGCCGAATCTGCGGCCCTCTAACAGATGAGCACTCTGCAACCACCACAGAAGAGACACCCTTGTCCGTGGAGACAAAGTTATCCGCTGATGCATCTGCAGATGCGATCCGGACCATTTGTCCAGCAGATCCCACTGAAAAGTTCGTGCGTGGAATCTGCCGAATGGAATCGCTTCGTAAGAAGCCACCATTTTTCCCAGGACTCTTGTGCATTGATGCACAGACACTTTTCCTGGTTTTAGGAGGTTCCTGACAAGTTCGGATAACTCCCTGGCTTTCTCCTCCGGAAGAAACACCTTTTTCTGAACCGTGTCCAGAATCATTCCCAGGAACAGCAGACGTGTCGTCGGGGTCAATTGAGATTTTGGAAAATTCAGAATCCACTCGTGCTGTTGCAGCACTACTTGGGTTAGTGCTACTACGTCCTCCAGCTGTTCTCTGGACCTTGCCCTTATCAGGAGATCGTCCAAGTAAGGGATAATTAATACGCCTTTTCTTCGCAGAAGAAACATCATTTCGGCCATTACCTTGGTAAAGACCCGAGGTGCCGTGGACAATCCAAACGGCAGCGTCTGAAACTGATAATGACAGTTTTGCACCACGAACCTGAGGTACCCTTGATGTGAAGGGCAAATTGGGACATGCAGGTAAGCATCCTTGATGTCCAGGGACACCATAAAGTCCCCTTCTTCCAGATTCACTATCACTGCTCTGAGTGACTCCATCTTGAACTTGAATTTTTGTATGTACAGGTTCAAAGATTTCAGATTTAGAATAGGTCTTACCGAGCCGTCCGGCTTCGGTACCACAAATAGTGTGGAATAATACCCCTTTCCCTGTTGTAGGAGGGGTACCTTGACTATCACCTGCTGAGAATACAGCTTGTGAATGGCTTCCAATACCGTCGCCCTGTCTGAGGGAGACGTTGGCAGAGCAGACTGTAGGAACCGGCGAGGGGGAGACTTCTCGAATTCCAACCTGTAACCCTGAGATACTACCTGCAGGATCCAGGGGTCCACCTGTGAGTGAGCCCACTGTGCGCTGAAATTCTTGAGTCGACCCCCCACCGCCCCTGAGTCCGCTTGTAAAGCCCCAACGTCATGCTGAGGGCTTTGCAGAAGCCGGGGAGGGCTTCTGCTCCTGGGAGGGAGCTGCTTGGTGCACTCTCTTACCCTTTCCTTTGCCTCGGGGCAGATATGACTGTCCTTTTGCCCGCTTGTTCTTATAGGAACGAAAGGACTGTGGCTGAAAAGACGGTGTCTTTTTCTGTTGGGAGGGGACCTGAGGTAAAAAGGTGGATTTCCCGGCTGTTGCCGTGGCCACCAAATCCGATAGACCGACCCCAAATAATTCCTCCCCTTTATACGGCAATACTTCCATATGCCGTTGGAATCCGCATCACCTGACCACTGTCGCGTCCATAAACTTCTTCTGGCAGATATGGACATCGCACTTACTCTCGATGCCAGAGTGCAAATATCCCTCTGAGCATCTCGCATATAAAGAAAAGCATCCTTTAATTGCTCTATAGTCAATAAAATACTGTCCCTATCCAGGGTATCAATATTTTCAGTCAGGGAATCCGACCAAACCACCCCAGCACTGCACATCCATGCTGAGGCGATGGCTGGTCGCAGTATAACACCAGTATGAGTGTATATACTTTTCAGGGTAGTTTCCAGCCTCCTATCAGCTGGATCCTTGAGGGCGGCCGTCTCAGGAGACGGTAACGCCACTTGTTTTGATAAGCGTGTGAGTGCCTTATCCACCCTAGGGGGTGTTTCCCAGCGCGCCCTAACCTCTGGCGGGAAAGGATATAATGCCAATAACTTCTTTGAAATTAGCAGTTTTCTATCGGGGTTAACCCACGCTTCATCACACACTTCATTCAATTCCTCTGATTCAGGAAAAACTACAGGTAGTTTTTTCAGACCCCACATAATACCCCTTTTTGTGGTACTTGCAGTATCAGAGATATGCAAAGCCTCCTTCATTGCCGTGATCATATAACGTGTGGCCCTACTGGAAAATACGTTTGTTTCTTCACCGTCGACACTAGATTCGGTGTCCGTGTCTGGGTCTGTGTCGACCGACTGAGGTAAAGGGCGTTTTACAGCCCCTGACGGTGTCTGAGACGCCTGGACAGGTACTAACTGGTTTGCCGGCCGTCTCATGTCGTCAACTGATTTTTGTAACGTGCTGACACTATCACGTAATTCCATAAACAAAGCCATCCATTCCGGTGTCGACTCCCTAGGGGGTGACATCACCATTACCGGCAATTGCTCCGCCTCCACACCAACATCGTCCTCATACATGTCGACACACACGTACCGACACACAGCAGACACACAGGGAATGCTCTTATCGAAGACAGGACCCCACTAGCCCTTTGGGGAGACAGAGGGAGAGTTTGCCAGCACACACCCAAGCGCTATAAATATATAGGAACAACCCTACAGAAGTGTTGTTTCCTTTATAGCAGCTTAATATATCAATATCGCCAAAAAAGTGCCCCTCCTCTCTGTTTCTTTACCCTGTTTCTGTAGTGCAGTGCAGGGGAGAGTCCTGGGAGCCTTCCTCGCAGCGGAGCTGTGCAGGAAAATGGCGCTGTGTGCTGAGGAGATAGGCCCCGCCCCCTATTTCGGCGGGCTCTTCTCCCGGTGTTTGTGAGACCTGGCAGGGGTTAAATACATCCATATAGCTCCAGGGGCTATATGTGATGTATTTTTAGCCAGAACAAGGTATTATCATTGCTGCCCAGGGCGCCCCCCCCCAGCGCCCTGCACCCTCAGTGACCGCTGGTGTGAAGTGTGCTGACAACAATGGCGCACAGCTGCAGTGCTGTGCGCTACCTCATGAAGACTGGAAAATCTTCTGCCGCCGGTTTCTGGACCTCTTCACTTTTCGGCATCTGCAAGGGGGTCGGCGGCGCGGCTCCGGGACCGGACTCCATGGCTGGGCCTGTGTTCGATCCCTCTGGAGCTAATGGTGTCCAGTAGCCTAAGAAGCCAATCCATCCTGCACGCAGGTGAGTTCACTTCTTCTCCCCTAAGTCCCTCGTTGCAGTGAGCCTGTTGCCAGCAGGACTCACTGAAAATAAAAAACCTAATAACTTTTTCTAAGCAGCTCTTTAGGAGAGCCACCTAGATTGCACCCTGCTCGGACGGGCACAAAAACCTAACTGAGGCTTGGAGGAGGGTCATAGGGGGAGGAGCCAGTGCACACCACCTAGTCCTAAAGCTTTTATTTTTGTGCCCTGTCTCCTGCGGAGCCGCTGGTCCCATGGTCCTGACGGAGTCCCAGCATCCACTAGGACGTCAGAGAAACAAAGCTCTGTGCCCCCTATGCAAATGGACATTCAATTCTATATTTCATAGTGTGGAAGCAGAAGATGACTTCAAAGAGTATGTGTTAATGCCCACATTAAATGACTCTACTGTGGGACCTAGATTTTGCTTCCGCACCACAAAGACAAGGGAGAATCAGTTTTAACTTCCAAACAATGGTGTTCTCTTTGAAGGAATTTCAAATCCGTCATCCCTGCAAAGCGATATTCATCAAAAGATGTGACAGCTGGAATCCAGACTACAAGCCTGTGCTGAAGGCCAGGCAATGAGACAATTTCAAGAGCAGGAACTCATCAACTTAAGGAGTGCATTTTATCGTTCTGAAATACTTGTCCGGAACATCCGGGATGGAGGGCGCTACAAGGATATATCTGCTGAATTTTTCTGTAGAAATCCTGCTAGCCTTCATCGGCTAATTCCCTGGTTGAAGCGTGAGTTGACAGTGTTATTTGGCACACATGGTTCCGTTGTCAGTATTGTACAGCATATCATTATGGGCAATGTGACATGCTATGACATGGAGAGTCAAGCTTTTGCAGAGGATTTGCAGCCTTTTCTGCATCACCGATCAAACCATTTTTTATATAAGTTCATCAACTTTGCCCACTGTCCTTACAATATTGAAGCTTATGACCAGCATGCCAACTATGATTATCCTGCTCCTACTTATGAAGAAGGAAGACAATCAGAGTTCTCTATTATTACTATATCTCCAGATGAAGCAAATTCGGAACCAGATGTGCCTTAATATTCTCTTGCAGTTGGGCAAGCTCCCTGGGATGATGAAACCCCAGGACCTTCTTACTTCACACTGGAACAGGCAACTAGAAATGTTTTAACAGCTGTAGTCAGATCAGATGAAGAGCCTTCTAGCAGTAGGCTAACCCCCAAGGACTTAAAAGATAATTTAAATGAAAGCATTCAGGACCAGGGTCTTCCCTCAGATGAGTGTGTCAAAGTGGGTTATCTTAAACCACTGGCTGAAAGAACTCCAGAACTTATTGCGCTGTCGTCTGACTCAGAAGGTTCCCTTTGTGAGATGGCGGTTGAGCAAACTAGTAAGCCTCAACTTAAGCCATTCACTTTATGTCATAGCAGTGAGTCAAGGAGGGAAAAAAGGAGATCCAGGAGTAGAGACGGGAGCTTGTTGTGGCAAAGCCAGACTGTGTCACTGACAAGTTAAAGCTCCAGAGAAAGATGTGGATCCAGCATAGGGAAAAGAAGAAACCGCAGCAGTGCAAGACAACTATTGGAGCACGTATCAAAGGGAATATACCAATTATAGTCGAAACTGGGACAGGGATGGATATGAGCAATACTGCAGTAAAGGCCATTACTCTAGACGCTCTGTCAGCCCAGAATATGAGCTACAGCCTTACTCTGAAAGGATAGATCCAAGAAGGCACAAAGGTGTTACTGCTGGCAAGCCACATCATTGATATCGATCAAAAAGTCGTTTAAGCAGCCGTATTAACTCAACTTGCTTACAGCACAGTCAGTCTGACAAACCTAGTGGTAAGCAAAAGTACAAAACTCGTCATCTGGAGACTCATGAGAAAAAAGAAAGCAGTCATAAAGTAGAAGTTGGCAGTGAAAAAGAGACTGGCATGACTTCCACAGAGAGAAACTCAGATGGGTACAAGAATGACCTAATTGACATGTCTTCAAATGAGCCAAAACGGAAGTGGAGGAAGAAGACCAGCAGCCCCAGTGTGGAAAATTTGTATGAAGTGAAAACTGTGCAGGGTGGAAAACACCATAAACAGAAAAAGAAGAACACAATAAAATGACAGACATGAACAGCCTGCCAGTTCTCGAGCTGTTTCTCTTATTATCATTACAATTGATAGTGACAGTGATGTGCCAATGGGAGAGGATCCCTCTTGCAAGGACAATGGTAGAGTCCTTCCTGACAAGAATACTAGTTTGGGCTTTACCATGGCTGTGCCCAGCCAGTTACCAGCTACTTCTGCCACTTTAAGCTCAGAGCCAGTTAGACTGGTTCTCATTCCGTAGGCTATGATTTATTCTCAAGCAATGGACACTAGGATGCTGCCACAGGGATACTGGATGGCATACATCTTGATGATAGTTCTGATGAGCCAGACCTCCCGACAACAAGCAGTCCACCTAAAACAGAGTCTCCACTAAGTGAGGAAGCTGCCATGGCTGAAATACCAGACTTAGGGGGACATTTACTAAGCAGTGATAAGAGCGGAGAAGTAAGCTAGTGGAGAAGTTGCCCATGGCAACCAATCAGCACTGAAGTAACATCTATAATTTGCTTATTAGAAAATGATACAGAGCTGTTGATTGGTTGATGGGGCAACTTCTCCACTGGCTCACTTCTCCGCTCTTATCACTGCTTAGTAAAAGCAGTGTGACTTCCACAATGCCTATTGTGGCAACAGACTGCAGGAATCTTTTGCAGAGAGCTCTCAAGAAACATTTGCCGAAATGATTAGTGGTGCTTTGGAAATATGACTGCACCTTGTGCCAACACTTTTAACCTTTTTTCTTTTTTTTTTCTCTTTCTGGCTGAACTAATTAATTTCTAAATTATTTTTAAGTTTATTACAATATACGCAATTTAAAAAAATATATAATAAAAAAAAAGAATAGCTGTGCATGTATATAATGCTGATTATTGTAATATTTGTAAGGATGGTGATATCATTTGATTCAAAGTCTATGCACTTATAATGCTAATTATTGGAATGTTTATGATCATAGTGATGTCATTTGAAATTCCTTTTCTTATGTAATGCTGACTATTGGTACATTTATGATGAAGAGAAAATACTATACACAGACAAAAACAAAGTCTGACATTTTTTTCTGATATCCAAAACCAAACCAAAACCAACACACAGGGGGAGATGTATCAAGTCTTGGATAGAGATAAATTGGATAGGTTGCCCAATCAGTGTCTTTCATTTATCTAGCACAGTCTATGAAATGATAGTTATAAGAATATTGATTGTTTGGGGCAACTACTCCACTTTTTCTGCCTCCAAGGCTTAATACATCTCTCCCACATGGTAGTTCCCTCATCTATAATAATATTTTTTTAAGAACGTTCATCTTCACATAGTCAGTGAGGTTGAAAAGAGGCAAACTGCCCATCGGGTTCAACCTGTATTCTGCATTAATCTATTCATATTATAATGTGTCTGCTGAAGTAATGGCTTAGTACCAAATGAAAACACTGATTCTTACCACTCCCAGATAATGTAATGTCAATATGTTAAATGATATAGCCCTGGATACATTTACCAGTTAGGAATTTGTCCAATCCGCTTTTAAATACATTTACAGAGTCTGCCATTATTACCCTCTCTGGCAGGGAGTTCCAAATCTTTATTGCCCTTACCGTGAAGAACCCTTTCCTATGTTGTGTACGGAATTTCCTCTCCTCTAACCTAAGCGAGTGCCCACGCGTCCTATATAGAGTTCTTTTACTAAAGAAATCCGCTGCTAGCTCCTTGCAATGACCCTTTACATATTTGAAGATATTAATAATGTCTCCTCTTAGACGCCTCTTTTCTAGTGTATACATATTTAACCTAGCAAGCCTTTCCTCGTACTGCAGAGACTCTAACCCTTTTATCAGTTTAGTAGCTCTTCTTTGAACTCTTTCTAGTTCCCCGATATCTTTCTTATAATATGGTGCCCAGAACTGAACACAATATTCCAGGTGCGGACATACCAATGATTTGTACAGTGGCAGGATTACATCCTCGTCCCTTGTCTCAATGCCCCGTTTAATACACGCAAGCACTTTACTTGCCTTCTTTGCTGCACTTTGACTTTGTGTACTGTTATTAAGCCTATTATCTATGAGCACCCCCAAATCTTTTTCCACTAGTGTTACCCCTATATTTTCCCCTTCTAGAGTGTAGGATGCATGTGTGTTTTTCCCCCAAAATGCATAACTTTGCATTTGTCTATATTAAACCTCATTCCCCATTTAGACGCCCAGGTTTCCATTTTAACTAAATCTTCTTCTATTTGTTTCTGTTCTATTGCCATTGTATGTCTTTCTGTAGGACGTTCTGTCTTTTTTTTGTTCCTGGGTCATCTAAGTACTGTATTTGGGTTTTTAGTTGCTGTAATTATGCATGAGAAAGTTAAATAAAGAATACACAGCAATAACATAAACCTTACAGCACTGAGATTACTTGGCTTATGAATGTAACAGAAACACACCACTTGGTGGAAGGTTACCAGAAGTCCTGGTGTAGTCAGCCGCTCCGTGTACACATGTGTTCCAAGCAAAAAAAAACGTCTTGTCAAAACAACAGTTGCAACGAGCCAAATCACAAGGAAGCCATAGCTCATATCAAGCTCGTCAATATGTCACAAGCAATATATTAAAACAGTTCATTAACTCAAAGTTACAGATGTACCGATTCAACAAAAAGATCAGTTTGCATTCTCAGATCCAGCGCAGTCATGAATTTCTCTCAGTGGATGAGTGTAATGGATATATCATGGATAGATGATGGATAAAGTAGAAATACAGAAACTGGACGCAGTATTATTTCCGTGCTTGGGCAATGTAAGACTATGGGAATAAGCTTCTGCAGATGGGGACACTTCCTATATAATGTGGAAGACAGCCTGCACACATGCTTTCTCAGAACGTGCACTCTGATTCTGACAGCTATGAGGCGCACGTAGCTAGGGTCTTCATGAATTAGTGATGGGATGTTTCATTTCAGCATTTACAACAGGGAGGTGAGCGTTATGAAATGTTACTTGTCACGTCAGGAGGCAGCCATGCAGACAGCAGCTGATGTGTGACAGATGCTTGGTGAATGCAGCTATGTACTAATAAGGCACAGCTCGGGGGAAGCTACCATCTATGTTATGTAATAAATATACCACATTTTCACACTTAATATAAGGATGCAACTGTGCAATTTACAGAATAAGAGTACTTATCATTGCTATACATAAAAAAGAAGGATAACAACAGATACAAAAATAAGAATTTACTTACCGATAATTCTATTTCTCATAGTCCGTAGTGGATGCTGGGGACTCCGAAAGGACCATGGGGAATAGCGGCTCCGCAGGAGACTGGGCACAAAGTAAAAGCTTTAGGACTAGCTGGTGTGCACTGGCTCCTCCCCCTATGACCCTCCTCCAAGCCTCAGTTAGGATACTGTGCCCGGACGAGCGTACACAATAAGGAAGGATTTTGAATCCCGGGTAAGACTCATACCAGCCACACCAATCACACCGTACAACTTGTGATCTGAACCCAGTTAACAGCATGATAACAGAAGGAGCCTCTGAAAAGATGGCTCACAACAACAATAACCTGATTTTTGTAACAATAACTATGTACAAGTAATGCAGACAATCCGCACTTGGGATGGGCGCCCAGCATCCACTACGGACTATGAGAAATAGAATTATCGGTAAGTAAATTCTTATTTTCTCTAACGTCCTAGTGGATGCTGGGGACTCCGAAAGGACCATGGGGATTATACCAAAGCTCCCAAACGGGCGGGAGAGTGCGGATGACTCTGCAGCACCGAATGAGAGAACTCCAGGTCCTCCTCAGCCAGGGTATCAAATTTGTAGAATTTAGCAAACGGGTTTGCCCCTGACCAAGTAGCTGCTCGGCAAAGTTGTAAAGCCGAGACCCCTCGGGCAGCCGCCCAAGATGAGCCCACTTTCCGTGTGGAATGGGCTTTTACAGATTTTGGCTGTGGCAGGCCTGCCACAGAATGTGCAAGCTGAATTGTACTACAAATCCAACGAGCAATCGTCTGCTTAGAAGCAGGAGCACCCAGCTTGTTGGGTGCATACAGGATAAACAGCGAGTCAGATTTTCTGACTCCAGCCGTCCTGGAAACATATATTTTCAGGGCCCTGACTACGTCCAGCAACTTGGAATCCTCCAAGTCCCTAGTAGCCGCAGGCACCACAATAGGTTGGTTTAAGTGAAATGCTGAAACCACCTTAGGGAGAAATTGAGGACGAGTCCTCAATTCTGCCCTGTCCGTATGAAAAATTAGGTAAGGGCTTTTATAGGATAAAGCCGCCAATTCTGATACACGCCTGGCTGAAGCCAGGGCTAACAGCATTACCACTTTCCATGTGAGATATTTCAAGTCCACAGTGGTGAGTGGTTCAAACCAATGTGATTTTAGGAATCCCAACACTACATTGAGATCCCAAAGTGCCACTGGAGGCACAAAAGGAGGCTGTATATGCAGTACTCCCTTGACAAACGTCTGAACTTCAGGAACAGAAGCTAGTTCTTTTTGGAAGAATATCGACAGGGCCGAAATTTGAACCTTAATGGACCCTAATTTGAGGCCCATAGACAGTCCTGTTTGCAGGAAATGCAGGAATCGACCCAGTTGAAATTCCTCCATAGGGGCCTTCCTGGCCTCGCACCACGCAACATATTTACGCCAAATACGGTGATAATGTTGTACGGTTACATCCTTCCTGGCTTTGATCAGGGTAGGGATGACTTCATCCGGAATGCCTTTTTCCTTCAGGATCCGGCGTTCAACCGCCATGCCGTCAAACGCAGCCGCGGTAAGTCTTGGAACAGACATGGTCCCTGCTGGAGCAGGTCCTGTCTTAGAGGTAGAGGCCACGGGTCTTCCGTGAGCATCTCTTGAATTTCCGGGTACCAAGTCCTTCTTGGCCAATCCGGAGCCACGAGTATAGTCTTTACTCCTCTCCTTCTTATGATTCTCAGTACTTTTGGTATGAGAGGAAGAGGAGGGAACACATACACTGACCGGTACACCCACGGTGTTACCAGAGCATCCACAGTTATTGCCTGAGGGTCCCTTGACCTGGAGCAATATCTGTCCAGTTTTTTGTTGAGGCGAGACGCCATCATGTCCACCTTTGGTTTTTCCCAACGGTTTACAATCATGTGGAAGACTTCTGGGTGAAGTCCCCACTCCCCCGGGTGAAGATCGTGTCTGCTGAGGAAGTCTGCTTCCCAGTTGTCCACTCCCGGAATGAACACTGCTGACAGTGCTATCACATGATTTTCCGCCCAGCGAAGAATCCTTGCCACTTCCGTCATTGCCCTCCTGCTTCTTGTGCCGCCCTGTCTGTTTACGTGGGCGACTGCCGTGATGTTGTCCGACTGGATCAATACTGGCTGACCCTGAAGCAGAGGCCTTGCCTGACTTAGGGCATTGTAAATGGCCCTTAGTTCCAGGATATTTATGTGAAGTGACGTTTCCATGCTTGACCACAAGCCCTGGAAATTTTTTCCCTGTGTGACTGCTCCCCAGCCTCTCAGGCTGGCATCCGTGGTCACCAGGACCCAATCCTAAATGCCGAATCTGCGGCCCTCTAGGAGATGAGCACTCTGTAACCACCACAGGAGAGACACCCTTGTCCTTGGAGACAGGGTTATCCGCTGATGCATTTGAAGATGCGATCCGGACCATTTGTCTAGCAGATCCAACTGAAAAGTTCTTGCGTGGAATCTGCCGAATGGAATCGCTTCGTAAGAAGCCACCATCTTTCCCAGGACCCTTGTGCACTGATGCACTGACACCTGGCCTGGTCTTAGGAGTTTCCTGACTAGGTCGGATAACTCCCTGGCTTTCTCTTCCGGGAGAAACACCTTTTTCTGTACTGTGTCCAGAATCATCCCTAGGAACAGCAGACGTGTCGTCGGAATCAGCTGCGATTTTGGAATATTTAGAATCCATCCGTGCTGTCGTAGTACTATTTGAGATAGTGCTACTCCGACCTCTAACTGTTCTCTGGACCGTGCCCTTATCAGGAGATCGTCCAAGTAAGGGATAATTAAGACGCCTTTTCTTCGAAGAAGAATCATCATTTCGGCCATTACCTTGGTAAAGACCCGGGGTGCCGTGGACAATCCAAACGGCAGCGTCTGAAACTGATAGTGACAGTTCTGTACCACAAACCTGAGGTACCCTTGGTGAGAAGGGCAAATTGGGACAGGGAGGTAAGCATCCTTGATGTCCAGAGACACCATGTAGTCCCCTTCTTCCAGGTTCGCTATCACTGCTCTGAGTGACTCCATCTTGAACTTGAACCTTTTTATGTAAGTGTTCAAGGCTTTCAGATTTAAAATGGGTCTCACCGAGCCGTCCGGCTTCGGTACCACAAACAGCGTGGAGTAATACCCCTTTCCCTGTTGTAGGAGGGGTACCTTGATTATCACTTGCTGGGAATACAGCTTGTGAATGGCTTCCAATACCGCCTCCCTGTCGGGGGTAGACGTTGGTAAAGCAGACTTCAGGAACCGGCGAGGGGGAGACGTCTCGAATTCCAATTTGTACCCCTGAGATACTACCTGCAGGATCCAGGGGTCCACTTGCGAGTGAGCCCACTGCGCGCTGAAATTCTTGAGACGGGCCCCCACCGTGCCTGAGTCCGCTTGTAAGGCCCCAGCGTCATGCTGAGGACTTGGCAGAAGCGGGGGAGGGCTTCTGTTCGTGGGAAGAAGCTGTCTGTTGCAGTCTTTTTCCCCTTCCTCTGCCCCGGGGCAGATATGAGTGGCCTTTTGCCCGCTTGCCCTTATGGGGACGAAAGGACTGAGCCTGAAAAGACGGTATCTTTTTCTGCTGCGAGGTGACTTGGGGTAAAAAAGTGGATTTCCCAGCCGTTGCCGTGGCCACCAGGTCCGATAGACCGCCCCCAAATAACTCCTCCCCTTTATACGGCAATACTTCCATATGCCGTTTGGAATCCGCATCCCCTGACCACTGTCGCGTCCATAATCCTCTTCTGGCAGAAATGGACATCGCACTTACTCTTGATGCCAGAGTGCAAATGTCTCTCTGTGCATCTCGCATATATAGGAATGCATCCTTTAAATGCTCTATAGTCAATAATATATTGTCCCTGTCCAGGGTATCAATATTTTCAGTCAGGGAATCCGACCAAGCCACCCCAGCACTGCACATCCAGGCTGAGGCGATTGCTGGTCGCAGTATAACACCAGTATGAGTGTATATACTTTTAAGGATATTTTCCAGCCTCCTATCTGCTGGCTCCTTAAGGGCGGCCGTTTCTGGAGACGGTAACGCCACTTGTTTTGATAAGCGTGTGAGCGCCTTATCCACCCTAGGGGGTGTTTCCCAACGAGCCCTAACCTCTGGTGGGAAGGGATATAGTGCCAATAATTTTTTAGAAATTAGCAGTTTTTTGTCGGGGGTAAACCACGCTTCATCACACACTTCATTCAATTCATCTGATTCAGGAAAAACTACGGGTAGTTTTTTCACACCCCACATAATACCCCTTTTTGTGGTACTTGCAGTATCAGAGATGTGCAAAACCTCCTTCATTGCCGTGATCATGTAACGTGTGGCCCTACTGGAAAATACGTTTGTTTCTTCACCGTCGACACTGGAGTCAGTGTCTGTGTCTGGGTCCGTGTCGACCCACTGAGGTAACGGGCGTTTAATAGCCCCTGACGGTATTTGAGACGCCTGGACAGGCACTAACTGAGCTGCCGGCTGTCTCATGTCGTCAACAGTTTTCTGTAACGTGCCGACACTGTCACGTAATTCCTTAATTACGGCCATCCATTCAGGTGTCGACTCCCTAGGGGGTGACATCACCATTATAGGCAATTGCTCCGCCTCCACATCATTTTCCTCCTCATACATGTCGACACACACGTACCGACACCCAGCACACACACAGGGAATGCTCTGATAGAGGACAGGACCCACTTAGCCCCTTGGGGAGACAGAGGGAGAGTTTGCCAGCACACACCAGAGCGCTATATATGTATAGGGACAACCTTACAATAAGTGTCTATCCCTTATAGCTGCTTATATCTGTTATTTTGCCAAATAAGTGCCCCCCTCTCTTTTTTACCCTGTTTCTGTAGTTGCAGGATGCAGGGGAGATTCTGGGAGCCTTCCTACCAGCGGAGCTGTGTGGGAAAAATGGCGCAGTGTGCTGAGGAGATAGGCCCCGCCCCCTTCACGGCGGGCTCTTCTCCCGCTTTTTTCTGGAAAACTGGCAGGGGTTAAATACATCCATATAGCCCAGGAGCTATATGTGATGTATTTTTTGCCAAATAAGGTAAATTCATTGCTTCCCAGGGCGCCCCCCCCCAGCGCCCTGCACCCTCAGTGACCGAAGTGTGAAGTGTGCTGAGAGCAATGGCGCACAGCTGCAGTGCTGTGCGCTACCTTATGAAGACAGGAAAGTCTTCTGCCGCCGATTTATGGACCTCTTCTTGCTTCAGCATCTGTAAGGGGGCCGGCGGCGCGGCTCCGGGACCCATCCATGGCTGGGCCTGTGATCGTCCCTCTGGAGCTAATGTCCAGTAGCCTAAGAAGCCCAATCCACTCTGCATGCAGGTGAGTTCGCTTCTTCGCCCCTTAGTCCCTCGATGCAGTGAGCCTGTTGCCAGCAGGTCTCACTGAAAATAAAAAACCTATTTAAACTTTTACTCTAAGCAGCTCAGGAGAGCCACCTAGATTGCACCCTTCTCGTTCGGGCACAAAATCTTAACTGAGGCTTGGAGGAGGGTCATAGGGGGAGGAGCCAGTGCACACCAGCTAGTCCTAAAGCTTTTACTTTGTGCCCAGTCTCCTGCGGAGCCGCTATTCCCCATGGTCCTTTCGGAGTCCCCAGCATCCACTAGGACGTTAGAGAAATGTAGAACCAATCCTGACCAAACATGACAAATTCTGGACGATGACATGACAGTCTTACAAGTAATGTATGAGCAATGATTCTTTAGTAATACTCCAAATAGGACTCAAAGCACTTTACATATTTGCGGAGGGTGAGGCAGCCATTTTGGGCATGCTCAGTTGCTATTCTAAGCAATCGTTAACATTAACATCTGAACTATTGGAGTCCGAAATGGAGATTTATCAAAGCTTGGAAAGAAATAAACAGTAGCAACCAATCAGTTCCTAACTGTTATTTTTAAACACAGCCTATAAAATGACAGAAGCTGATTGGTTGGGGTGTGCTCTTGGGGGGAATGAGCGTGGCCATGTGACACACCCAATTTCCATCATTTGGGGCCATAACCAAATACCAGAGATGCTGAGCTGCCATTGGCTCTCTCCTGCACTGTGTCTATTCAGTCGCTGGTGAGAGTGCTCCCCCCAACTTCCCCTACAGCCTATGGGTGGGGCAGTGGGACAGTCTCCAAAAAGCAGGACTGTCCCCCCTAAAGCAGCACATTTGCGAAGTTCGGATTTTGTGTAGAGAACTGGAGTGTCCTGAGGAAACCCAAGCCAAAAAAAAACAGCAAAAAATAAAATAAAAGGTAAAACATACAAACTTCACATACATGGGATCTAAGTGGAATCAAACCCCAGTTATGTGAAACAGCAATACGTGACAATTACTATTCACCCTGGCTTAAAGACATTCACAGTGTAATACAGCACCAACACTAATGACAATCCCCTGCATTGCTTCAACATTTCAAGTTATACCATTATAATTTATTACTTACAAAACTGTAAAATTAAACAATTCAATATAAATTGAATAATATCAAATGTATTTGTATAATTCACTGTTCTCTCTTGCTGTGGTCATGGACTTTAAAACGGCCTCAGAGATTACCTTATTTGCCAGTATTATGTTAGTAAGCCAGACTAATCCTCAATTATTATATGATACAAAAACCAGTTGGTGGAAGTAAGAAACCAGCCAGATAAAAAGCACTGAAATGCCGCCTGTCTGCTCTCCTTCCCCTTCATCTAATTTACACTAATCTTATGATAACAACAAATACTATGCCCTATCTACTGCTTCTATAGTACTTTATCCCAAAATGTTTTTTTCCCCAGCCATAAATACAGTATATTCATAACTTTACACCCTTAGTACCCATTAATACAGTAACATTGACAAACTACTGCTCCAGCTGTACAGAAAACAGGTATATAGTAATATATAACAAACACATACATACTGTACCATGCATCCAGCTTTACAAACTAATATTCTCAGCAATAATGTGTCCACATGAGAACAGGCGCTGGGGCGTGCTAATGTCAGATATTTCCCAATGCTAATGTACCATCCAGAATTGGCCCCAGGCTGACTGTACTTATTTCTAGAATGCTATATATTTGTGTATTGCTGAATATGTACTTTCTTTCTAAATTACTTTCCACACCCATCTCAAAGATTTACTTTTCTGTAGAATAAAAAAAAAGTCACTTCTAAATAATAAACCAGACATTAGAAAGACTCATATAGGATGTCACTGCAGATAATTATTTTGTCAATATTCTTTAATATTGTAAATGTAGTTTCCTCAATGAGTTAGTTGGTTCTCTTTACAAATGACACTATTCTATACACAGAATGTGGAAGTCAGTTAACTTGTCCAAGCTCACATAGGGCCTAATTCAGTGCTGATCGCAGCAGCAAATATGTTAGCAGTTGGGAAAAACCAGGGGGGTCATTCTGAGTTGATTGCACGCTGCAACTTTTTGCAGCCCGTGCGATCAGATAGTCGCCGCCTATCGGGGAGTGTATTTTAGCTGTGCAAGTGTGCGAACGCTTGTGCAGGGGAGCTGTACAAAAACATTTCGGGAAGTTTCTGAGTAGCTCTGAACTTAGGGGGTAATTCCGAATTAATCGCAGCAGCAAGTTTGTTAGCAATTGGGCAAAACCATGTGCACTGCAGGGGGGGGGGGGGGGGGGGCAGATATAACAATTGCAGAGAGAGTTAGATTTGCACCTTTAAAAAGACCCTAGCAAAGGGTAGAAACGCATTGGTGGATATCTGGCACTTCTAGCTTACCCAAAACAGTGGCGATTACCTGGATAGCTGCTTGCCTGTGGGAATATCCCGGGAATCTTTTCCCACGGACTTTCATGCTGTTATTGAACTGTTTTCAGTTCCAACATCTCCGGTAATTGCTCTCTAAATTGGATATCTGATGTAACATTGAAGCTATTGACACCACATTCCTTTCCTCCTTGTTTGACTCACTTCTCTCTCCTATTCTCTCTCATTCCCTGAACAAGCCACTTCCACATACAATGCATCCCTTACTTCTGCTCTTGACTCTATTGCTCCACCAACCACTATTCACCCTCGCAAATTAACACCTCAACCCTGGCACACCAAATGCACCAGATATCTGCAAAAATGCTCACGTACTGCTGAGCGACACTGGAGGAAATCACGCTCTAAGGCAGACTTTCTCCATTTCAAACTTATGCTCTCATCCTTCAGTGCTGCCCTTTCTCTTGCTTAACAGTCATACTTCAAGAACCTCATCTCCTCCCAGTCTTCCAACCCCCGGCGCCTCTTTACCACTCTCAAGTCACTCCTCTGCCCACCTCCACCTCGTCTCCCTTCCTCACTCTCTGCTCTTGACTTTGCCACTTACTTCACATCCAAAATTGACTACATACGTCAGGACATCACATCACACCAGACCATCAGTAGCCTTCTCCCATCCCTTACCAACCCTCCCCATCCCTCGCACCAACTCTGACATCTTTCTCCCATGCATCTGGAGAGGAAGTCATGGCCCTCATTCGTTCCTGTCCCCTCACCACCTCCCCACTTGACCCTATCCCCTCCCGCCTCCTCCGCTACCTCTCTCCTTCTGCTTGTTCCCATCTTTCCCACCTTCTCAATCTCTCCCTCTCATCAGGCACTGTCCCCTCTGCCTTCAAGCATGCACTCATCTCTCCTATTCTTAAAAAACCTACCCTTGATCCAAACACTCTCTCCAACTACCGACCCATCTCTCTCCTCCCTTTTGCTTCCAAACTCCTTGAGCGTATTGTCTACAACCGCCTTACTTCCTTTCTTTCCTCACACTCACTGCTTGACACATTCCAGTCTGGCTTCCATCCTCTCCACTCCACTGAAACTGCCCTTACAAAAGTATGCAATGACCTCCATGCTGCTAAATCTAAGGGACACTACCCTCTACTTATTCTACTGGATCTCTCTGCTGCTTTTGACACTGTGGACCATCCTCTCCTACTGCAAATCCTTCACTCCATTGGTCTGCGTGACACTGCCCTTTCTTGGCTGTCCTCCTACCTTTCTGACCGTTCATTCTCTGTCTCCTCTCATGATTCCACCTCCCCCTCACTTCCACTAACTGTAGGGGTACCCCAAGGTTCTGTCCTTGGTCCTCTTCTCTTCTCTCTCTATACGTCCTCACTAGGTAAGCTCATTAGTTCTTTTGGTTTCCAATATCATCTCTATGCTGATGACACTCAAATCTATCTTTCCTCTCCAGACCTCTCCCCTGCTCTCCTCACTCGTATCTCCAACTGTCTCTCTGCTACCTCTTTCTGGATGTCCCAGCGCTTTCTTAAACTTAACATGTCTAAGACCGAGCTGATCATCTTCCCTCCCTCCCGCATAACCTCACCTCCTACAATCTCATTATCTAATGATGGCACTACTATCTCCTCTAGCCCCCAAGTGCGCTGTCTTGGAGTAATCCTTGACTCCTCCCTCTCCTTCAAACCACACACAAACCTGCCGTTTTCATCTAAAAAATATTTCTAGGATCAGACCCTTTCTGACCCAGGATGCTATTAAGACTCTTATCCACTCACTGGTCATCTCCAGACTGGACTACTGTAATCTCCTCCTGACTGGCATTCCTGACAAATACCTCTCTCCACTCCAATCAATCCTCAGTGCTGCTGCCCAGCTCATCTTCCTCACCAAACGCACTACGTCCACCTCTCCTCTCTTACTAGACCTTCACTGGCTCCCCTTCCCTTTCAGAATCCATTTCAAGCTTCTCACACTTGCTTACAAAGCCCTCACCCACTCCTCTCCCATCTACATCTCTGACCTTATCTCCCTTTACACTCCCACCTGTCCTCTTCGCTCTGCTAATGCACGCCGACTCTCCTGCCTACGGAATACTTCCTCCCACTCCTACCTCCAAGATTTTTCACGTGCTGCACCACTTCTTTGGAATTCCCTACCTCTCCCCCTCAGACTCTCCACCTCTCTACAAAACTTCAAACGGGCTCTCAAGACCCACTTCTTCAAAATACTCAGCCAAATCTCATCCTAAACCTTTGTTCCACGCTCTCTATGTACCCCATCTGTCTCAACCCTGTCTGTCTACCCCTCCCCTTTAGAATGTAAGCTCTCACGAGCAGGGCTCTCTTCCCTCATGTGCTTATCCTTTTCTTACTTTAATAATATTGAACTGCACCAAATCCAGCAGTCTTCTGCCACCTGATACTCATCTCAGTGTCATCTGCTGATGTAGCTATGTTTATTTACCCTGTACTTGTCCTATATTGTCGTCAACTGTAAGTTGCTGTTTTCCTGCTTGATTATTTGTTTATGTACTCTGTAATTGTGCGCTGCGGATCCCTTGTGGCGCTATATAAATAAAGGATAATAATAACAGCATCGTTCACAGACATATAGCGTTGGCCCTGCAGCACAGCTGATGTCTGGCGGTGTGACAGGCGACCTGATGACCGCCGTACACTGGCTGCATGACATCACAGCTTGACGGGCAAATTTAAATGCCGACCCAGCAGTGATGTCTGGACCACCATATTGAGCTGCTGACTGGTAAGTGTGTATAGCTTACCTAATCGCCCGCTTTATATGTGCAATGTGTAGCCAGTCAAAGATCTGAGAGGGACGTGTCCAAACTCAAATCTAAATTGCAATGTAAAAATAGAGCTGTCCAGCATTTGTGGACTACTTGCAAAGCATCCAGTGTATACCATGCATGCAAAAATAAGAATTTACTTACCGATAATTCTATTTCTCGGAGTCCGTAGTGGATGCTGGGGTTCCTGAAAGGACCATGGGGAATAGCGGCTCCGCAGGAGACAGGGCACAAAAAGTAAAGCTTTATGATCAGGTGGTGTGTACTGGCTCCTCCCCCTTTGACCCTCCTCCAAGCCTCAGTTAGGATACTGTGCCCGGACGAGCGTACACAATAAGGAAGGATTTATGAATCCCGGGTAAGACTCATACCAGCCACACCAATCACACCGTACAACCTGTGATCTAAACCCAGTTAACAGTATGATAACAGAGGAGCCTCTGAAAGATGGCTCCCTACAACAATAACCCGATTTAGGTAACAATAACTATGTACAATTATTGCAGATAATCCGCACTTGGGATGGGCGCCCAGCATCCACTACGGACTCCGAGAAATAGAATTATCGGTAAGTAAATTCTTATTTTCTCTATCGTCCTAGTGGATGCTGGGGTTCCTGAAAGGACCATGGGGATTATACCAAAGCTCCCAAACGGGCGGGAGAGTGCGGATGACTCTGCAGCACCGAATGAGAGAACTCCAGGTCCTCCTTAGCCAGGGTATCAAATTTGTAGAATTTTACAAACGTGTTCTCCCCCGACCACGTAGCCGCCCGGCAGAGTTGTAATGCCGAGACCCCTCGGGCAGCCGCCCAAGAAGAACCCACCTTCCTTGTGGAGTGGGCATTTACCGATTTTGGCTGTGGCAGGCCTGCCACAGAATGTGCAAGCTGAATCGTACTACAAATCCAGCGCGCAATAGTCTGCTTAGACGCAGGAGCGCCCAACTTGTTGGGAGCATATAGTATAAACAGTGAGTCAGATTTCCTGACTCCAGCTGTCCTTGAAATGTATATTTTTAAAGCTCTGACAACGTCCAACAACTTGGAGTCCTCCAAGTCGCTTGTAGCCGCAGGCACTACAATAGGCTGGTTCAGATGAAATGCTGACACCACCTTAGGGAGAAAATGCGGACGAGTCCGCAGTTCTGCCCTGTCCGAATGGAAAATCAGATATGGGCTTTTGTAAGATAAAGCTGCCAGTTCTGACACTCTCCTGGCCGAAGCCAGGGCTAGTAGCATGGTCACTTTCCATGTGAGATATTTCAAATCCACATTTTTTAGTGGTTCAAACCAATGAGATTTGAGAAAGTCCAAAACAACATTGAGATCCCACGGTGCCACTGGAGGCACCACAGGGGGCTGTATATGCAGTACTCCCTTAACAAAGGTCTGGACTTCAGGAACTGAAGCCAATTCTTTCTGGAAGAAAATCGACAGGGCCGAAATTTGAACCTTAATAGATCCCAATTTGAGACCCATAGACAATCCTGATTGCAGGAAATGTAGGAATCGACCCAGTTGAAATTCCTCCGTCGGAGCACTCCGATCCTCGCACCACGCAACATATTTTCGCCAAATGCGGTGATAATGTTGCGCGGTTACTTCCTTCCTTGCTTTAATCAAGGTAGGAATGACTTCTTCCGGAATGCCTTTTCCCTTTAGGATCCGGCGTTCAACCGCCATGCCGTCAAACGCAGCCGCGGTAAGTCTTGAAACAGACAGGGACCCTGCTGAAGCAGGTCCCTTCTCAGAGGTAGAGGCCACGGATCCTCCGTGATCATCTCTTGAAGTTCCGGGTACCAAGTCCTTCTTGGCCAATCCGGAGCCACTAGTATCGTTCTTACGCCTCTTTGCCGTATAATTCTCAATACTTTTGGTATGAGAGGCAGAGGAGGAAACACATACACCGACTGGTACACCCAAGGCGTTACCAGCGCGTCCACAGCTATTGCCTGCGGATCTCTTGACCTGGCGCAATACCTGTCCAGTTTTTTGTTGAGGCGAGACGCCATCATGTCCACCATTGGTCTTTCCCAACGGGTTACAAGCATGTGGAAAACTTCTGGATGAAGTCCCCACTCTCCCGGGTGAAGGTCGTGTCTGCTGAGGAAGTCTGCTTCCCAGTTGTCCACTCCCGGGATGAACACTGCTGACAGTGCTATCACATGATTCTCCGCCCAGCGAAGAATCCTTGCAGCTTCTGCCATTGCACTCCTGCTTCTTGTGCCGCCCTGTCTGTTTACATGGGCGACTGCCGTGATGTTGTCCGACTGGATCAACACCGGTTTTCCTTGAAGCAGAGGTTCTGCCTGGCTTAGAGCATTGTAGATTGCTCTTAGTTCCAGAATGTTTATGTGAAGAGACGTTTCCAGGCTCGACCACACGCCCTGGAAGTTTCTTCCTTGTGTGACTGCTCCCCAGCCTCTCAGGCTGGCGTCCGTGGTCACCAGGATCCAATCCTGTATGCCGAATCTGCGGCCCTCCAATAGATGAGCACTCTGCAACCACCACAGAAGAGATACCCTTGTCCTTGGAGACAGGGTTATCCGCTGGTGCATCTGAAGATGCGACCCTGACCATTTGTCCAGCAGATCCCTCTGGAAAACTCTTGCGTGGAATCTGCCGAATGGAATTGCTTCGTAAGAAGCCACCATTTTTCCCAGGACTCTTGTGCATTGATGTACAGACACCTTTCCTGGTTTTAGGAGGTTCCTGACAAGTTCGGATAACTCCTTGGCTTTTTCCTCCGGGAGAAAAACCTTTTTCTGAACCGTGTCCAGAATCATCCCTAAGAACAGCAGACGTGTTGTCGGAATTAACTGGGATTTTGGAATATTCAGAATCCACCCGTGCTGCTTTAGCACTTCTTGAGACAGTGCTAGTCCCATCTCTAGCTGTTCTCTGGACCTTGCCCTTATTAGGAGATCGTCCAAGTATGGGATAATTAATACGCCTTTTCTTCGAAGAAGAATCATCATCTCGGCCATTACCTTGGTAAAGACCCGAGGTGCCGTGGACAATCCAAACGGCAGCGTCTGAAACTGATAGTGACAGTTCTGTACGACGAACCTGAGGTACCCCTGGTGTGAGGGGTAAATTGGAACGTGGAGATACGCATCCTTGATGTCCAAGGATACCATAAAGTCCCCTTCTTCCAGGTTCGCTATCACCGCTCTGAGTGACTCCATCTTGAACTTGAACTTTTTTATGTACAGGTTCAAGGATTTCAGATTTAGAATAGGTCTTACCGAGCCATCCGGCTTCGGTACCACAAATAGAGTGGAATAATACCCCTTTCCTTGTTGTAAAAGGGGTACCTTGACTATCACCTGCTGAGAGTACAGCTTGTGAATGGCTTCCAAGACCGTCACCCTGTTGGAGGGGGACGTTGGTAAAGCAGACTTCAGGAAACGGCGAGGTGGAGACGTCTCTAGTTCCAACCTGTAACCCTGAGATATTATCTGCAGGATCCAGGGATCCACCTGCGAGTGAGCCCACTGCGCGCTGAAATTCTTGAGACGACCCCCCACCGCCCCCGAGTCCGCTTGAGAAGCCCCAGCGTCATGCTGAGGCTTTTGTAGAAGCGGGGGAGGGCTTCTGTTCCTGGGAAGGAGCTGCCTGTTGCAGTCTCTTCCCCTTTCCTCTGCCTCGTGGCAGATATGAATATCCCTTTGCTCTCTTGTTTTTAAAGGAACGAAAGGGCTGCGGCTGAAAAGTCGGTGTCTTTTTCTGTTGGGGAGTGACTTGAGGTAAAAAGGTGGATTTCCCGGCTGTAGCCGTGGCCACCAAATCCGATAGACCAACACCAAATAACTCCTCCCCTTTATACGGCAAAACTTCCATATGCCGTTTTGAGTCCGCATCACCTGACCACTGTCGCGTCCATAAACTTCTTCTGGCCGAAATGGACATAGCACTTACCCGTGATGCCAGTGTGCAAATATCCCTCTGTGCATCACGCATATAAAGAAACGCATCCTTTATTTGCTCTAAAGACAGTAAAACATTGTCCCTATCCAGGGTATCAATATTTTCAATCAGGGACTCTGACCAAGCTACCCCAGCACTGCACATCCAGGCTGTCGCTATAGCTGGTCGTAGTATAACACCTGTATGTGTGTATATACTTTTTTGGATATTTTCCATCCTCCTATCTGCTGGATCTTTAAGTGCGGCCGTCTCAGGAGAGGGTAACGCCACTTGTTTTGATAAGCGTGTGAGCGCCTTGTCCACCCTAGGAGGTGTTTCCCAGCGCGCCCTAACCTCTGGCGGGAAAGGGTATAAAGCCAATAACTTCTTTGAAATTAGCAGTTTTTTATCGGGGGCAACCCACGCTTCATCACACACCTCATTTAATTCATCTGATTCAGGAAAAACTATAGGTAGTTTTTTCACACCCCACATAATACCCTGTTTTGTGGTACCTGTAGTATCAGCAATATGTAACGCCTCCTTCATTGCCAAAATCATATAACGTGTGGCCCTACTGGAAAATACGGTTGATTCGTCACCGTCGCCACTGGAATCAGTGCCTGTGTCTGGGTCCGTGTCGACCGACTGAGGTAACGGGCGTTTTACAGCCCCTGACGGTGTTTGAGGCGCCTGGACAGGTGCTGATTGATTGTCCGGCCGTCTCATGTCGTCAAACGACTGCTTTAGCGTGTTGACACTATCCCGTAATTCCATAAATAAAGCCATCCATTCTGGTGTCGACTCCCTAGGGGGTGACATCCCCATATTTGGCAATTGCTCCGCCTCCACACCAATATCGTCCTCATACATGTCGACACACACGTACCGACACACAGCAGACACACAGGGAATGCTCTTAAAGAAGACAGGACCCCACTAGCCCTTTGGGGAGACAGAGGGAGAGTTTGCCAGCACACACCAAAAGCGCTATATATGACAGGGATAGCCTTATAATAAGTGCTCCCTATATAGCTGCTTTAATATATATAATTTTGCCACAATTTTGCCCCCCTCTCTTGTTTTACCCTGTTTCTGTAGTGCAGTGCAGGGGAGAGCCTGGGAGCCTTCCTGACCAGCGGAGCTGTGTGAGGAAAATGGCGCTGTGTGCTGAGGAGATAGGCCCCGCCCCTTTTTCGGCGGGCTCGTCTCCCGCTCTTTAACGGATTCTGGCAGGGGTTAAATATCTCCATATAGCCCCCGGAGGCTATATGTGAGGTATTTTATGCCAAAAAATAGGTTTACATTGCTTCCCAGGGCGCCCCCCCCCAGCGCCCTGCACCCTCAGTGACTGCCGTGTGAAGTGTGCTGAGAGCAATGGCGCACAGCTGCAGTGCTGTGCGCTACCTTAAGAAGACTGAGGAGTCTTCTGCCGCCGATTCTGGACCTTCTTCTCTTTTCAGCATCTGCAAGGGGGCCGGCGGCAAGGCTCCGGTGACCATCCAGGCTGTACCTGTGATCGTCCCTCTGGAGCTAATGTCCAGTAGCCAAAGAAGCCAATCCATCCTGCACGCAGGTGAGTTCACTTCTTCTCCCCTAAGTCCCTCGTTGCAGTGATCCTGTTGCCAGCAGGACTCACTGTAAAATAAAAAACCTAAGCTAAACTTTTCTAAGCAGCTCTTTAGGAGAGCCACCTAGATTGCACCCTTCTCGGACGGGCACAAAAACCTAACTGAGGCTTGGAGGAGGGTCATAGGGGGAGGAGCCAGTACACACCACCTGATCATAAAGCTTTACTTTTTGTGCCCTGTCTCCTGCGGAGCCGCTATTCCCCATGGTCCTTTCAGGAACCCCAGCATCCACTAGGACAATAGAGAAAAAACAATAAATGTACTGTATATGGTATGTACCTGTGGCAGGACTAGGCTTGCCATACTATCCCTTTAAACTGGAACACTCCTGAACTGCACAGGTTCTGTGGCTGACTTAATTCAAGTCTGCATTTCACCTGTTTTAATCAGCCATACCACCTGTGTAATTCAAGAGTGTCCCGGTTTAATGGGATAGTATGGTAAGCCTAGGCAGGGTGGAACTCTCCCACATTTGAAGAAAGGGTTAACCTTCTGTGGCTCAGAAAAAGAACCACACCCCTTCTTTAATTAAGAGGAGTTCAGGTATATAAACCTGCTTGTGTGTGTGTGTGTGTCAGTCAGGGCGAGAGACAGGAGGGATTGCACCTTTACTAATGCACTGTGTACTGCAGACTCTGACCTACCTGTTTGCTGTGAAAGCTATACTCTCATGTTTCTGAATTGCTGTTGGTACTTAACAATTTAGCTGCTCGATTTAAAGTGGCAATAATTTAAAAGGCAAAACCAAGTTCGTCTTGCCTTTTAAATTATTGTCAGCTAAATTGCTGAGATCATGCCGATTCCTGTAACTCACATGGTAATGCATTTGGGTATGAATTTATGTACTTCACAAAAACTTACCTATACACCTTAGAATAAGAATAGATATTTTCATTGAGAGGCCAAATGAGAAAATGTTACTGTTAACTGTTCAAAAAAGTGGAAATTCTCAAGGCACAAACTTTCACATAGATACAGTATATAAGCATTATTTTGTGACAGTAACAAGCATCTGCAGAATAGCTCAGTACATTGGGATTGTTGATGTTTTTCAGTCAAAGGGGTCGATTCAATTTAGTTGAATAGCGCGGGGAATTAGCTATCCAATTCAGCTAAAGTTAAGTCGGAGAATGCCCGTTCTCGCCGACTTAACAGGTTGTTTTGTCGGAAGAACGAGCATTCTCCGACTTAACTACCCGCGGCGATGCTGATTCCAGACAGAATCAGCCTCGCGCCGGCCGCGCAGCAGCTCTTTTATCGGTTTTCTTCTCTCACCCCCGGGGCTGAGAGAAGAATTCCCGACAATTGAGGGTACCTAGTCGCTGTAGTGAATAGCGCCGGGAGCTAATTCCCGGCGCTATTCAACTGTTGCTGAATTGAATCGACCCCAAAGATTTAAGCAGAATGAGCAACCAACAGAATCAACACAATCAAAATTAATGCTGGGCATACAGTACATTGTTAGATCATACTTACCTACTTTAAGTTTCTCCTCTCCGGGAGAAGCCCAGAGAGTAGACAATGCAGTAGACTTCGGGGGGCGGGGGCGGGCTGTGACATCTTCAAGCCACGCCCCCAGATCAGAAAAATGCTACGATCCGTGGGTCCGCGGGAAGGGGTGGGGCTAAAATGACGCAATTCGCGTCTTTTGAACCCCTCCCCACGGACCCACAGGCAAGTATGTGTTAGATATAATGGGGTCTATTCATGAAGCAGTGAATAGTGTGGAGAAGTGAGCCAGTAGAGACACTGGGGGTAATTCAGAGTTGATCGCAGCAGCAAATTTGTTAGCAGTTGGGCAAAACCATGTGCACTGCAGGGGGGCAGATATAACATGTGCAGCGAGAGTTAGATTTGGGTGGGTTAATTTGTTTCTGTGCAGGGTAAACACTGGTTGCTTTATTTTTACACTGCAATTTAGATTTCAGTTTGAACAAACCCTACCCAAATGCGAAATCTAACTCTCTCTGCATATGTTATATCTGGCCCCCCTGCAATGCACATGGGGGGGTCATTCCGACCCGATCACACGCTGCAGTTTTTCAAAGCCGTGCGATCGGGTCCGGAATGAAGAAGCGTAGGTGACGGCGATCACAAGGTGACTGACAGCAGGAAGGCGTTCCGGGGTGGCAACTGACTGTTTTCTGGGAGTGGAGAGGAAAACGCAGGCGTGTCCAGGCATTTGCAGGGTGGGTGTCTGACGTCAATTCCAGGACCTGACAGGCTGAAGTGATCGCAGTGGCTGAGTGGGTTATATTGTTTCTATGCAGGGTAAGTACTGGCTGCTTTATTTTTACACTGCAATTTAGATTTCAGTTTAAACATACCGCACCCAAATCTAACTATTACCCCTTTCACATCGCACAAATAACCCGGTATCGACACGGCATATTGATGTGAAAGCACTCTGCCGGAATTAGCGGGTCGCCTGACCCGGTAATTCAACCCGGTATAAAAGAAGGATTATACCCGGGTTGTATACCGGGTCAGGTGCAGTGTGAATGGGAGCCGTGTCGATGCGACACGGTTCCCATTCACAGCGTAGGGAGAGGCAGCGCAGGAGATGAGCTCATCTCCCAGCGCCGCCTCCACCCCCGCCCCTGCTGCTGCTGCGCCCCCCCCCCCCCCCCGCTGCTATGGCAACCGACCCGGTACATTGCCGGGTCGGAAAGCCAGCAGAGGGGAGCAAATGCCGGATCCCACCCGGTAAGTACACGTTTCTTTTACCGGGTGGGATCCGGCATTTGCGATCTGAATGCGGTATATCTCTGAACCAGTTATATCTGCTGCAATCAACTCTGAATTAGGGGGGTCATTCCGAGTTGATCGCTCGCTAGCAGTTTTTAGCAGCCATGCAAAGCATAGTCGCCGCCAACGGGGGAGTGTATTTTGCTTTGCAGGAGTGCGAACGCCTGTGCTGCAGAGCGCCTTCAAACACATTTTGTGCAAAACAAGACCAGTCCTGTAGTCACCTGTGCAGTGATTGCTGCAACGAGTGGGACGGTAATGATGTCAGATACCCGCCCAGCAAATGCCCGGCCACGCCTACGTTTTTCCAAACACTCCCAGAAAACGGTCAGTTGACACCCATAAACGCCCTTTACCTGTCAATCGGCTGTGCGACTGAAATCTTCGCTAGAACCTGTGCAAAACCACAATGCTCTTTGTACCCGTACGTTGCGCGTGCGCACTGCGGTGCATATACATGCGCAGATTAGCCCTTTTTTTCACTGATCGCTTCGCAGCGAACAATGGCAGCTAGCGATCAACTCGGAATGACCCCCTAGGCCCATTGGCGGTAATTCTGACCTGATCGTAGCAGCAAATTTGTTAGCAGTTGGGCAAAACCATGTGCACTGCATATAACATGTGCAGAGAGAGTTATAGGCCCTACACACTACGCGATAACACTGAAAGATATGAACGATCTCGTTCAGTAATGAACGAGATATCATTCATATCTTTCAGTGTGTATGCACCAACGATATACGATGCGCGGCCACACGCTCGTTCATCGTTAGTGCCGGGTCGCTTATACATGCATGCCAATATGGACAATGTCATCCATATTAGCATGCAGAGCTATGGGGCCGGGTGACGGGGGAGTGAAGAAACTTCACTCCCCCCGTCATCTCCACCCTGAAGCAGGGTCGTCGGGCACCTCGGCAGCAAATCGCCAGGTGTGTAGGGCCCATTAGATTTGGGTGGGGTGTGTTCAAACTGAAATCTAAATTGCAGTGTAAAAATAAAGCAGCCAGTATTTACTCTGCACAGAAACAAAATAACCCACCCAAATCTAACTCTCTCTGCAAATGTTATTTCTCTATCGTCCTTGTGGATGCTGGGGTTCCTGAAAGGACCATGGGGAATAGCGGCTCCGCAGGAGACAGGGCACAAAAAGTAAAGCTTTCCGATCAGGTGGTGTGCACTGGCTCCTCCCCCTATGACCCTCCTCCAGACTCCAGTTAGATTTTTGTGCCCGGACGAGAAGGGTGCAATCTAGGTGGCTCTCCTAAAGAGCTGCTTAGAGAAAGTTTAGCTTAGGTTTTTTATTTTACAGTGAGTCCTACTGGCAACAGGATCACTGCAACGAGGGACTTAGGGGAGAAGGAGTGAACTCACCTGCGTGCAGGATGGATTGGCTTCTTGGCTACTGGACATCAGCTCCAGAGGGACGATCACAGGTACAGCCTGGATGGTCACCGGAGCCGCGCCGCCGGCCCCCTTGCAGATGCTGAAGTAAGAAGAGGTCCAGAATCGGCGGCTGAAGACTCCTGCAGTCTTCTAAAGGTAGCGCACAGCACTGCAGCTGTGCGCCATTTTCCTCTCAGCACACTTCACACGGCAGTCACTGAGGGTGCAGGGCGCTGGGAGGGGGGCGCCCTGGGAGGCAAATGAAAACCTTTTTTGGCGAAAAATACCTCACATATAGCCCCCAGAGGCTATATGGAGATATTTAACCCCTGCCAAGATTCACTAAATAGCGGGAGACGAGCCCGCCGAAAAAGGGGCGGGGCCTATCTCCTCAGCACACAGCGCCATTTTCTCTCACAGAAAGCCTGGAGAGAAGGCTCCCAGGCTCTCCCCTGCACTGCACTACAGAAACAGGGTTAAAACAGAGAGGGGGGGCACTGATTTTGGCGATATTGAGATATATATAAAGATGCTATAAGGGAAAACACTTATATAAGGTTGTCCCTATATAATTATAGCGTTTTGGTGTGTGCTGACAAACTCTCCCTCTGTCTCCCCAAAGGGCTAGTGTGGGTCCTGTCCTCTGTCAGAGCATTCCCGGTGTGTGTGCTGTGTGTCGGTACGTGTGTGTCGACATGTATGAGGACGATGTTGGTGAGGAGGCGGAGAAATTGCCTGTAATGGTGATGTCACTCTCTAGGGAGTCGACACCGGAATGGATGGCTTATTTAGGGAATTACGTGAGAATGTCAACACGCTGCAAGGTCGGTTGACGACGTGAGACGGCCGACAAACTATTAGTACCGGTCCAGGCGTCTCAGAAACACCGTCAGGGGCGTTAAAAACGCCCATTTACCTCAGTCGGTCGACACAGACACAGACACTGAATCCAGTGTCGACGGTGAATAAACAAACGTATTTCTCATTAGGGCCACACGTTAAGGGCAATGAAGGAGGTGTTGCATATTTCTGATACTACAAGTACCACAAAAAAGGGTATTATGTGGGAGTGAAAAAACTACCTGTAGTTTTTCCTGAATCAGATAAAATAAAATGAAGTGTGTGATGATGCGTGGGGTTACCCCGATAGCAAATATTGGCGTTATACCCTTTCCCGCCAGAAATTAGGGCGCGTTGGGAAACACCCCTTAGGGTGATAAGGCGCTCACACACTTATCAAGTGGCGTTACCGTCTCCAGATACGGCCGCCCTCAAGGAGCCAGCTGATAGGAAGCTGGAAAGATATCCTAAAAAGTATATACACACATACGGTGGTTATACTGCGACCAGCGATCGCCATCAGCCTGGAGATGCAGTGCTGGGTTGGCTTGGTCGGATTCCCTGACTGAAAATATTTTATTCATATAGAGCATTTAATAGGATGCATTCTATATATATGTACGTGAGATGCACAGAGGGATATTTGCTCTCTGGCATCAAGATAAGTACGTTGTCCATATCACCCAGAAGATGTCATGGACACGACAGTGGTCAGGTGATACAGATCCCATACGGCACATGGAAGTATTGCCGTATAAAGGGAAGGAGTTAGTTGGGGTCGGTCCATCGGACCTGGGGACCACGGCAACAGCTGGGAAATCCAACCTTTTTACCCCAAGTTACATCTCAGCTGAAAAAGACACCGTCTTTTCAGCCTCAATCCTTCCTTTCCCATGAGGGCATGCAGGCAAAAGGCCAGTCATATCTGCCCAGACATAGAGGTAAGGGAAGTAGACTGCAGCAGGCAGCCCCTTCCCAGGAAAAGAAGCCCTCCACCGCGTCTGCCAAGTCCTCAGCATGACGCTGGGGCCATGCAAGCGGACTCAAGGTGGGGGGGTAGTCTCAAGAGTCTCAGCGCGCAGTGGGATCACTCGCAGGTTGACCCCTAGATAGTACAAGTATTATCCCAGGGGTACAGATTGGAGAGTCGAGACATCTTCTCCTCGCAGGTTTCTGAAGTCTGCTTTACCAACGGCTCCCTCCGACAGGGAGGCAGCATTGGAAACAATTCACAAGCTGTATATCCAGCAGGTGATAATCAAAGTACCCCTCCTACAACAAGGAAAAGGGTATTATTTTTCCACACTATATTGTGGTACTGAAGCCAGACGGCTTGGTGAGACATAGTCTAAACTGAAATCTTTGAACACTTACATAAAAGGTTCAAATCGAGATGGAGTCACTCAGAGCAGTGATAGCGAACCGGAAAAAAGGGGACTATATGGTGTCCCTGGACATCAAGGATTACCTCCAGTTTCAAATTTGCCCTTCTCAACAAGGGTACCTCTGGTTCGTGGTACAGAACTGTCAATATCAGTTTCAGACGATGCCGTTTGAATTATCCACGGCACCCCGGGCCTTTTACCAAGGTAATGGCCGAAAAGATGTTTCTTCAAAGAAAAAAGGCATCTAAATTATCCCTTACTTGGACGATATCCTGAAAAGGGCAAGTTCCAGAGAACAGTTGGAGGTCGGAAGAGCACTATCTAAAGTAGTTCTACGACAGCACGACTGGATTCTAAATATTCCAAGAATCGCAGCTGTTTTCCGACGATACGTCTGCTGTTCCTAGGAATGATTCTGGGCATAGTCCAGAAAAAGGTGTTCCTCCGGGAGGAAAAAGCCAAGGAGTTATTCGACCTAGTCAGAAACCTCCTAAAACCAGGCCAAGTATCAGTGCATCAATGCACAGGAGTCCTGGGAAAAATGGTGGCTTCTTACGAAGCGATTCCATTCGGCAGATCTCAGGGGATTTGCTGGACGAATGGTCCGGATCGCATTTTCAGATGCATCAGCGGATAATCCTGTCTCCAAGGACAAGGGTGTCTCTTCTGTGGGGGCTGCAGAGTGCTCATCTTTTAGAGGGCAGCACACTCAGCATTCAGGACTGTGTTCTGGGGACCACGGATACCAGCCTGAGAGGCTGGGGAGTAGTCACACAGGGAAAAAATTTCCAAGGAAGTGTGGTCAAGTCTGGAGACTTCTCTCCACATGAATATACTGGAGCTAAGGGCAATTTACAATGCTCTGAGCCTAGGAAGACTCCTGCTTCAAAGTCAACCGGTGCTGATCCAGTAGGACATCATCATGGCGGTCGCCCACGTTATCAGACGGGGCGACACAAGAAGCAGGAGGGCAATGACAGCAAGGATTCTTCGCTGGGCGGAAAATCATGTGATAACACTGTCAGCAGTGTTCATTCCGGGAGTGGGCAACTGGGAAGATTTCCTCAGCATAAATGAATTCCACCCGGAAAAGTGGAAACTTAATCTGGAAGTTTCCACATGATTGTAAACCGTTGGGAAAGACCAAAGGTGGTTATGATGGCGTCCCACCTGAAGCGCCAGGTCAAGAGACACTCAGGCAATAGCTGGGACGCTCTGGTAACACCGTCGGTGTACCAGTCGGTGTATGTGTTCCATCCTCTGCTTTTCATACCCAATGTATTGAAAATGATAGGAAGGAGAGGAGTAAGAACTATACTCGTGGCTCCGGTTTGGCCAAGAAGGACTTGGTTCCCGGAACTTCAAGAGATACTAAGAAGGGTCTTGATTCGGCAAGAACCGTGTCTGTTCCGGGACTTACCGCAGCTGCGTTGACGCCAAGGCGGGTGAACGCCGGATCCTAAGGGAAAGAGGCATTCCGGAAGAGGTCATCCCTACCCTGGTCAGAGCCAGGAAGGAGGTGACCGCACAACATTATCACCACTTAGGTGAAAATATGTGCCAGGGTGTGAGTCCAGGAAGGCTCCACGGAAGAATTTCAACTAGGTTAATTTCTACATTTCCTGCAAACAGGAGTGTCTATGGGTCTCAAATTGGGTCCATTAAGGTTCAAATTTCGGCCTGTTGATTTTCTTCCAGAAAGAAATTGGCTTCAGTTCCTGAAGTCCAGAAGTTGTTAAGGGAGTACTGCATATACAGCCCCTTTGATGTCTCCAGTGGCACTGGGCGATCTCAACGTAGTTTTGGGATTCCTAAAAAATCACATTGGTTTAAACAACTCAAATCTGTGGATTTGATATATCTCACATGGAAAATGACCATGCTGTTGGTCCTGGCCTCGGCCAGGCGAGTGTCAGAATTGGCGGCTTTATCTCACAAAGCCATATCTGATTGTCCATTCGGACAGAGCAAAGCTGCGGACTCGTCCCCAGTTTCTCCTTAAGGTGGTGTCAGCGTTTCACCTGAACCAGCTTATTGTGGTACCTGCGGCTACTAGGGACTTGGAGGACTCCAAGTTGCTGGATGTTATCAGGGCCCTGAAAATATAGTTTCCAGGTTTGCTGGAGTCAGGAAATCTGACTTGCTGTTTATCCTGTATGCACCCAACAATGCTGGGTGCTTCTGCTTCTAAGCAGTCGATTGCTCGTGGGATTGGTAGCACAATTCAACTTGCACATTCTGTGGCAGGCCTGCCACAGTCTAAATCTGTTAAGGCCCATTCCACAAGGAAGGTGGGCTCATCTTGGGCGGCTGCCCGAGGGGTCTCGGCATTACAACTTTGCCGAGCAGCTACGTGGTCGGGGAAGAAAACGTTTGTAAAATTCTACAAATTTGATACCCTGGCAAAAGAGGACCTGGAGTTCTCTCATTCGGTGCTGCAGAGTCATCCGCACTCTCCCGCCCGTTTGGGAGCTTTGGTATAATCCCCATGGTCCTTTCAGGAACCCCAGCATCCACAAGGACGATAGAGAAAATGAGAATTTACTTACCGATAATTCTATTTCTCGGAGTCCGTAGTGGATGCTGGGCGCCCATCCCAAGTGCGGATTATCTGCAATACTTGTACATAGTTATTGCTAACTAAATCGGGTTATTGTTGTTGTGAGCCATCTTTTCAGAGGCTCCGCTGTTATCATACTGTTAACTGGGTTCAGATCACAGGTTGTACAGTGTGATTGGTGTGGCTGGTATGAGTCTTACCCGGGATTCAAAATTCCTCCCTTATTGTGTACGCTCGTCCGGGCACAGTACCTAACTGGAGTCTGGAGGAGGGTCATAGGGGGAGGAGCCAGTGCACACCACCTGATCGGAAAGCTTTACTTTTTGTGCCCTGTCTCCTGCGGAGCCGCTATTCCCCATGGTCCTTTCAGGAACCCCAGCATCCACTACGGACTCCGAGAAATAGAATTATCGGTAAGTAAATTCTCATTTTCTGCCCTCCCTGCAGTGCACATGGGGGGTGATTCCGAGTTGTTCGCTCAGTAGCTGCTTTTAGCAGCATTGCACACGCTAAGCCGCTGCCCTCTGGGAGTGTATCTTAGCTTACCAGAATTGCGAACGAAAGAGTAGCAGAATTGCGAATAGAAATTTCTTAGCAGTTTCTGAGTAGCTCCAGACTTACTCAGCCATTGCGACCAGCTCAGTCCTTTTCGTTCCTGGTTTGACGTCACAAACACACCCAGCGTTTGCCCAACCACTCCCCCGTTTCTCCAGCCACTCCTGCGTTTTGCAACTCGAACGCCTGCGTTTTTCCGCACACTCCCATAAAACGTCCAGTTTCCGCCCAGAAACACCCACTTCCTGTCAATCACACTACGATCAGCACAGCGATGAAAAAGCTTTGTTATGCCGTGAGTAAAATACCTAACTTCTGTGTAAAATAACTAAGCGCATGCGCTCTGCGAACCTTGCGCATACGCAGTAAGCGACTAATCGCAGTATAGCGAAAATCGGCAACGAGCGAACAACTCGGAATGACCCCCATGGTTTTGCCCAACTGCTAACAAATTTGCTGCTACCATCAAGTCTGAATTACACCCATTGCCCATGCCAACCAATCAGCACTGCAGTAACATGTATAATTTGCATACTAGAAAATTATACAGAGCAGCTGCTTAGTTGCCATGGGCAACTTCTCCACTGGCTCACTTCTCCACTCTTTTCACTGCTTCAGACCAACAGACATTGGTGGTCATTCCGAGTTGTTCGCTCGTTGCCGTTTTTCGCAACGCAGTGATTAGGTGGAAAATGCACATGCGCATGGTACGCAGCGCGCATGCGCTTAGTAATTTAACACAAAACTTTGGAGATTTACACAAGCTCGAGCGACGTTTTTTCAATGTTCGAGTGATCGTAGATTGTAAGCTTGCAAGCAGGGCCTTCCTACCTCTATGTCTGTTTGTTTTTACCCAGTTTTGTTCTATTACTGTTATTCTAATTGTAAAGCGCAACGGAATATGCTGCGCTATATAAGAAACTGTTAATAATAATAATAAAAATCGTAGTGTGAATGACAGGAAGTGGGTGTTTCTGGGCGGCAACTTGCTGTTTTCTGGGAGTATGCTAAAAAACGCAGGCGTGCCAGGAAAAAAAGCAGGAGTGGCTGGCCGAACGCAGGGCGTGTTTGTGACGTCAAACCAGGAACTAAACAGACTGAGGTGATCGCAATCTAGGAGTTGGTCTGGAGCTACTCAGAAACTGCAAGGAATTATTTAGTAGCAGTTCTGCTAATCTTTCGTTCGCTATTCTGCTAAGCTAAGATACACTCCCAGAGGGCGGCGGCCTAGCGTTTGCAATGCTGCTAAAAGCAGCTAGCGAGCGAACAACTCGGAATGACCACCATTGGGAGGTATGCAATTAGCTCCGTTTTATTCACCTAGATGAAAAAACTGAATGGTGAGCGAATGGCGATTCACCCTATGCAATAGCAGGGCTGGATTTTTGCCTAGACGAAAAATGTTGCAGGGGCGGAAAACACGTGGATCGGCGAATCCACTTGTTTTCCGTTGAAGATGCGGGCCATTTTTGCAGATTTTGAGGCATTTTTCACCAATGCCTTTTCACTTAATGAAAAAAAGTGAAAAGGCATTGGCGAAAATGCCTTCAAAACGGCCTAATTGAATACTCGTGTGGGGTGAATTCATTAGCTCCGAAATGATCGGATCTAATTGCATACCCCTGATTGTATCTGACCAGAGGCGGATTGGCCATAGGGTTCCCAGGGAAGATTTCCGGTGGGCCGACGCACCCGTGAGGCCTGTTTTGTTTGAGGACATGTGGTCCTTTTTATAGACATAATGAATAAGATGCTAAATAATTTGCATATATGAAAATTACTTTGCCACTTAGCCTGTGATTGCAGATGATCTAGTGTATGCTCTGTTTGCCTGCTTGGCTGACATATAAGATTGAGTGAATAGTGATTGGGATACGGTTGGTGTAATAAGCAACAAAATGTATCTTTCTAAAGAATGATATAGTTTCCTAAATTCTGAAGGTGTATCATATAATGTGCTCATAATATGTAATTTTATTTCTTTTTAACTTCCCCCTTGATGGTGGACATGCCCACTATCTGGAAAGTTTTGGGGGGAGGGTGCTGCTGCCATGGCCATGGCTAGACCTTACACCTCTGGTGCTGCCCATGTGGGGCCACTAGTACAAATTTTTCCAGGGCCGCTTTATGTTCCCAATCCGCCCCTGTATCTGACAGCCTGACAACATGAGATATCGCGGTCACAGTGCATGTCCACATAATATCCTCATTCCTCCCCTGGGGAAGAAACATTTCTCCGATCCTTTCCTATGAAAGAACAGGGAAAATGTCAGGCGGTCAGTCGTGGCAGTGCATATACTGTCTGATGCGGCCGACCAAGGATTGGAGCAGTTGGGCATGTTGATACATTTTTAATGCTCGACCACTGGATCATCACTTATCGATCATGGACATACAATATGCGATTATTGATCTGATTTGCGGATAACAAGCAGATCGACCCGATAATCCCATGATGTATGTCAACTTTAAGACAGCTGACTAAGCAAATTACTAGCAGGTGCAGTTGCCACTTAGAAAAGATGTCTTATACTACAGTGTATGCAGTTTTATATTTAGGAACGAAATTGTTTACGATTCTGCCTCTGCTGATTTACTGTCTCAAAGCAGGGCCCTCTTTCTTTTTGTTGTCAAATCCCACTTCTCGACACATTTCACTCACAGCTCTCTCCTACTCAGCGACCATCTTTACCCACATTTTTGTCCTACTGGTAAAGGCTCATCTCTATCTATGGCCGCCAGCCATTGATAGAGATGAGCTTATCTCTACGCTGATTACTCCCTCGCTACTTACATCTAAGCTGTATTATGTATTGAGAATTGTGGTGCTCTTTGTTACCTGTACTCTATTTCTGTTATTTATTTACTGTAATGTTAAGTTCTGTCTTCCTGTACTGTCCTTCACTGATAATAATGGGCAGTAATAGGAGGAGAGGCGGTGGCATCAGAAGAGGCACAGATAAACCATGACTCACAAGTTGTTATCAAACTATACAGGCATGGCAACAAGACCCTTGGATCTCTGTACCACAACATTTCGCAGGGGCTCTCTCTAGTTGCTTTGTGCTTGCAATGCACCCTGAGCAATCACTTGTGTAGACGGGTTGGGTACGAAATGTTGACAGTTATAATAATGATATTCATCATGTTGACATGGTCATCATGGTCAGAATGTCGACACTGGCCATGCCAACATTTATCATGTAAACAGTGATGAAATGTCAATATATTCGAATGTTGGCATTTAGTCCTGGTGGCCTAGCAGTTTACTACCTACTCCCAGCAGCGGTCATGTGAGTCACTTCCGTGTCAGACCTTCAATCCTCCGGCGTTTCAGTTTAGTATCTGACCGTTATCCCTAATCCTAATCCCTACCCCTAACTTTTCCTCTAATGCCTATCTCTAACCCCCCACTGCAGCTTAACCCAAGCCCTCCTGACCTGCAGACTAACCCTATTGGTGACATTTTGACAAAGTTGACATTTCGCCTGTCAACATTGTCTGTCGACCAATTCACAATGTTGACATCATAACTGGTCATTGTATTGGCAAAATTATGAATGTCCTCATTGTTATTATTGACATTTTGACTATATCCCATGTAGACAAGTCCCAACGTGTGCCTGCAGGGAATACTAGGATTTAAGGTGCATACACACTAGGCGATGTGCTCCATGAGCGACGTTGTCTATTGTGTCCCCCTCCTGGCCCAGACCGCCCCATGTGGGCATACACACTGTGTGATATCAGCAGCATACACACTGGGCAATATAGTGAGCTAAATCGCTCAGGAGGGTAAAAATTAGTGGTTAAGCTTACTATATGGCCTAGTGTGTATGGCCTTAACAGTTCCACAGCAGCTGGAGAGCCACAACTATGTCATATGCCCTTGCTATCTGCAAAGTATGCAGGCCACAGGGCGGCAAACCTTAGCAAGTCCTAGTAGGGAGTGGACCGAACCCATTACAGATGGTAAGCAGCAGTACATCTTAATCACCCCCTTGCCATCTCACTTACTTACTCCTTGGTGTGCTCTGGAAGCCAAGAAGGTGGGGGAAGGGGGGTAGGCTGTGCATCCGCAATTTGTCACCATGTTAATGTGGCATGCCAGATGGAGTGGAGGGGCAGTCCAGGTGTCTTGTCTCCACTCCAGCACTGATGTGACCAGCGTCTCCACTCAGCACTGATGAGACCAGTGTGGCCCTGCTACTGACAGACCTGTGCTTCCGCTAAGGACAGCCTTAGCCCCACTGATGATAGCCCTGCGTGTGCACTGATGAGAACCCTCGCCCTGCTGATGACAACCCTGTGCGTCTGCTGCCATAGTATCAACCACCGGAGTAGTGTCACTGCCCAGGTAGGAGCTGCAGTATGCAGATGGAGCCATAACCCGGCCGCCACACTACCTGTGCCTTATGTGGCTGGTGCTCTAGTCGGCGTAATGGACAAACCGGCCTTGAGTCCTACCAATAAATGATGGGACTTGTAGTTTCACAAAGGCTGAAGAGACACAGGTAGCGTACTTCTGGGATATCACATTTCCAACTGTGAAGCCACTAACACACAGAGAGCAGAGTACATTAGTTCACAAGAAGCGTAATAATAGCGCTTTTGCAAGTGACTCATCCAGGTGATGTTGAGGGGCCGCCAGCTGCTGAGGAAAGAAAACTAAAAGAAAAGGTCAAGTTTCTGTTAGAACGGAAGGGGAACTGTTTGTGGCTGAAATGGAGACGTCTAACCCTGCCTGAAGAATGTACTTTGGATCTTTAATTCCATTTCAGATTAAGCGAGCACTAGGATTTAAATTGGTCAGGAAACAGAAGAAACAGTCATCAGTTATAAGGATAAGGGGATAATAAACCTGGAATAAAGCAGAACTAAGTGTACATCCAGAAGCCCTTTAACCAGTCACTCATTGTCAGCAGGATGGGATGAAAGTTTAATCATTTGAAAAATACACTGTATATACACTTCAAAGCACACAATATTCTCTGGTGTCCAAAGGTTCAGTAAATTACTTAAATGGAAAATCATTTGCAATCACAACCAGTGTTAGGGTCAAAATGTAATGAGCCCTGGGCAACGCCAAGGACCCCTTGCCTATTTTCTTCATGCCCGATCCCCCACTTCAACAGTAGTCCCTATATCCACACTGTGCAACCTTATGAGCAAGAAAAAAATTCACTGGTAGCAAAACACTCTTATAAATTGGATAGGGTATTGTAAGTTAATAAGGATCTATTACATTTTTAGTTTACCAACTTGCTATAATATAAACAATGGTAGAGAAATGGCTATTGATTGAAATGGCCATTATCAGGAGCTATATAAAATGGTTACTGAGAACTATATAACAATCTTTCCCTTTTAGGGGTGTTTGTCAGGTATTCATATGGCTGTTTTCACGGAGCAATAAGAATCGTATGAAGTTACAAGTGACTGAGTTACAGCTCCTGAATCCCCCACAGGGAAAGGTGTAGCTACTGTACCATAGGTGCAGGGGGTGCAGCTGCTATAGGGCCCAGAGCTGAGAGGGATCCATCTTTCCTGTCACAGTTACATGTGTTCTATACAGTTTTCCCCATTTGGGTGATACATAGAAGGCAACTTACAAACTTTTGCCTTGGGGCCTACAATATATATATCTAGTTGTGCCCCTGGACCTGCTCTTTGTAATGTGGTATAAAATGAACAAGATGGCACTATACTGTTATGTAATATGAAATGGGACACTGTAATGTGGCACAATATGAGGTGAAGGCACTATAGTTTGGCATTATATGAACTGGGGGCACTATAATGTGGCACAATATGAAGTGAAGGTATGATAGTTTGGCATATGAACTGGGGGCACTGTAATATGGCACAATATGAACTGGAGACACTGTATAATGTGAATTGGGGGTACTGTGTGGCATAATGTGTACTGGCAGCCCTACAATGTGACATAATGTGAACTAGGGCTCTACTATGGTTCATAAAATAAACTAGGACACTATTATGGGGCGTAACATTAACAACCGCTGTCTCCCTAGAAGCACTGGGACAGGGGCCTCTTCAAAATGTTATTATGGGGCTCACAAAGTACAGGCTACGCCCCTGCCCACAATGATGATCTGTGATACTTCCTGACAGGGAGAAATGAATCCACTAAATTATAAACAATCTGTATTTTACACAGAAAATATTAGTTCAAGTAGCTATGATCTCAAATTCTTTTGTTTTTCTGTGGCAAATAGTTATGTGAAATATGTAAATGCTCAAGGCGGATGCTAAATTTGTACATATTCCCTTACAGCTTATTGTGTTTCACTTCAGAACATGCAATAATTCTACAGAGACTATGACATACTGTGTGCCTGAAACATATCTGATCTCTATTCATTGAATGTATTATTATTTGGGTGGCATTTAACTGAAAAATCAAGTAAGGTCACCACGGACAGTCTGTGTATCAGTCTGTGGATATTTCTAAAAATAAGATAGACATATTGAAAAGTGGAGATTTATGGCCATAAGTAAACAATAATTGTTCTAATTCTAAATGCAATATCAGTTAATATTTATGGGACATAAATGTCTTAATCCTGCAGAAATTATCACGTCAAAATGTACAAAATTCAGTAATCTGTGTCCATCTAAAGTGCAATATGTACAAACAGTTGTTGAACAATGCTTTCTCGAAGTAATGTGTGTATGTATATGTGTGTATATACAGTTGTGCTCATAAGTTTACATACCCTAGCAGAATTTGTGATTTTCTAACCATTTGTCAGAGAATATGAATGACAACTCACAAACTTTTCTTTCACTCATGGTTAGTGGTTGGGTGAAGCCATTTATTGTCAAACAACTCTGTTTACTCTTTTTAAATCATAATGACAACAGAAACTACCCAAATGACCTTGATCAAAAGTTTACATACCCTGGAGATTTTGGCCTGATAACATGCACACAAGTTGACACAAACGGGTTTGAATGGCTACTAAAGGTAACCATCCTCACCTCTGATCTGTTTGCTTGTAATCAGTGTGTGTGTGTGTGTGTATAAGAGGCCAGTGAGTTTCTGGACTCCTGAAAGACCCTTGCATCTTTCATCCAGTGCTGCACTGACGTGTCTGGATTCTGAGTCATGGGGAAAGCAAAAGAACTGTCAAAGGATCTGCGGGAAAAGGTTATTGAACTGTATAAAACAGGAAAGGGATATAAAAAGATATCCAAGCAATTGAGAATGCCAATCAGCAGTGTTCAAACTCTAATTAAGAAGTGGAAAATGAGGGATTCTGTGGAAACCAAATCACGGTCAGGTAGACCAACAAAAATTTCAGCCACAACTGCCAGAAAAATTGTTCGGGATGCAAAGAAAAATCCACAAATAACTTCAGCTGAAATACAGGAAAAAAAAGTGGTGTGGTTGTTTCAAGATGCACAATAAGGAGGCATTTGAATAAAAATGGGCTGCATGGTCGAGTCGCCAGAAGAAAGCCATTACTATGCAAATGCCACAAAGCATCCCGCTTACAATACTCCAAACAGCACAGAGACAAGCCTCAAAAATTCTGGAACAAAGTCATTTGGAGTGATGAGACCAAAATTGAACTTTTTGGCCACAACCATAAACGTTATATTTGGAGAGGAGTCAACAAGGCCTATGATGAAAGGTACACCATTCCTACTGTGAAACACGGAGGTGGATCGCTGATGTTTTGGGGATGTGTGAGCTACAAAGGCACTGGAAACTTGGTCAAAATTGATGGCAAGATTAATGCAGCATGTTATCAGAAAATACTGGAGGAAAATGTGCACTCATCAGCCCGGAAGCTGCGCATGGGACGTACTTGGATGTTCCAACATGACAATGATCCAAAACACAAGGCCAAGTCGACCTGTCATTGGCTACAGCAGAATAAAGTGAAGGTTCTGGAGTGGCCATCTCAGTCTCCTGACCTCAATATCATTGAGCCACTCTGGGGAGATCTCAAACGTGCAGTTTATGTAAGACAGCCCAAGAATTTGCAGGAACTGGAGGCTTTTTGCCAAGAAGAATGGTCAGCTTTACTATCTGAGAAAATAAAGAGCCTCCTCCACAACTACCACAAAAGACTTCAAGCTGTCATTGATGTAAAAGGAGGCAATACACGGTATTAAGAACTGGGGTATGAAAACTTTTGACCAGGGTCATTAGGGTAGTGTCACAACTGAGGGCCTGAGCTGACGGGAGGCAGCCTCAGTTGTAGGGGCTGAGATGTACCGGAACCTGGGAGGTTGTATCAGACCCCTGGACATGTAAGTAACATGAATAATAACTGCCCGAAGGCGTGACCACGACAACTTGGATAAAAGTCAATGATGTTTATTATGACAACTCCGCAACACAGCAGCAGTAAAAGAAAACGTAAAAGTCAGCAAAGAATAAATACAGTTCCTGGGTACTACAGGATGGCAGGAGCCACAGGGCACTGGTAGTGTGAGATAGTTCTTATGATCTTCTAGATGGAAAGTCCTTACCAGGCCCGACTGTAGCAATGGAGATAACCCAGGATTGTGCCAGCTGGTGTTCCAGGAAAAGCTGGGTTGCTGAAGATAAAACAGCTGCTGTGGATACTGGCTGGAACCAGACTGTTGTTAGCACGGAGTGGATACTGGCTGGAACCAGTTAAATAATAAATGAACTTGGGAGCGATGAAATATGAACTGAAATGTAGAACTTGAGAGCGGAGAAATAATAATACCGGTGGAGAGTGGTAAAGTGTAGAAAGGACACCGGCCCTTTAAGGGAAGCTGTACTCTGCTGGAAGCTGAGCTGGAAGCAGGTAATGTTGTAGCTGGAAACAGATGAATCCACAATGGATTGGAGAGTCAGGCTACACCGCAGGTGGAATGCTGGTGCGGGTCTCTATGGTGGAAGTCTTGAGACAGGAGCTGGAACCTGGAAGACAATCACAGGAGAGAGACAAACAGGAACTAGGTTTGACAACCAAAGCACTGACGCCTTCCTTGCTCAGGCACAGTGTATTTATACCTGCAGCAAGGAAGGGATTGGCTAGGCAATTATGCAGATTAACAATACTGACAACAGATTGGAGGAAATGATCAGCTGACAGAATCCAAGATGGCTGCGCCCATGCAGACACTTGGAGGGAAGTTTGGTTTGTAATCCATGTGGTAATGAAAACAGTAATGGCGGCGCCGGCCACTGGAGACAGGAGACGCCAGGCTGACAAGTGCACATCCAACCACGCGGACACAGCGGAGGCCGCGGCTGACGTAATCGCCACTCTGACACTCTGCATGCAGAAGCTCAGGGACGGCGGCGGAGGCCGCGGGAGACGCCATGCCAGATGTAATAAGGCGTTACTGTGACAGCGTCTCAGAGAGACAGGAGAGGATGCAGGAATGTGAACATTAGGATAACAGATGGGATCCGGTCCTGGAGCGCTGAGCCAGCCTTAGGAGGCATCTGATGGGTAAGAAATGGCGTCCAGATACCCGGATCGTGACAGCACCCCCCCCTTTAGGAGTGGCCCCAGGACACTTCTTTGGCTTTTGAGGAAACTTGGAATGGAATCTCCGGACCAAGGCAGGAGCATGGACATCAGAAGCATTGGTCCATGAACGTTCCTCAGGGCCGTAACCCTTCCAGTCAATAAGATACTGTAGTTGACCGTAACGGTGACGTGAGTCCAGGATCTTGGCCACTTCATACTCAACGCCTCGTTGAGTTTGGACTTTCGGAGTTGGAGGAAGTGAGGAATGAAACCGATTCAAGATCAGCGGTTTCAACAGGGAAACATGGAATGTCCTGGGTATTTTTAAGAAGGGAGGCAACTGGAGTCTGTAAGCAACAGGATTGATGACTTGTTCAATCTTGAAAGGACCGATATAGCGAGGTGCAAACTTCATACTGGGAACTCTTAACCTCAAATTCTTCGTGGATAACCATACCCGATCACCCACCTTGAGAGCAGGAACTGCTCGACGCTTCTTATCCGCAAACTTCTTGTACCTGAACGATGCCTTGAGCAGAGCTGATCGTACGCTCTTCCAGATATTGGCAAACTGATGCAAGGTGATATCCACTGCGGGAACAGAAGTTGCTGGAAGCGGTTGGAACTCAGGGACTTTAGGGTGGAATCCAAAGTTAGTGAAGAATGGTGTTGAAGCAGATGAAGAATGATACTGGTTGTTATGACAGAACTCGGCCCAGGGAAGTAATTGAACCCAGTCATCTTGAGAGGAGGACACATAGATGCGGAGGAAGGCCTCCAAGTCCTGATTCACCCTCTCGGTTTGACCATTGGTCTGAGGATGGTAAGCCGTGGAAAACTTTAGCTTGACTTGGAGGACTTGACATAAACTTCGCCAGAATTTGGCTGTGAATTGAACTCCTCGATCTGAGATAATTTCTTCAGGAAGACCGTGGAGTCGGAAGATCTCTTGTATGAATACTTGAGCCAACTTGGAAGCTGACGGAAGACCGGTGAGAGGAATGAAGTGTGCCATCTTGGTGAACCGGTCAACTACCACCCAGATGGTATTGAACTTGTTGCACATGGGTAAGTCTGTAATGAAATCCATCGACAAGTGGGTCCATGGTCGACGGGGAACGGATAGTGGAACCAGTTGCCCCGCAGGCGACTGGCGGGAAACTTTATGTTGGGCACACTTTGGGCAAGATGCAATAAACTCCAAGACGTCCTTTTTCAGAGTTGGCCACCAATAGGACCTAGAGATAAACTCCAGGGTTTTTTGGATACCTGTATGTCCGGCAAAACGGGAAGCATGGGCCCAATGCATGAGCTTCTTCCTTAGCATCGGCTTCACAAAACTTTTCCCTGATGGGGGCGTAGAGTCCATCCCTACCGTGGAGAATGCCAACGGATTTATAATAGGATGCTTGTCTGAAGACTCTGACTCATTTTCTTGCTCCCATGAGCGGGAAAGGGCATCGGCCTTGCGATTCTGAGAGCCCGGACAGAACTGGAGTTTAAAGTCGAACCTGGAAAAGAAAAGTGCCCATCTGGCCTGACGAGGGTTGAGACATTGTGCGCCCTTCAGGTATAAAAGGTTCTTGTGGTCTGTAAGTATGGTGATTGAATGAGAAGCTCCCTCCAACAGATACCTCCACTCTTCTAGAGCGAGCTTGATGGCTAGCAACTCCTGGTCGCCAATGGCATAGTTGCGCTCAGCTGGGGAGAACTTCCGGGAGAAGAAACTGCAAGGGTGTAAATGGCCATCTTTAGCCCTCTGAGATAACACTGCTCCTACTCCAACGGAGGAGGCATCCACCTCTAAGATGAAAGGAGAGTCGATGTCAGGCTGTTTCAGAACAGGCGCAGAGATGAACCTTTGTTTTAAAAGATGAAATGCTTGCATGGCTTCTTCAGACCACTTGGACGGGTTAGCACCCTTCTTAGTGAAAGCAGTAATAGGCGCCACAATGGTGGAAAAGTCTCGTATAAACTTTCGGTAATAGTTGGCGAACCCTAAGAACCTCTGGACCCCTTTGAGGGTTAAGGGTACCGGCCAATTTTGGATTGCTTGTAGTTTCTCAGGATCCATCTCTAGTCCGGAACCGGACACAATGTACCCTAGAAACGGAATGGACTTGACTTCAAAGACGCATTTTTCTAATTTGCAATAGAGATGATTGACACGGAGACGGGACAGAACCTCTTTAACCCAAAAACGATGTTCCTCTAAATCGTTGGCAAAAATGAGGATATCGTCTAGATAGACCACGACATGACGGTATAGAATGTCTCTGAAGATCTCATTGACAAAATGCTGGAAGACAGCTGGAGCATTGCTCAATCCGAAGGGCATGACGAGGTACTCATAATGTCCGTCACGGGTGTTAAAGGCGGTCTTCCACTCGTCACCCTCACGGATCCGGATGAGATTGTATGCACCTCGCAAGTCCAGCTTTGTAAAGATGGTAGCTCCGCTAACTCTGTCAAAGAGCTCAGTAATCAGGGGTAAAGGATAACGGTTCTTGATGGTAATGTCGTTCAAACCTCTGTAGTCGATGCACGGCCGCAGACCACCATCTTTCTTTTTTACAAAAAAGAAGCCTGCGCCGGCTGGAGAAGAAGAAGGTCGAATGAACCCCTTTGCTAGGTTCTCTTTAATATATTCCTCCATAGAATGCGTCTCAGGCAGAGACAACGGATAAGTTCGGCCTCGAGGTGGAACCTTCCCTGGAACGAGATCAATCGGACAGTCCCATTCTCTATGAGGAGGAAGGATATCAGCAGAAGCTTTACTGAACACATCCGTGAAATCTTGATATGGAGGAGGTGGAACATCAGACGACCTGGGGGAGGAAGAACAGACAGGCAATACTTTAAACAAACATGTCTCAGCACAGGAGGAACCCCATGCCAGGATTTGCGTAGTCGTCCAATCAATTGTAGGATTGTGAAGACGGAGCCATGGAAGGCCCAGGACCACAGGATGTGTGGCTCTTGGAATCACTAAAAAAGAAATAAGTTCGGAATGAAGAACTCCCACTCTCAGACGAACTGGTAGAGTCCTTAAAGAAATGACTGCATCAAAAATTTTGCTGCCATCCACGGCAGTTAAAGAAATGGACGAAGGAAGTCTCTCGGTGGGTAGGGACCACCGTTTAACATAGGCTTCGGTAATAAAGTTCCCAGCTGCTCCGGAATCAAGGAGGGCAATGACGTTCCGATAACGTTGAGCAACTTGAAGCGAGACTGGGAGATTACAATCTTGAGGAGATGGAGAGGAGATCATTACTCCTAGCCGGCCCTCTCCTTGGCGAGCTAGGATTTGGAGTTTCCCGGACGTTTGGGACAGGCATTAATGGTGTGAGACGGAGCTGCACAATAGAGGCAGAGAAACTCGGAGAGACGTCTTCGGCGCTCAGCAGGAGTTAAACGGGAACGGCCAAGTTGCATGGGCTCATCTTTAGATGGTGACAGTTGACGAGGAGGAGGAGCAGAAGATTTTGGAGCAGATGATCTTCCACGCTCAGTTGCTCTCTCTCTGAAACGTAAATCAACTTTCGTGCAGAGTGAGATTAGCTCATCTAACTTAGAAGGTAGTCTCTGGTAGCTAACTCATCTTTAATACGCTCAGATAAGCCATGCCAGAATGCAGCATACAGGGCCTCGTCGTTCCATGCCAGTTCGGATGCCAGGATCTGGAACTGTATCAGATATTGTCCTACAGTACGTGACCCCTGGCGTAAACGGAGAATCTCGGATGAAGCTGAGGTTACCCGGCCTGGCTCGTCGAAGATGCGCCTGAATGTTGACACGAAGGCAGTGTAGGAAGATAGCAGGGTGTCGGACCTCTCCCATAACGGTGATGCCCAATCAAGGGCTGAGCCACTGAGAAGAGAAATAATGTAGGCAATTTTTGTACGGTCACTGGAAAAATTGCCAGGTTGTAGCTCAAACTGAATCTCACACTGGTTGAGAAATCCCCTGCAGAATCTTGGAGATCCGTCAAATTTTGCTGGCGTTGGAAGATGAAGACGTGGAGCAGAAATGGGTAAGGTGGGTGGGGTTATAGCTGGAGTCACTGTGGTTGACGCACCAGACGCGCCTGATCCACGGAGAGTTGTCTGAATCCCATCCAGCCGAGTAGAGAGATCCTGGAGACAGCGGATGATGTGGCCCTGTGCAGCCTCCTGATGTTCTAGTCGGGCTGCCAGTTCTTGCATCGGCCTGGCCGCTTGATCCTGGTCTCCGGCTGGATTCATTAGGTCAGTGCTTACTGTCACAACTGAGGGCCTGAGCTGACGGGAGGCAGCCTCAGTTGTAGGGGCTGAGATGTACCGGAACCTGGGAGGTTGTATCAGACCCCTGGACATGTAAGTAACATGAATAATAACTGCCCGAAGGCGTGACCACGACAACTTGGATAAAAGTCAATGATGTTTATTATGACAACTCCGCAACACAGCAGCAGTAAAAGAAAACGTAAAAGTCAGCAAAGAATAAATACAGTTCCTGGGTACTACAGGATGGCAGGAGCCACAGGGCACTGGTAGTGTGAGATAGTTCTTATGATCTTCTAGATGGAAAGTCCTTACCAGGCCCGACTGTAGCAATGGAGATAACCCAGGATTGTGCCAGCTGGTGTTCCAGGAAAAGCTGGGTTGCTGAAGATAAAACAGCTGCTGTGGATACTGGCTGGAACCAGGCTGTTGTTAGCACGGAGTGGATACTGGCTGGAACCAGTTAAATAATAAATGAACTTGGGAGCGATGAAATATGAACTGAAATGTAGAACTTGAGAGCGGAGAAATAATAATACCGGTGGAGAGTGGTAAAGTGTAGAAAGGACACCGGCCCTTTAAGGGAAGCTGTACTCTGCTGGAAGCTGAGCTGGAAGCAGGTAATGTTGTAGCTGGAAACAGATGAATCCACAATGGATTGGAGAGTCAGGCTACACCGCAGGTGGAATGCTGGTGCGGGTCTCTATGGTGGAAGTCTTGAGACAGGAGCTGGAACCTGGAAGACAATCACAGGAGAGAGACAAACAGGAACTAGGTTTGACAACCAAAGCACTGACGCCTTCCTTGCTCAGGCACAGTGTATTTATACCTGCAGCAAGGAAGGGATTGGCTAGGCAATTATGCAGATTAACAATACTGACAACAGATTGGAGGAAATGATCAGCTGACAGAATCCAAGATGGCTGCGCCCATGCAGACACTTGGAGGGAAGTTTGGTTTGTAATCCATGTGGTAATGAAAACAGTAATGGCGGCGCCGGCCACTGGAGACAGGAGACGCCAGGCTGACAAGTGCACATCCAACCACGCGGACACAGCGGAGGCCGCGGCTGACGTAATCGCCACTCTGACACTCTGCATGCAGAAGCTCAGGGACGGCGGCGGAGGCCGCGGGAGACGCCATGCCAGATGTAATAAGGCGTTACTGTGACAGCGTCTCAGAGAGACAGGAGAGGATGCAGGAATGTGAACATTAGGATAACAGATGGGATCCGGTCCTGGAGCGCTGAGCCAGCCTTAGGAGGCATCTGATGGGTAAGAAATGGCATCCAGATACCCGGATCGTGACAGGTAGTTTCTGTTGTCATTATGATTTAAAAAGAGTAAACACAGTTGTTTGACAAGAAAGGGCTCCACCCAACCACTAACCATGAGTGAAAGAAAAATTTGTGAGTTATCATTCATATTCTCTAACAAATGGCCAGAAAATCACAAATTCTGCTAGGGTATGAAAACTTATGAGCACAACGGTATATATATATATATATATATATATATATATACAAACAAATAAAGAAAACTACAGCACTCGCCACCCCAGAAGCGGGGTGCAGTGTCTGCACTCACCACTCATAGGGTGGGGTGCATGCAGCCCATGGCCACTTACCCAAATAAGGTGGGGTACCTTGGCGAGCGGTTTGCAGGCTTCCGTGCATTGGCCAATTCACTAACTAAACCCCCATCATTGATTTATTGATGTTGTGAGGACAAGTGAGCTTGCTATGGTGAGTGCTGAATTTTCTATTTGTATATATATATATATATATATATACTGTATATACACACACACACACACACACACACACATACACACACACACACACACACACACACACACACACACACACACACACACATATATAGGGATGGCCAGGGGTGGATTGGCCATAGGGATCACAGGAGAGATTCCTGGTGGGTCTATGTGTAAGTGGGGCCTGTTTTGTTTGTTGACATGTGAGGGGTGGTGTGCCGCCATGGTTACAAGGTATACCTCTGGTGCTGCCCATGTGGGGCCACTTCTACAACTTTTTCCAAGGCCACTTTCAGTTTACAATCTGCCCCTGCCCAACTTGAAAAAAAGTGCAATGGAATATGCTAGCGCTATATAAATGTTAATAAATGAATGAATATATAGATGTTACACCAAGAATTATAAAACCTCTTGGTGTCACTGGGCCTTTCAAACAGAATTGGAAATTTGAAACAAATTGTAATACCAAAAGCTGTATTATACATTTATATATTTTTTTCACCAGTGGGAGCCAATTTATCTTATTGTTTTCTGTGTGGGGCACTGTGTGTGTTTTTTCCTGTGGGGGACAATGTGTTTTATTTTTTTCTTGTGAAATCTTTTTAGCAGTAGATGTAACAACAAGTGTATTAGAAATGTGTTGTGCACTCCTGTGTGATTACAGGGTGTTGGCTAATCAGACGCTAGTTGATTGCTAGCAGATTTCGTTCGCTGCGCCAAAAAATCGTCACTTCTGCGCATGCGCGTCGTACTATTACAATGAACGATGTTGTTTCACACAAGGTCTAGCGAAGCTTTTCCGTCGCACTGCTGGCAGCAGAGTGATTGACAGGAAGAGGGCGTTTCTGGGTGTCAACTGATCATTTTCAGGGAGTGTTTGAAAAAACGCAGGCGTGCCAGGAAAAACGCAGGCGTGCAAGGAAAAACGCAGGCGTGGCTGGGCGAACGCAGGGCGTGTTTGTGACGTCAAAACAGGAAATGAATAGTCTGAAGTGATCGCAAGCGCTGAGTAGGTCTGGAGCTACTCTAAAACTGCACAAAATTATTTTGTAGCCGCTCTGCGATCCTTTCGTTCACACTTCTGCTAAGCTAAAATACACTCCCAGTGGGAGGCGGCATAGCGTTTGCACGGCTGCTAAAAACTGCTAGCGAGCGATCAACTCGGAATGACCCCCGTAGTGTGGACATGTTGCTTATAGTGGTTGCATATAGAGACGTTGAATTGCTCTAGCATAGGGCTGGTGAAAGTATAAATGGTGCGACCGATAGTGTCTAAAGACACACAAAACATGATTGCTGCATCTGTAGACACTGAAAGTGGGCATCTCAGTCCTTGCTTAATTGGATACACGGATGTACAGTAGGGGACTGGGTTGTAGCGTCATTAGCACAAAGTCACAGATGCAACTGCAGCAAAAGATGCAAGAATGGCCACAACTGCGTCCGACTCATAATAAGACCATATGAGGATGAATCCCACCCTAATAGACCCCGCCCCCATTAAGGCTGTTTTCATAAATTTCCCGGACTGGTTTTCCATCCCAATCCGCCCCTGGGGATGGCCATGTGCAGCTAAACTGATGAGAACATCCTTGCCATGAATGAGTATAATGCCACTAACAATATGATATCCCTGCTATGAATTACCATGATGCGGCTAATGTGAAGGTTTCCTGTTTTTTGATGCATTAAATAATGCTGTTTTGCACTTTATAAGGTGGTGTGTTGGCTTGCCTTATTATGCCCTTTATTGGACATTTTTTGGTTCTTTTTGTATGTATATACAGTATATACATACACATATATATATATTCACTTTTTCCACATTTTGTTATGTTGCAGCCTTATTCCACAGTGGAATAAATTAATTTTTCCCTCAAAATTCTACACACAATACCCCAAAATGACAACGTGAAAAAAGATTTTTGCAAATTTATTAAAAATAAAAAACTAGGGGGGTAATTCCAAGTTGATCGCAGCAGGATTTTTGATAGCAATTGGGCAAAACCATGGCCCTCATTCCGAGTTGTTCGCTCGTTCTTTTTCATCGCATCGCAGTGAAAATCCGCTTAGTACGCATGCGCAAAGTTCGCACTGCGACTGCGCCAAGTAACTTTACTATGAAGAAAGTATTTTTACTCACGGCGTTTTCTTCGCTCCGGCGATCGTAATGTGATTGACAGGAAATGGGTGTTACTGGGCGGAAACACGGCGTTTCAGGGGCGTGTGGCTGAAAACGCTACCGTTTCCGGAAAAAACGCAGGAGTGGCCGGAGAAACGGTGGGAGTGCCTGGGCGAACGCTGGGTGTGTTTGTGACGTCAACCAGGAACGACAAGCACTGAAATGATCGCACAGGCAGAGTAAGTCTGGAGCTACTCTGAAACTGCTAAGTAGTTAGTAATCGCAATATTGCGAATACATCGGTCGCAATTTTAAGAAGCTAAGATTCACTCCCAGTAGGCGGCGGCTTAGCGTGTGTAACTCTGCTAAATTCGCCTTGCGACCGATCAACTCGGAATGAGGGCCCATGTGCACTGCAGGGGGGGCAGATATAACATGTGCAGAAAGAGTTAGATTTGGGTGGGTTATATTGTTTCTGTGCAGGGTAAATACTGGCTGCTTTATTTTTACACTGCAAATTAGATTGCAGATTGAACACACCCCACCCAAATCTAACTGTCTCTGCACATGTTATATCTGCCTCCCCTGCACTGCACATGGTTTTGCCCAGTTGCTATCAAAAATCCTGCTGCGATCAACTTGGAATTACCCCCTATATATATATATTGCTTTAGTTGCGTGCATGCAGTTGCAAATATGTGTGCCCTATATAAATAACTGTCAATAGAGAAATAATAATAGTGCATAATGATACCTTCAAAGTACAGTGCTGCACTATGGGGGTGATTCCGGGTTCTTCGCTCGCTAGCTGCTTTTAGCAGCATTGCACACGCTAAGCCGCCGCCCTCTGGGAGTGTATCTTAGCTTAGCAGAATTGCGAACGAAAGATTAGCCAAATTGCGAATATAAATTTCTTAGCAGTTTCTGAGTAGCTCCAGACCTACTCACAAATAGCGATGAGTTCAGTCAGTTTCGTTCCTGGTTTGACGTCACACACACGCCCAGCATTCGCCCAGCAACTCCCCCGTTTCTTCAGACACTCCCGCGTTTTTCCCTGAAACGCCTGCGTTTTTCCGCACACTCCCAGAAAACGGCCAGTTGCCGCCCAGAAACACCCACTTCCTGTCAATCACACTACGATCACTTCAACGATGAAAAATCTTCGTTCGGACGTGAGTAAATCTACTAAGTTTTGTGCAAAAATACTAACCGCATGCGCACTGCGAACCATGCGCATTTTTGCCTTAATCGCTCCGTTGCGAAAATCGGCAATGAGCGAACAACTCGGAATGACCCCCTATATTTCTGCACATTATTGTTATTATTATTATTATTATTATTAGGATTAATAATAATAATAATAATAATAATAATAACAACAACATAGTATAAGCAGTACATCAGTTTGTGCTTAAAGACTGATAACTAATTTATCATGGTAGAGTGGTAGGTTTGTAAACAACCCCTTTCAAAAGCTCCCCACAGGGTTACTGCATGCATAATTAAAAGGAAAGTTGTTATGTCATTTACAAGTATTAATCTATGTCTTCTAGTCTAACAAGTCTTTTCATTCCTTGGAGTATACTAGCCATGCTTTGTCTGCTATCGGTGTGCAAATAAGCATTGCGTTTCAAATAAAGCCTGTATTAGCTACAGATAGGAGATCAATATTGCAAGATATTCTGGAATTTTTCCCATTAACATTATTTGCACACACCACTTCACTTCGAAGAATGTCTGCTTGTGGCCCTGTATGTAAGGCAAAATAGTGCAGCACAGTCATGTCTTCTGCAGCTTAATGGTATTTGTGACAAGGCTGTTTTTACATATTTGAGGGCACTGAGCAAAAATGACATTAGAGTCTCCTTTAGAGAGGTGTCTTGCAATAGTAATCTTGAAATGAAACTTACTTGTCACTACATAACAGATGCAAAATAACACAAAACAAAATATATTATATTTTCTACAAATCTTGCCATCTCAGGTATTTCTTGTATATTTAGGGATTAACTAACAGAATCCGAACTCATTTAGGGATAAGGTTGGGTTTAAATACAGCAATAGTGTCTGTGAATATCATGTATTAGTACTTTCACAATGTCATTAACATTCAAACAAGAACTATTACATCAGGTAATCCAGGTGAATACTGCCTTATTTTGGCCGACGTCGGCATTCCGAGCGGTGTCGGGATTCCGGCATTGCCATTCCAACTGCCGGGATGCTGGACGCCAGTATCCTGAACAGACTCCGCAGAAATCAAGGATCAGTAAGAACGTCACCTTTCCCCATACCTTGCTTATAAAGTATGATGTGTTGTATTTAATACTGAATTGCCTAAAATAAGAGCCCCACTATTGTCTTTTATTCAACCAATACTCTGTCTACATAATCTTCCACTAATACCTGTAGGCAATTTATTAGAACATGGGTATCCAAGCACATACTGATGCTAAGGTATAGCCCATAGCTCTCCATATAAGAATTTCTTTAAGGACTGGACGATCTGACATCTTTTAACAAAAACCTTAGCAAGTATTATAAATTTAAAAAAAAAGAATACTACTAACATCATGAAATACTCCCACAGCACTGCCTTAGAACCTAATAGAGATGTACTCTAACAGCACATGTAGACAAATCCAATGGATGACAGTACGCCATGTACATAGAATGTGTCCTCTTATTACATAGCACCATACACAAGGTTATAAAGCTAGTTAAATGACTTTAATATACTGGGTTACAACGATCACGGCTTAGTTCTGAGATATACATAGTTTATGCTTGCTACTGCTGGCCAGATAGCTACTTCATGCTGCAGTATCCAATATTACGTGATGTTGAATACAGCAGGCCAAGGTTCAAGTCTTTATCCCAGGTGGGGACCTTACATTACTGACTGAGTACTTACAAAAGGAGACGATAAGCATTTAGGACTGGAAATAATTTGGTGTTATTTTGATCTCCTGGCAAAGCTACGTACAGTATTAGTATTACATACAGTAGTGGTTCTTAACCTCAACCCTGAAGATTTCCTAACAGGTTTTATTTTGATGTTTTCTGTCTGTGGAAGCAGAAGAGATAATTACTGATCCAGCAATATAGATTAGCTCATCCATGCATGATTAAAGAAATTCACAAAACATGACCTGTTGATGGTACTTGAGGACCGAAACCCTGCACTAATAGTGGACAATTACGCCATATGCATTACTAAGCAGTAGAGGTCCCACATTGATGAAAGAATAACTGTATCAATATTTTTCAGAGGATACATAAATAAATGAATATGGGCAAAAAAAGAAAATATCCGTCTACAGTGCATCGGGAAAGTATTCACAGCACTACGCTTTTTCCACATTTTGTTATGTTACAGCCTTATTCCAAAATGGAATACATTTTTCCTCCTCAAAATGCTACACACAATACCCCATAATGACTACGTGAAAAAAGTTTTTTTTAGATGTTTGCAAATTTATTAAAAATAAAAAACTAAGAAATCACATGTACATAAGTATTCACAGCCTTTGCCATGAAGCTCAAAATTGAGCTCAGGTACATCCTGTTTCCACTGATCATCCTTGAGATGTTCCTACAGCTTAATTGGAGTCCATCCGTGGTAAATTCAGTTGATCGGACATGATTTGGAAAGGCACACACCTGTCTATCTAAGGTTCCACACTTGACAGTGCATGTCTGAGCACAAACCAAGCATGAAGTCAAAGGAATTGTCTGTAGACCTCCGAGACAGGAATGTCTCGAGGCACAAATCTGGGGAAGGGTACAGAAAAATATCAGGTGCTTTGAAGGTCCAAATGAGCACAGTGGCCTCCATCATTCCTGGCCAGTCGTCTAAACTGAGCGATCGGGGGAGAAGGGTCCTAGTCAGGGAGGTGACCAAGAACCCGATGGTCACTCTGTCAGCTACAGCATTCCTCTATGGAGAGAGGAGAACCTTCCAAAAGGACTACCATCTCTGCAGCAATCCACCAATCAGGCCTGTATGGTAGAGTGGCCAGACAGAAGACACTCCTTAGTAAAAAACACATGGCAGCCCAACTGGAGTTTGCCAAAACGCACCTGAAGGACTCTCAGACCATGAGAAACAAAATTCTCTGGTCTGATGAGACAAAGATTGAACTCTTTGGCCTGAATGCCAGGCATCATGTTTGGAGGAAACCAGGAACAGCTCATCACCAGGCCAGTACCATCCCTACAGTGAAGCATGGTGGTGGCAGCATCATGCTGTGGGGATGTTTTTCAGCGGCAGGCACTGCAAGACTAGTCAGGATAGAGGGAAAGATGAATGCAGCAATGTACAGAGACTTCCTGGATGAAAACCTGCTCCAGAGAGCTCTTGACCTCAGACTGGGGCGACGGTTCATCTTTCAGCAGGACAACGACCCTAAGCACACAGCCAAGATATCAAAGGAGTGGCTTCAGGACAAATCTGTGAATATCCTTTAGTGGCCCAGCCAGAGCCCAGACTTGAATCCAATTGAACATCTCTGGAGAGATCTGAAAATGTCTGCTCACCAATGCTTTCCATCACACCTGATGGAGCTTGAGTGGTGCTGCAAAGAGGAATGGGCGAAACTGCCCAATGATAGGTGTGCCAAGCTTGTGGCATCAAATTCAAAAAGACTTGAGTTTGTAATTGCTGCCAAAGGTGCATCAGAATTTTGAGGGACAAAAACACCTTCATAATGTGTCATATATGTTAACCTTCAGTTGTACAGTGCATCCGGAAAGTATTCGCAGCGCTTCACTTTTTCCACATTTTGTTATGTTACAGACTTATTCCAAAATGGAATAAATTAATTTTTCCCCTCAAAATTCTACACACAATACCCCATAATGACATGAAAAAAGTGTTTTTGAGATTTTTGATAATTTATTAAAACAAAAAACTAAGAAATCACATGTACATAAGTATTCACAGCCTTTACTCAACACCTTTATAATGTGTCATATATGATAACCTTCAGTTGTACAGTTGTTCACTTTTTCCACATTTTGTTATGCTACAGCCTTATTCCAAAATAAAATAAATTCATTTTATTTACTGCTTTGTCAATGACTAATCAGCTATTACTAGTACTGAAAGAAATAAAATTATTCACATGTTCGGCACTGAGGTCAGTTCTTTAAACAGGTCAGCATACTGGTACAGATGTAGTGTCTGCTGAAACCTGGCATACTGCAAAAACCCAGTGAGTGGAGCACTGGCTCACAGAGCTTCCAGGTAAAGAGGTTCCCCCGAAGTCGCATCTCCTTGTATGGAGCAATAATTTAATATTTTTCTAGGGAAATTACTACTTTTTTGTTGGTGGCACTGGTGGACTGGAGTTTAGAACCAATGACATACAGTATTAGTAGAATTATGATCATTATCAGGTAAGACAAATAAATTCATCAATTTGGGTGGGATTCTATGTTGGTCTTACAGAAATGACCCAGGTAGTCAGCAGCCCCTAAGTCCCATTCTGGAGTGCCAGTGGAGGCATCTCAGATGTTCAACATGACTGTCCAAAGGTAGAATTGTACGGTGATCACTGGCAAAAAGAGCCAGGTAAATGCACCACCACATAAAAGATACCAGTGACTCTACCTTTATTCTGCAGTTTCCACATTGATCATCTGACTGGGAAAAAAAACCAAGATACTTTAGAGTTATAGTCATGGACATAGATGACAATCATACCCATAAAAGATACAGTAGCGTTTATATCTATAGTTTTTCTGATACTGTGACATAATGCATACTGAGCATCTGTCCTTACTACTATGCCTTCACATAAAAATCACATCTCCTTAGCTTGCTCACTGTATGTGTTGGAAAGAATACAAAACATTACACCAATGTCTGCTAACGTCTAGCAACCAGGCACACAACGGTTAGAGATTACATTGATCGAATCCATATAATTTAATGTAACTACTGAATGAGAACATAAAACCAGTGAAGTGGCATGCCATCACTATGAGAAAATCACAAACATTTGTCTCTGAAATCGGGAAACCATAATTCAGACCATTTATTTCCCTCACGCAAAGTCCAGTGAATTCCCTGTGGCATAGCAGTCTTGTGCTGGAACACAAAGACAGATGATAAATAGTGCAGAGGTTAGCATTGCTTCAGGCACAAAGCAAACACAGATTTATACAATCAGGATAACACATCTTAATGTATACCCATCTCCTACACACATCAGAGGCAGCCATTTTGTGGTCTGAATCAATATTCATGATGTGTTCCTCAGTAGGTCATACATTAGACGATTAAAGCAAACTACAATATTCAATTTCATTTTTGTAAGTATACATTTATTTACATGTACAACTTTATGTAATTAACAGGAGTAACATATAAAGAATTGATCACAGTACAAGGAATAAATTCAAGTGACTAAGGGGCCTATTCATCATCACTAATAGCATTCCCGGCAGAGCGGGGGCAGGGCACTTATGTGCGGCCAGGGCTACCCTGCATGGCCGGCCAGGGAGGGGGGGGGGGGTGCCCTCGTAATACATTGCCAATTCATCTCTCTTGTTGGCGTGCCCAGCACTTACGGAGGTGTTGGGCTTCCCCTTCATTGTGATAGATGGCATGTGCATGCGCACAGCATCTGTTCAAGCGGCAGCAATCAGAAGCAGCAACTTTTCCCACCCTTGGGACACCAGGGCCGACAGGTATGGCACCGGGCAGGCTGTTTTAGCAGGGCACCACAATTAGGGCAGGGTGCACTCTGCAACTTTAAAATTGGGCAGGGTGCTGCGCCGGTGCCGAGCCTTGTTAAAACAGCCTAGCGTAAACACTAAGTAATGGGACCATTAAACGTGGAAATGCTAGTTTCCGCATGTTTTGTGTAACATGCTCATTCATTACTAGGGCCCTGAAAGCCCCGCCTAGTATTATGCAAACTGTATTCAACAAACTGATTTGCCCCCGGTTATGAGTAGTCCCCTGAAGGAGAAAGCAATAAAAATCAGCAAGATGATGGGAACGGATTGAACAGGAGCTTATCATCTTGTAACTTTTTTTAATGAATATTCTATGGTTGCACTAATTAAATAGTTATAGACAATGATTGTTGATTATATTTACAGGTGTAAATTGTCGAATTTAAAAATTATAGGGTTAGGGTAAGGTGTACCTATTAGAGAGGGCAAATGGAGAAGTTGCTCAAAGCAACCAATCAGATTTTAGCTATCATTTGTGAAGCACAGTCTATAAAATAATAGGTAGAATCCCTTTGGTTGCTATGGGCAGCATCTACACATGTCCTCTGCAGAAGGTTTGATGCATCTCCCCTACTGGCTGCAGTCTGGTTAGTCAATATGATCCTGTACTGAACTGGGGGATGTTGCAATATGTGCATGTTGCATCAAATGATCTCGTACAGCTGCTCTGGCTGATCAAAGTCTGGTTGGAGTATAAGCAACCTGACAAGTATGATGTCTTGAAAAATGTATATGGCCCTCTACTGTCTGAATGTTCAGCAATCTGCAAATTTGCTTATCCTATGTGGCTAAATTGCCGACAGATCTAGTTGGCTGACAATCAGGTTAGATGATGTCATCATCTGTAAGCAGTCTATGAGTTTATTGGTGTTTATGTCCAACCCAACTGATAATTTGTTCCAAGGCCCTTATAGGACAAGATGTACAAATAAAGACACCAAACTTTTAATTATTATAATAGACATGGAGCTTGATATTAGCACTAATGTTCAAAATATTTGATTTAAATTTCCAAATTTCATGCCTTTAGCCCATGTTTATAACATGTCATTACTTCTGTGTTCTACGTTAAGTGTCGATATGTGCTTGTATTACTTCAGTGCTTCAAGATTGTAAAACAGCCATATCCACTGATATATATCTGTTTTATCCTGAATTTTCACTTGCTTTTTTTTACAGTGAATAACAATTTGGGATTGCTTTTGGTTATTATCACTGCCTTGGCAAGAGGCGCCAATAATCTGAATGCACCACGGATATTGAACATGAAATATAGTAAATGTTCAGCTGTTACCACTTGGTTTAGCGTTTACAGTGAACTATCTGCCTCATGTGAGTTATCTGTTCAGGTAAAACAATACAGACTTCCAGCTTTGGGGGTCATTCCGAGTTGATCGCTAGCTGCCGTTGTTCGCAGCGCAGCAATCAGGCTAAAAATCTGCATTTTTGCGCATGCGTATGGGCCGCAGTGCGCACGCGCGACGTACTTTCACAAAAAACTATGCAGTTTCACACAAGGCCGAGCGACTCTTTTCAGTCGCTCTGCTGATCGGTGAGTGATTGACATGAATGGGGCGTTTCTGGGAGGTAACTGACCATTTTCCGGGAGTGTGCTAAATAACGCAGGCGTGTCGGATAAAAACGCAGGCGTGCCTGGGGAAACGGGGGAGTGGCTGGCCGAAAGCAGGGCGTGTTTGAGACGTCAAAGCAGGAACTAAACAGACTGACGTGATCGCAAGGTAGGAGTAGGTCTGCAGCTACTCTGAAACTGCTTGAAAAAAATTCAGCACTGTTCTGCTATCTTTTCGTTCGCACTTCTGCTAAGCTAAGATACACTCCCAGAGGGTGGCGGCTTAGCGTTTGCACTGCTGCTAAAAGCAGCTACCTAGCGATCAACTGGGAATGAGGGCCTTTGTTTCTATGACCCTAGTAGGATTATCGGCAGATGTAAATTCAGATGCTATATGATATAAATATGCCTTACTTGTGATTAGTAAAGACAAGTGAAGATGCTGAGTAAAGCATTTCTTGATGTGTATGTGTCACTTCCGTCTCATTGTCATGTTTGATTACTCTGATCTGACACATTAAGCAACAATACTATACCTGCCAAATTTCCCAATTTAGGTGCGACTGTCCCAAACTGAGAGGAAGGGACTGCCCCACAGAAGAGCACATTACACAGAAGATTTAAGTAATACAGCAACAGATAAGCCACACAGACATAAAAAGAAAACCTTTAGCACACAGTAAGCATAGTGCAAGATTGGTGAAGACATTTTGTGTAATAACTTCCAAGGCTTGTGTAGTCCACCCTCACAAGGAACCCAGGTGAGGCAGCTATCTTGGGCGCACTGCATAAGATTACCCAGGGTGGAATAGTCCACCCCTAGAAGAGATGACACAAAATGGGGTGTTTGTAGCATCCTAGTGCTCAGATTAGGGTCCCAACAAAATCACCAGGTCCATGTATTTTTCATCTCATCCACAAGCATACCAGATGAGGCGGCAATGTTGGGTGCACTACGAAGGTTACGCTATGGAAGGTGAGCCAAACAAGGGCTCAGTGCAGTGTTTCCCAACCGCGGTCCTCAAGGCACACTAACAGTCCTGGTTTTAGTGATATCCAGGCTTGAACACAGGTGACTTAATTAGTACCTCAGTTATTTTGATTTAACCATCTGTGCTGAAGCCTGGATATCACTAAAACCTGCACTGTTGGTGTGCCTTGAGAACCGCGGTTGGGAATGCCTGGCCCAGTGCATATATGGGAAAAGCTGACACTTGTGTAGTAGAACCAGCAGTAGTAGTAGTATGATATACCCTGTATGGAAAGATCCGCATAAAGAACATCCTGCCCGCAGAGGAACCATGCAAGTCCACCATCTGGGGTGCACTACGAAGGTCACATTAGCAGGGTGTGCAATCAGTGGAGGTACACATTACAGGAATAGCACACAAAGGGGTGGAAGAGAGGTGAAAAAAAACACATGGTAAGAAAACATTTGCAGGTAACCAATGGAAGGGAAAAACATTTTGGATAACATTATTTTGATCACATTATAAATGTCCTGGTCTCATGGGAGCAGTACAGACACAGTTGGACTGGGGCTTGAAGGGCCCACCGGGGAAATGTAGCAGTAGGTGCCCAAATTTAGCGGTGTAGCCAGTCTCCAGAGTAAGTGTGGCCAGCAGCCACATTAGTTGTCCTAACCATTAAAGAGGGCATGGTCTGGGCCCTTTGATAAATATACATATAGTAAATGATGCTAGTGCTTGCATGGTAATGAACCAGATAAATTAAAGCAATGCACTGTAGAAAATTCACCATATTCCTGTTCAGTGTAAGTTAACATATTTATAATGTATAATTAGTGCACAGTCTGGAACCTGATCCCTAGAAAAGGAGGAGTGTCCCCCAGACAGTGGGGCCTACCGGGGGGTTGCCCCTGTAACCCTGTGGGCCAGTCCAACCCTGAGTACAGGTGGATAGGATAATGTAGAGAAGCACACTTAACTCAACTCTCATATGTGCACTATAGATTGTCCCAACATAACAGTGTAAATAAAGCTGTTCGGAAGTTCTCCAATTCTTCAATTGATATCGTCCAATGTGGTACATAAGTAAAACAGGTAAAGCATGCGCACAATCATCCAATGATGTGGTACATAAGTAAAACAGGTAAAGCATGCGCATAATCATCCAATGATGTGGTACATAAGTAAAACAGGTAAAGTATGCGCACAATTATCCGCTGATGTACATAAGTAAATAAACATAAAGAATGTGCACAATCATCTGACATACATATGTAAAAAGGGGAAAGAACACACACAATAGTGTACCTTGTATACATATGTACTGTACATCATCCAATAAAGTCAATTGAAGAATTTGGGAACTTCAACCAAACAGCTAGATCAGTAGTTTTGTGTATAAATGTATAAAAGAAATCTGTATCTCTCAGATAGGTATTATCATGATGTCAAACTTATTTATTATGAATGAGTTATCACATATGATAAATGCTGGAATGCAAGTCACAAACCAGTCATTTAATGTGATCACTTTTTAGGAAATTTTGAGAGAATCAATGTGCGTGGCTGAAACATAAAGGTAGCCATATTGATAAATAAAGCATTCCATTCGCTGGAATGGATAAGATTAAAAATGGTATGCCTAATGTTCTTCCTTATCTAATGATCCTATGTCTGCCATACATTGTGCATACGCAGACATGTGTCTTTAATCCGGTCATTTTTAAAGGTGTTATGGGGCAATAACAAATAAATGCTACAAGCAAAATTATACTGATAGATTTAGTAAAAGCCTGCAACTAAATATTATTTGAAATTAATTTCTGACATTTCTTTTATACATATACAAAGAGAATTATGCTTTTATTTTCGACACTATTTTTATTGTCATTCAGGAATGGATCTATTTAAACACAAACATGATTTCTGCATTTCTGGAAAGTCATAATGTTCCATTATTGAAGCCATATTTACAATCCATTGCGTCAAGGCATAATAATCAATACAACCTGACATTGTAACTCAAACCATAATCTAAACACCCCTCAGGTGCTGTAATAAAAATTGTCAAAGACATTCTTTTAATCATATAATTAAATTCACCATGGGTGTCAGGTTACACTCACTGTACCAGAAATGAGTTCTTCCCGAAGACACTTATTTGAGTTCTATCCTGCAAGGATGCTAAAACCACAAACTTTAATCCCTTTCATTCTGTATTGTGTTTCCGCTCGGCCTTGGATGGAGTTCTCTGCTTGGCTACGTTATTCGGCCGGGCAGCTACACTACAATTGAATTTCAGCATTCAGAAAACATTTTATACTTTTTGGCTGTGAAAAGGTTAGAGGCTGGTTCCAGGTTATAAACTGCCACTAGATTCCAAAAATAGCTTGCTCTGAAAATAATGAGTTTTCCAATAAAGAAATATATCTTGGGGTTCATAATGCAGAAATTAATAACCAAGTATTGGGTTTCTTGCCCTGGTTTCCTGTTTCTTTTCTCTAACAATAAACTAGGTTAGCATTTGCGCTATAAACTGAGCAGACTCAGAAACAAGTATGTGGATGATATGATATAAAGTGCTTTTTGGAGGGGCATTCAGCATAAGTAATGATTTTTAATTCTTATAAGTGCTGTAGTTCCAGAAACAGGTAGACAACTGTAAAATGATTTCAGAAATAAATATGACGATAAGCGACTGAACACTCAGGATGTTGAAATTACTGTAACCAGGGCCAGATTACAGAAATGGGCCCCACAGATTAGCGGCCCCCACATACTAAAGTCCCCCGAATTAGCCACCGGTACTGCTAATAAAGTCGTAGCACAGCATTTAGCGGTGTCTCCGTTCTACTCCCCTCTTTGGGTAGAACAGAGCTCCTCCCACTACAGAGGTCAATCTCACGGGAAGTCAAAGCAGCCAAGACACTGTCCCAGAGACACCCGTGTCCACTGTGTTGATGGTTGTGTCTATGTTACCTTCGTGATCAGGACCTGGAAGTGACATAACGAGAGGGTAGGAGAGAACTTCCGCCATTACAGCACCTAAATGTTTTCTCCATTCTCCCTTCGTGTGAGGGTTTGTTTGTTTTCCTATGCACCATTAGACCCTGGCGGGCTCGCTTCTCTTGCCACGCTTCGGGCTTGGGGTCTCGCTCCGCTGGCCATAGGTTACTATTCCAAATAGTTTGTGACATGGACCCTGGTGGTTATGGGAAAGGTCCCCTCCATGAAGGGAAACTAGACGCTACCCTGTGTCGATGAAGCATGAAGGGGATTCAGTGAACTCTCCCAGTGGCTCGCTGCTCCGTCTCTGGCTGAAGGTGCGCGGTGTGCTGACTGTGGTGTGTGGGGTGTGTTGCACGGCGGGGGGTATGGAAGGATGTGGTTTCACATCAATGTTATTACTGGGGGCCCTCACGACTTGGTTGCCCTGGGCCCCCACAAGCCTTAATCCAGCCCTGAATGTTGCATAAATATTGTGCTAAAGGTTTGACGAGACAGATACTGGTGCTGAAGTAGGTTTTACCCCTCCAAAAAAGTACATCTTCCCACTTACTCATTATACTTTTATTAATTTATTATTAATACTATCCATATATTTTATGTATTCATTACTGTATTGGTATTTATAGTGTCAAATATTTTTAGTTTCCAACGCCTTTATTATCTACAGTATATTTCATTTATCATATCAATGTAAATATAAGTAATATAAATATTGTATCAACTAGTAACTTTATATGATCACCGCCACTTTTTTTCTGAGTAAAGTGCCTTTGTTTCATAGATAAAAAAATTAATACATTATTTGTGAAAACTGTATTTTATGTACAGTATATTAAAAGGAATATCTATCTATCTATCTATCTATCTATCTATCTATCTATCTATCTAGTGGACATTTCCTGTTTAACATATAAAGTATCATTAATTATATAGTTAAGGCAATGCCGCCTATTGGCTAAGATGCTATGAAAAAAATATACATATAAAAAATACATTTATTATAAAGTGCAACTCAGACTAGAGGTAGGGAAATAGTAATGCAGGATACAATTTTTGTTTTGTTTTTCAGTATAACTTATTCTACACGCCGGTCAGTGCTATCAAATCTTAGAATTGTACACTCTGCCAGAGAGCAACCACAGCTGGATAACCACTGGTTGACTGATCATATCTGAGGAGCTACCGCCGATGCTATTTGGCATCTTATATTTGCATCATATTACTACTGTCTTCTCAATTCTGACTTCCATAACGTCCCCAACTGCTGCTACCCATAATGGGGAAGAATATACATGTGTTACCAGTTACTCTAACACTCTGTGTAACGCTGGACTAGGTTTCAAAATGCAGGACCACATAGGATTTTTATAAAAATCAGACTTTTGTGGTTACAAAGGTTCTATGAAAAAATGTAACTTGCTTCCAATAAAAGGTATCACAGGCTATAAATAATTCCGTTTTTCACTAAGACAATTAAAGCTAACAGGCAGAGTTAGACAGAAGCAAATGTGAAAGAAAAATATGAAAATGGGCCAAATAATAAAATAACATTTTATTGTACATTATACGCCTCTTGCGCCTTGGTAACCATCTTACATATCTCTAATACGCAACAAATTTATCGTATAAACATATGTTACTGTACTACATATTTTAGTACATAGAATTTATTTTAAAGACATTTGGGGACATTTATGAAAACTGGTATATAGATTACTGCATACTGTATAAATGTGTGCAACTCTAGCAAGCAATCAGACTAGTGTACTTCATTAAAACGAAGCAAAGGTCTCATTGGTTGCTAAGGGAACACCTCCTCGTCTGCAAAGCATAGGTGTTTCTATAATGGGTGCAGTGGGTGCACACACACGGGCCCATGGGTCCAGGGTGCCATAACGCACACCTTGCACCCATGTATTATACATACCCCTCCGGAGATCTACAGCGGGCGTCTCCGAGTCATTTGCGCGTGCGCACTTGAGATGTCCTTGGGAACAAGGCGCAGACGCACATTCCCGGAGACTTGCGTATGCGCAGCAGACTGGCATTATGTCTACTTGCTGACGGAGAATAGGGGCCCTCCTCTCTTAAAACGCCCCTGCTGCAAAGTTATAGATTGTAATCTTATGAGCAGGGCCATCTTACCTCTCCTCTCTGTCTGTTATTACCTTGTTTTATGACTGTTCTATCGCTGCTCTGTTCCCAATTAAGCGCAACGGAATATACTGGTGCTATGTAAGTACCGTAACTGTTAATAAATAAGGTTACCTGTACAAAAGATTTTATAAATGTCCTCCATTGTGGTACTGCTCGATATACAGTATATTAACATAATTCACTATGACAGGATATAATAGCTTGGTGATTACTATTTTGTCCTTGATTTTGTTCCTTCAGATTACTATTAATATACCATTTTATATAATAAGTTTAAATATTTAAATTATCAGCTTGCTTATGATTACATATATAGAGGTTTTGGATCCAGTTGAAGTGCAGCTCCCATGTGCTCTCCCTACTATTAATGATTGATATTTGTGCAGATTTAGTGACTGTCACATGTGACGTATTTCCCTGTGACATCTTCCCCTCTGCCTTGACATAACACAGTCATGTGTAGCAGATTGATTATGTAAGTGTTTGTCAGCCAATGTGATCAGTGTGTACACTCTATGCACTGTGACATCCTCCCTCTCCTTATCCCCCATCACATGGTATCTTGAGAATTGTGTCCCTATGGCAGCAATACTTGTTTATCCTTCAGAGAGGTACCGAAAAGGAGATTATAATTTACATCCTTAAAATGTACTTACAGGTACCTTATTATTTAAACAAAAAAGACTAAAGCTTTCTTTGTGGAATTGCTGCTTTAATACAGACAGTAACATAGAACGTCCATTATTCATTCAAGGTCATTACTTCAAGGAATGCTAGTTTTAAAAATCAGTACAAATGACCAATTCTTGAAAGTTAATACATGGCAACGAATCATGTATTGCCGGGTGTAACCCTACAAAGCATGTACAGTACCATGGACCACTGAAATAAGTAAAACATAAGCTTTCGACACAAAGATATACTGGTAATAATATCTAGTATAAATGAAGCTTTTTATTTCAGTTTTAAAGACATTAATATTTTATAAACTGTAGGCTGTGTCCTATTGAGGCATTCTCTTCTTTAGTAAGACATGGGGTGTATTTACTAAGCCTTGGCTGGAGATAAAGTCAACGGAGATAAAGTACCAGCCAATCAGCTCCTAACTGCCATGTTAGAGGCTGTGTTTGAAAAATTACAGTTATGAGCCGATTGGCTGGTACTTTATCTGCGTCGACTTTATCTCCATTCAAGGCTTAGTACATAGACCCCATAGTGGTTTATTTAACTGCAATGCAGTACTGTTATCCATAGCCGCCTGTCAATCAGATTCTATTATTTTTCTGATTCTGTGCATAAAATGAAAGCTACAATTTAAGTGATGGGGCACTGGATACACTTCGGGGGGCAGGGGGCTCTAGTCTTCGAAAAGGCCACACATTGCCCTTAATTACTCTTTGTTACAAGTTATAATAAACAAATCTGACAAAGAAGCGGGAAGCAGCTGGGGCTGCAAGTGAAAGCTCGGAGGGCCAACTGTCTCCCACCATTGACTGTATTGGTTGCTGTGGGTTTCAGCACAGATGTGAACATAAATACACTATGTACTGTAATTAAATAAGCCAATATGTACAGTATAAAGCTACTGAATGAAAATGCAATTTGAGCTACACATAAAGTATTATACAAAATTATTTCCTGTAATCAGCTACTATTAACAACTGCAAAAGTCTTCATTTCCACCAGTTATGGGAACACTGCATGTAAACTATCTGATGAGTTTGTCTCAAGTTGTATTATACCCCTTTTCCACCAGCTAAATTTACCCGTGTTTTTGCACGGGGGCGCGCATCAACACAGATTTTTAGTAAGTGGAAACGGCTCAACACGGGTTGAGTGACCCTGGAATCCTACCCAGGTAGCTACTGTACCTGGGTTGAACACGGTAACACGGTAATGACCCGGGTAATTGTGCAGTGGAAACGGTCATTACCCGTGTTTTCAGATCCAATCAATAGCTTTTACAGAGCTTACCCGGGTTAAGTGGAAACAGATCCGACCCGGAAATAACCCGTGTCGAAGTGCAGTGGAAACGGCGGGGCTGACATGGGTTGTGACTGGGTTAAACATCCTGGATCGGACCCGGTACTCAGGTGGAAAAGGGGTATTACTAGCAAGTATCATTTTAGTTTTCTGCATTGTAAGTTACTGCTCAGTACTAAAGTCCTAAATGTAGGGAACTGTCCTGCTGTCCCCAACTTTCTGGACTGTCCCCCACTCACTGCCACGGCACCTGCCATGTGTACCAGCCTGTGATGCGCCCAGCAATATTGCTAGGGTAACAGAGTTATCTGGCACTTGTAGCAGACCTAAGCACTAAGTCCACCATGAGGATGTGGCACACACATAATATTACACGGCTACACCCCTGTTATACGCTTCACCAATCTGCACAGTGAGAGTTGTGGGATGTACGCATCCAAATCATTGAGTCTAATAAAGCAGATGCCTGTAAATAAAATACCACCATTAAAAATGAACAATGTACAGTACATGCAAGTTTCTGAGTACAAAATAAGTTGACATCAAATTCGTGTGCTTGAAGTGGTGCTTTGATAAGTTGCCACCAACTTTCTAATAAAAACCAAAACAGACTGTCTCTGAATACAGTGATGCCACTCTCTATATCAAGATCAATCTTCAGTGGTTGCAGTTTTAGATGCAGAGTTCTGTCTGTCAGTCTTGGTGTTAGCACAGCAGAAGGATCTCAGTGACCGAATCTTTAAACTGATTTTGTAATTAATCAGCATAAGTAAGTAAGGGCTGAGACTAGAATATCCAGCAGATAAGACAGCAAGCACAGTCGACATTAAATACCATGAACCAATGCACTTTAAATGCCAGACTAAGATAAAATGCGTGACCCACAGGGCTGTGACAATAACCATTAAAACTATGATCACTTTGGAAGCCCGCAGGACCTCTGTCTCAGAAGGATCATGTCCAATCCAAATATTACCATACGTCGCTTTCTTTTGCTCGTGGAAAAGCAGCAGAATGCGAAAACTGACCAGGACTAAAGTGGCAAGTGGAAGCAAGTCAATGATGACCATAAACACCTGATGATAAAACAATTCAACAACATCATCAGGAAAAAAAAGTTTGCACTCTTCATAAAGAAATGTGTGATGAGGGGGATAGGAAACATTGAATAGACTAAGGCTTTCAGCATTATTCCCAAATACTAAGTAAGGACAACAAACCGCAACTGCTGTGACCCACAAAGTGGACACACCTATGAGGTGATGCATGCGCCATTTGCCATTAGGAGGTGTCCTCAGTGGATGGACAACACGATTGAGCTTAACACAATAGAACACAGCCAAGTACAGGGTAAACCAGATCTCCAGTTTGGTGGTCATCGATGTAGTGAATAATCTAATTTTGCAGAGAAGAGGATTAGGGAGAAATCCAGCACTGGAAACTATATTGATTGTATTGACCACAATATTTTTCACAACATGCGTAAATGCAAGACTGAAAATGAGAGCGAATGATGTTGGCAGGCGTCTTGTAATGCACCTCCATGTGCAGAAAATCAATATAGCATTTCCCAGTACGCTTACAACGAGTAAGATGCAGCAGGCAATTATTTCAACGATACTTGACGAAAGCTTCATCTTTATCGTCAGTGGGATCTCCAAGCAGACTGTGTCACTTGTCCAGTGCTAAATGGCACATGAAAGGACTTTTAGTTGTGGTCACCATGCTACATAAAAAGGAATTCACGGCTGAAATGTGAGAAAGTGGAAATAATCTTCAGAGCCATAAAACCCAAGCACTCTGTATACCGTGAGACAGATAAATGTGCAGTTACATTGGGGTTATGTGGCATTATCATGGGACTGAGTGATGGAAGAGAAAAACACATGTATACCTGTTAATTACGTTTCAGAGAAGCCTGGTAACAGTCGAGCAACATATAATCATTTCTCGTGGGAATTCTCCTGCAATACATAATCTACTACTGTTTCAGATGAAAAAGAAATAGAGAACTGTCATTAATTTAATCAATAATCTGAAAAGAGAATTGCTTTAACTGATTGTTTCTCAGACTAGTCCTCAGGGGAACAATAATATTTAAGACCACTGTAGATCAGACTGTAGCTCATCTGTGTTGAACCATTACATCTATATATTAATAGGAAAACAAAGACTTTTATGAGTTAATTACATCATATACCAAATTAAAGCTATTGTTCTGTAGATTTGCAGAATTTTATTGGCGTTACAATTGGTTGCTTTATTTTGGAGTTACGTGGCAAAATGTGCGCCTGCCATTTACAATGCATCACCATCGTGCTCTGTGAAAATGTGGCAGTTGGTGAACTCTCCCTGTGCACCTGCTGGGTGACCTGGAACATGTGACCTGCTGGGTGATTTGCAAACTGTGACAGATATTTGCAGCCACCCACTAAACTGAGATTTTTTGACTCCTGAGGGGATGAAAAAAGTTAAAATGTTCCGCCCAGCAAATCTTTGCCTGGTTGAAACTTGGACACATCAGCTACTGTATCATCTATGATAAAGTACAATCAGGGCTGCCAAGAGAAATCCTAGGCCTTGGTACAGCTACTCCCGGGATCCCACTTTGAGGGGGTGTAGCCACAGCATGTTCGGGTCGTGACTGCACTTCTTTGGGGGCATGTCCAAGGCAGTAGAGAGCATGGCTGGGCCCAGATACTTTTCAAGGGGTGTGGCCTAATCCCAGGAGGCGTGACAATGCACCCTTAGAAAAAAAATACAGAAAAAAATATATGTGCTGGGCTGAGGATGAGACCTGCAGCTGCTGCTGCCGCCCGGTAAGGGGGGAGGACCTGGGCCCCCACTGGGCACCACTATCAGACCTGGGCCTGGGTAATTTGTACCCTCCCCCCCCTTTCTCGGCACCACTGAGTACAATCACAGCGACTTTAAGTAACAAATGTCAATCATTACACTGCTTAATCTTGCTGGTAAGAGGGCATTAAATGTGCCAACGGCCTCCACCCAAACCATTATGTCTCACTTACAATTCCATAGCAAAAAAATGAAGAAGTAGATTCCTGACCTAGCACTCACTGGTCCCGTGACTCATTACTTTTATGACAGTTGCCACAGACAATCTGACAGAAGAAAGTAATGAAGAACATCACAGACTGGGGGGGGTCACAACACTGTGGATGAAAATATACTGCAGAATACAGGGAACTTTAAGCAACACAAATAGGGGGTCTGTTTATTAAGCAGTAATAACCCCTTTCCCCAGCATTTTAGCCATGGAAAGGGCTTATCAGTACTTCCCCAAATTTACCGAGGTGTCACATTGGGAGAAATTACGGATTTCTCTGCAGGTGCCTTTGTTCCGCCATCCCCACAGAACTCTATGGGAAAGAAGGGCTTACTCAATTTAACAAGTATATGAAAACACAGCTCTTTGCTGCTAGCTTGTGCCATCTCAGAAACTCCTTGATCCCCTCTGAGTCAAATCCACATGCGCCTGGCGGATGTACACAGCACATGCATATATCTCTTTAGCTGACACGTTAGGCTTCCAGTAAAAGCAAGAAAACCCTGGCAGAGGAGCCCTGGTATGGTAAATTGCGTTGCAACTACAAAGTGTATCACAGTGATATATCCCTTAATGATAAAGCCATCGGTATGCATTGGCATGTTCCAAACTGAAAACTGAATCTACAGAGATAATGTACGTGTGCCTTCATTTGCTACAAAAATTCTGGCTCTGTTCTTCGTATACTACACATTATATAATACATAAGTAAGCTATCACGCAGATGGCTTCCTACTGTTCAGTAGTATGTAAAGACCTAGTCCCTCTCGGGCATTCAATTACCCTTTCATCTTGTCAATCTTACTGGTGCCAAAGGTAGCTATCAGGACTACCAGTTATGTGAACAGGGCCAGAAGCAAGGCGCCCCCTTTCTGCCTTCATTAGATCCTTGTCACAGTAAGGAATAGCATAGCTGACATAAGAAAACAGATAGGTAGAAGATACAGTATTTAGAATTTCAGAGGGAGCCCGATTCTTACTTACATACTATACATTGCTTCCAGCAGTTTTAAAACTATAGAAAAAAAAGTAACATACAGTAGCAACTAAAAAAGGTGTTGTAACGAGCTCTGCAACGTGATAGGATAGATAATTCTTCTTATCGTTCTCTGCTATATTGATGTCATCTATAGTATGATCAGCAGTCAGAGAAGCATCATGGCATGATAACCTACGAGGCATACAGGGAAAACACTAGTACTTTCTGAATCAGAGCCAAGCATTACTACAGTTGCATGAACTGCTCTGTGCAAATTAAAACTAATTCACACACATATAAAATTCTAAATAAGTAATTTCTAAAAAAAATATATGCAAAACAAAGGTATATCTGGTAGGTACATTTCCTGGGATTAGGTGTTTTATTGCATATAGCATGGAAAATGTATTTACTGTATATCAAATGTCATGGCTTCTAAACCAGAATTCAGGAGTCATGTTACATAGTTGTCAAAAGTTTCACAAAATATTCACCTGCTAATATAATAATAATAATAATAAAGTATTCAGCCCAACCATGTTTCATATGTCCCACCTTATAATGTTGGGGATTCTGGGCAATTGGACATGCGCTACTGCTAACGCACCCAAGAAGTGGGTGTGGTCATGGCATCAGGGTATGTCCAGCACTTCCGCTGCACTGGACCACCCCCTGTGTTGTTCCCCTCCGCCAAATGCACCATTTGAATGCCATGCAAACTATAGCAGCTGTGCAATGACCAGGACATGCCTCCCAAACTTCTGGCCCAATCAAGACAATATTGGCCAGATCTGGGCGAAAGGACAGAGTCCTCAAAGCAGAACAGGCCTGCCTAAGAATAGTCATGTAATATTTAGTTGTGTAATATTTATTTTACAATGCGTCAGTATGTAATGGAGTCCAAGATCACCGAAGGTGCGGGATTTTGGCCAAGCTTGGATGTTTTTTTAAAGTGACAAACACTTACAAGGCAAAACTATGCCTTGTAAGTAATTGCCCCTTTAAATAAAAAAAAGTCCAAGCTCAGCCGGCATCCCGCACCTCCGGCGATCTGGGACTCCAATACATCCCGCCGATAGACTGAAAATACAGTATAGTGAACAATGTACAGATGGGTCCATGTTTATCTTAGCCTTTAATAGGATTAACTGAGACTGGGCAGTCGGACTTAATCCCCTGCTGTAATGACTTTGGTGGTCATTCCGAGTTGATCGCTAGCTGCATTCGTTCGCTGTGCAGCGGTGATGCAAAAAAATGGCAGTTCTGCGTATGCGGCGCAATGCGAACGCGCGACGTACTATTACAACGAACGATGTAGTTTCACACAGGGTCCAGCGAAGCATTTCAGTCGCACTGCTGGCCGCAGAGTGACTGACATGAAGTGAGCGTTTCTGGGTGTCAACTGACTGTTTTCAGGGAGTGTTCGGAAAAACGCAGGCGTGCCAGGAAAAACGTAGGCGTGGCTGGGCGAACGCAGGACGTGTTTGTGACGTCAAAACAGCAACTAAACAGTCTGAAGTGATCGCAAGCACTGAGGTTTAGAGCTACTCAGAAACATGCACAAAAAAACTTTGTAGCCACTCTGCGATCCTTATGTTCGCACTTCTGCTAAGCTAAAATACACTCCCAGTGGGCGGCAGCATAGCGTTTGCACGGCTGCTAAAAACTGCTAGCGAGCGATCATCTCGGAATGACCCCCTTAATCCCCTGCTGTATTGTTCGCTGCTATGTATTGCAGCTGAGAACAATAGATGAGGGGGTTTATGTAAATAAACCATGGTGTGCCTAGGCACAGCAAAGAAGCCAAGATAACCGTGGACCCATCTGTATATAACAACATAATAATGCATCTTTATGCACAATCCTAGGAATAAATCTACCTGGTAAAATATTTTCTTAAAGGACTATTCCAAAACAACTCCAAAAACTCATTCTACAGCCATCGCAAGAAGTGATTCAGTGGAACAAAGAGGTGGAATCTACACGGCGTGATTAATGTAGTGTCAAATATTGCACTGAAAGTTAGTTCATCATAAAAGGTAATAAAACTCAGCTATTATACACAGAACCTCTCACATGATGGAAGCGTGAGAATTCAGGCAGACAAGCTAGATTTTCATGCAGACGTATTTGCTTCTGGTTTTCACGTCAAGTGACATTTCCTGAAATTGATAATTATAATTGCTCACAAAGGTTTTGGGTCAGGGAAAGAACAAAAGGGAAAAAAAATCCCAGGCACTGTTATTTTATTCATTCCCTTTCCAGCACATGACACATTTGATTTATGTTACTGAGAGAATAAGTTCCAAGCAAAGGATCACCTTATCCCTACTAACGTTTATTCAGAGTGTTCCCTTCTTATTAAAGTTCAACAGTTCAAAGAAGTCATTTTTAAGAGGTTACCTTCAGAAGACAGAGTAGTTTGCAAAGCTTTTTCATCCATATGCAAGGATAATGGTTATACCATGACAAATTTTATTTGACAGCAAACTAAAAAAAAAAAAAACAATGAGAAGAAAAAAATAGTAAGTTTACATTATCTCCCTTCACAGAACTAGTGTTAAAGAGGACTTCTAGACAGCCACTTTGTGGGCTGATCCAATATTCAGCCTATGAAATCACTAGGGGCAATACCGCAAAATGATTCTCGGTGTGACTAGTTCACTTTTACTGGATATACTGTCATCTGATGTTAACCACAAGAAGAAAAAAATATCAGGGAACATGAGCCAATGTGCTAAAGACATACAGTTTATATCAGTTTTTGTCATGCCTATAAAAAGTGCAAATAAAATGGGTTTATTCCCACTGCATCCATATAAAGGGAACTTGCTGCATTATTAACTGCGAACTGCTATGCACGTTAAAGGGGCAATATACTTTTGTGACAAAGTCATGAAATGAGTTGCAGTATTAAGAAGTGCTGCAAGAAATTCTAGAATGTTCATGAAATAATCAAACATCTGTGTAAAGAATGTAGCCTTTATTCTGCTATTATAAATTAACATTTAAAGTGAAACATTTTATTTAAGCAAAATATTACTCTACAAGTAACACTCCTTGTACGTGCCATCCTGGGGGGTATATTTGCTAAATTGCGGGTTTACAGAAGTGGAGATGTTGCTCATAGCAACCAATCAGATTCTAGCTATTACCTTCTAGAAAGTGCTAGATAAATGAAATAAGTAGAATTTGATTGGTTGTTATGGGCAACATCTCCTCTTCTATAAACCTGCACATTAGTAAATATACCCTTAAGGCAGGGCTCGACAAATCCCAGGGGCCAGGTAGCCATGGCCCCTAGATTTTTCTGCCTGGCTACCAGATTTTGGAGGGAGTAAGTAGATCCTCTTCAGCTCTAACAGCCCCAGCGGAGATTTTTGGAGGCATGCCTGTATTGCGGCCAGGGCCGGATCCGGGGCTTCTGGCGGCCCGGGTGGCATTAGGGGGCGTGGCTTCATACAGGGGGCGTGGTCAATTACGCCCCCTGTACTATTGTAGGATGTGCGGTGTGCGATGACGTCATCGCGCACCGCACAGCAAAGGTCCTCTTCACAAAGGTAAACTAGACGCTAAGCGTCTAGTTCCCTTCGTGTAGAGGACCTTTACTGTGCGGTGCGAGATGACGTCAACGCGCACCGCACATCATTACAGTGAAGGTCCTCTCCAGGAAGGGAAATTAGATGCGTAGCGTCTAGTTTCCCTTCACAGCGGGCAGCCCACGAAGGGGAACTAGACGCGTAGTGTCTAGTTTCCCTTCACAACGGACAGCGGGCCGCGGCAGCAGGGGGCACCACAGCAGCAGCGGATCTTGCCATGGTGCGGCGCCCTCCAGAAGGCGGCGCCCCGGTTAAAAGTCCTGCTTGCCCGTGGCAAGATCCGCTACCGATTGCGGCAGCCATTTCTTGCACAGGAGTGCATGTGCTGAATGTCTGTCCCAGCCTGCGCCGACTGTTGTGCCTGTCTGTCCCATCCTGCTCTGTCTGCTGTCTCCAAACTCCGGCTGCATTGGGATCTCCAATAAGAGGGATTATGCGTGGCCAGGGATTGCGGCTTCGGAGGGGAAGTGATGAGGCCACAGGTTAGGAGGGATTGTTTGCCTGGGGGAAGGCTGCGGAGTGGTTGTTTGCCTGGAGAGTACCCCTTTATTTGTGTGGCCGTGGGGGTTAGTTGCTCATTAATGTGGCTGCTGAGGAGGGGGGGTTGTCGTTTGCCTGGGGGTAGTGCAGTGTGAATGCAGAGGGCTGGTATGCCAGGGGGTATCCCCTTGGTTGTGTGGCCGTGGGGGTTGGTTTGCCTGGGGGTGGGGGGGAAAGCTGCTCAGTAATGACGTGTATGCATGGGGGGGTTTCAGTTACTTTGTCTTTATGAGGGGGGCGCGGTGGTCTGGCTCCTACACTTTCATCCTGGCTCCTAAATTTGAGAAAAATTTGTCAAACCCTGCCCTAAGGATCTGACACAATATTTGTTTACTCTCTTTCAGCGTGCTGGGTCTCCACTGTGGGATTATGGATTACAAGTTTCATCTATATTATATAATTGTTCCACAAACAAACACTAGTTACTGTATCCAATTAATGATGAGTATAATGGTTAAATACAGTATCACATACAGCCTGGGATGACCAACACAGCTCTGACGAATGCTAGAAGAACTGCCTCAGTGCTGAGGACAAGTGGTCATAACGGATCCAGGTACAAGCTAGTTACACAGCAAGCAACGAATCCCGAGATCACAAAAAAGCACAGGCCTCAGAAAATAACACATCTGTACTTCATTCAGCTCCAAACTTATTTATGAGTTGACCTATGGTAATATGCCTGGAGCTGAATAAAGTACAGAAGTTTTGTCAGCATGATCCTTATCGACATTGTGGAAAGGAGTTTCTATTACCAGTGAGCAATGGTTCACAATCCATGATATGTCTAATGAAATGATAATAACATTAAATTACAAACCATTCTATAGTCTCCCAGTCACTGCATTCAATGAATATGGTTTGTCCTGACAGTGTTATGAGATGTAAAAAGTAAATAAGTTTATAGTCAAACATACTGTAGTACAATTTACTCAAGTCAGTGACTTGGCATGGGGCAGACTTTGTCAGAAAAGATGAGGCGCAATAAATTTTAACTACAGCTTTATTACTTTTTTCATTATGTGTGATGAAAGGAGGGGTACATACTGTATGTGGAAATAGGGGGGAGGGGGTACCATGCATCTCATTGGAAACCCAAATAAATCTTTGCTGTTCGTGGGGGCAGAGAAAAAAAATAGGACTATCAGTAATGGGATGGGGGATGGGGGGAAGGGAAGGGGGTAAAGGTGACCGGAATTATCGTAGTGCTGTGGCCATAACACCGGTCGGCAACTCTCACGATAGTTAATCCATATGGTACAACATTTAGGCATTCCTACAGTATGTATACTCATTATGGGCTGGATTCTGAGTCGGATGCAAAGTGGCTGGTTTTAAGAGATACAGCAGAAGTCAGATTTACTAACTTATGCACCATTACTAGGGCTAATGTGAGGATCCGTGTGGCTATAAGTAGGAAGCTGCTCTGCCCACTGTCTTCACATCCACAGTCACCCCATGCTAGGTGGAAGAGACCTGTCTGAAACAGGCTTCCCTTCTCCGCATGCATGACTTAGCATAGCACAGGACTCAAGCGACACTCCCAAAGCTAGAACAGTACAGTGTGATCACAGTGGCACAGCTAAGTTCCCACCCTGGAACACACATTTCATGTTAAAAGAGATCTGGCCAAGATCCTTCTATCACCCGGACATATGCAAAAATGTGTAAATTGGCTTCTGTACATGCGCTATATGCTAAAGCTCACCATTTGCATTTGTTAAGTGAGATCCTTCCAACTTAAAATCAAGCCCTATATGTATAAGTCTATGTGTCTGCCATAATGGGGGATACCCTGGTTGCCAGGTCAGTGTAGGGTGTAGAGGTGTTAGTAATGTAGTGTAGGTTATAAAGGGGTCAGTATAGTACTAATACCAAATACGTAGTACACTATTATTTAATTAAGGCACAAAATGCCAGAAGTATGCAATCTGGGTAGAAAACTAAAAGGCAGAGGTCCGGTACGAGTGACTTGCACCACCATTTATCGCTATGCTTCAACTATGTCAGTTTTTGTATGGGCTCTACTTGATCTAGAACCAGCCCTGCATTTAAGAAAGTCTAAAAGATCAACAATACCAATACAAGTGGTCCTGTGTATATTTCCATTCACACAGCACTAAGTTGTTAACAAGATGTGAAGTTCTAGTTCTTAGTTTGTATTTGTAACTCTCAGATAACAAATTTAAATAAAATTGCAAATGCATAATAAGTATGAGCTTGCAAATGTAATTTAAATGTTTTCTTACTTTTTCACAATTGAACAGTGTGCAATTACTGTGTATAAGTTCAAAGTTTTAATTTACAGTTCACGTGTAAAGTGTTACAATTACAATGAAGCCACTTTAGCTTTAGCCAACTACAGCAATGACAGACATGATGACCTTGTACATAGCTTACTTATTTTGGTTTATCTAAAGTTTGAGAATTTATAACACATTTTTGATCTTTACAACCAGTTAAAGAACTACCTTGACAAAATTGTTTACAGTCAATAGGAGAAAACTATTCTAAGATTCTGCAGGTATCATGAACATTGGTTTCCGTGCTGGTCTACCTCTGCTGCCCACACAAGCAGCAAGTCTGACTGAAATACCATGAAATCAAGACCATGTAACCTACCAAGTCTGACTTCTTCCTATATGTAAAACAGGCTGGACAGTTTCTGGTCGGCTATACCTTTACTGATTGTTTGTGTGTCAAACCACCCATTAGCTCTCCATCTTCCAACATAGGCAGTAGCAGGAGAAACAGCCTCTCCTATACATGGGAACCCCACTTGGAGCAGGCATTCTGAACCACAACATTGTTGGGGGAGGGAGAGGGGAGTATTAGAATCTAGGGAGGTACAGTATATGGTGCTGTTTATATGAGGACATACTTTGAGTCTTCAGGCATCCCTGAAAAGGCCCCGACTGATAATTCTTTTTTTAATTTGAGTTCCTCACACAAAATTTTCCTGGAAAAATAGTAAATTATGTCTCCACACAATAAGATGGGACTTCTGGAGAATCTCGTTTACACAGAAGCTCTGTGAGCCAATGCTCCACTCACTGTGTTTTTAGAGTATGCCAAGTTTCAGCAGACACTGCATCTGTACCAGTAGGCTGACCTGTTTCTGCCTTCTTTAGCCTCATCAGCGCAGGGTGGGTTGCTCTAAAAACCTTGTGATTATGAAGTGACATAGGGGTATCAGTAATAATTTAGAGTAGGGGTGAGTTTATGCTTTATGAAACAAAAGTCTTCCTAATGGTCAATAAAATGATTACATCAGAACTCATTAATTATATAAATATTATTTACAGAAACTGAATCATATATTAGCATCACTTTTCATTACATATTTAATATTATTTACATTAAATTAATTAATAATTGACAAAATATGGTTTTACGGAGTAAACAATATCTTAGTGGTTCTCAAACTGTGTGCCTAGGCAAATCAAATGATTTATGGTCAATGTAACAGACAAAACCAGAGCTGGTGGCTGGCAATCATAAAATATATGGACAAGCAGAAGTGAATCTTGTCCCTCACCACACAATGGATCCTTAGCATATAAACACAATTAATTTAATACTTATTTCTAAATTTCTCAATAAAAAACTTTCGGCCTAAGAATGCCGTGAAAAAATTCTGATACTCTAAGGTGCCGTGATTCAAAAAAGTTTGGTAACCACTGCACTTATCTTATTTTAGAGCCACCTAAAGAACTGACCTCAGTACCGCACAGGTGAATAAAATTATTTCTTCCAGTACTAGTAGTAGCTAATTAGTCACTGACAAAGCAGTAAATAAAAACACCATTGAAAGGTTAACCTTCATATTGTAGATGGATATTTTCTTTTTTAGCTATATTTATTTATGCATCCTCTGAAAAATGTAGATACCGTTATTCTTTCATCAATGTGGGACCTCTACTGCTCAGTAATGAATATGGGGTACCGGACCACTATTAGTGCAGGGGTTCTCAACTCCAGTCCTCAAGTACCACAAACAGGTCAAGTTTTGTGGATTTCTTTAATCATGCACGGGTGAGCTAATCTATATTGCTGGGTCAGTAATTATCTCGTCTGCTTCCACAGACAGAAATCCTCAAAATATGATCTGTTAGAAACACTTCAGTATTGAGGTTGAGAGTCTCTGGTCATACATCACTTCATGCCCGTACATAAAAGGAATCCTACTAAGGAATTTCAGAAACATTATATAGTAGCTGTTAAAAATTTATTTTCGTAAATATACCAGGCATATAAAACCTCTAAGTCAATTAATAATAAAGGAGATCATGAATATTAAAAGGCTTTCACATCTCACATTCTGCAGGTCAGCCACATTTTTCCTTGAGCCTTATGAGTCAAGAAAGAAAGAAACATACACTGAGAGGCCAGTTCAATAGATACGCCTTTCTAGTACTGGATAGGGCCGCCATTTACCCCATATAAGCCTGAATACTTTGAGGCATAAATACAGCAACGTGCTGAAAAAATTCTTTAGATATTCTGGTCCATGTTGTCATGATAACAGCATGCTGCTGCTGTATATTTGTTGGCTGAACACTCATGCTGTGAATCTCCTATTCCAACACATCCCAAACGTGCTCAATTGGATTGAGATCTGGTGAAAGAGGAAGCTATTGAGTACACCGAGCTTACTGTAATGTTTGTACAACCAGCTAGAGTAGTTTTGAGCTTTATTATTTGGTGTATTACCCCTCTGGAAGAGCTCAGTAGAAGATGGGTTGACTGTGGCCATAAAAGAATGAAAAATGATAGCAACAATAGTCAATGCTTAATTGGTATTAATAGGCTTAATATGTGACAGGAAAACATTACACTATCACAAACAGCAGTATGAATCAATGATACAAGGCAGGATGGATCCATTCAAGGTGTTTACGCAAAATTCTGACCATACCAACGGCAATTCATCAGCCGTCCAGTTCTGGTGAATCTTTGCTTTTTGCTTTCTTGCTTTCTGTAGACTCAGTTTCCTGTTCACAGCTAACAAAAGTGTGACCCAGTAACTTCAAGGTTCAACATGCTAGGCATGCAGATATGTTCTTCTGCATATCATTATTGCAACTCCCACTGATTGGTATAGCCCATGGCTTGCGCCTGCAGAAATGCCGCTCACTGAATATTTTTTTGTTTTGCATAGGCCAACATTCTCTGTAACCTGTAGAGACTGCATGAACATCCCAGGAGATCAGCAGTCTTTGAGATACTTGAACCATCCTGTCTGCCACATACAATTATTCCACGGACAAAGCCACTTAGATTACATTTCTTCCACATTCTGGTGTTTGGTCTGAGCATCAACTGATTTACTGCCACATAAATGGTTTACAAGATTTGTGTAGTAATTAGCAAGTGTACAGATGTAAATAAATGTCCATTGAGTATGAATACATCTGTCATTTGCTGACAGTCATATCTAACCATTAACTCAGTTTTGACCTGGTCTGTTGCCACTTTGGTTGTTGCACTTTGCAACACCAACTGACTGGACCACAGTGGTCCTCATACAATGGGATCAGTCATTATCTGCACACACATTGTGAAGTAGTCATAAGTCAATCAAACTTAACAGCAAGCTGGCTAAAAACTGGATTTATCAAAAATACATTTCAACGTTTAGCTATTTTGGACAAGAATAAACTGGGCAGACTTATGGAGGTATATTTTCTAAAGGTTGATTTCTGATTTGGGTCGATTTTTGGTCGATGTCTGGCGATTTTTGATCGATTTTGTGTCTCAGAGTCTAAATCACACATTTACAAACAGATGATTTTTTATATTGTTTAAGAAATATGTCACAAATCATGTTAGTAAATGTGGAATTTAGACCCTGAAATACAAAACCAAAACAAACACAAACCAAAAATCGACCCAGATCTACGTTTAGTAAATATGCAACTTCAATCCTACATTTACTAACAGATAATTTTGACATATTTTTTTTAAGGAAGGTCTAAAATCATCTATTACTAAATGTGTGATATAGACCCTGAAACACAAAATCGATCAAAAATAGTCCAAACATCGAACCAAAATGACTTTTAGTAAATATACTTCTGGCAAATGCCAGGGGGGCCGATGGGCTGGCGGGCTGGTCCCGTCCACAGAGAGCCGGGAACGCCGCGTGCAGCGCAGCTCCTGGCTCTCCGTTTTGTCCGCCGCTGCCACCGTAGTGCCCCGTTTCTAAGCAATATGGGGGCGTGCTGCGAGTCCACTCCCCCATTTGCAGTGTCCGCGTCCCCGTTTCTTGGCGAGCGTGCCCCCGTTTACGTACGCGCACACGGATGCCAGGGCCGGAGGAGGCCCCAGTCCGTCCCTGTTTACAAGGCATGGTTATGAAAGGACTGCCCTTTTAATAAAATGTCGGAGTTCGGCCAGCATCCTGCACGTTGGGCGGAACAAGCACACCAGCACGTAATGTAGTACAAGGAATAGGTTTGAGCTGCTATAAAAGAGGTATTGATAAATGAATGATCATTATAATAAAGGAAGCTAGAAAAATATTTTTATGTGAAACAGACACACTACTGGATGGAAATACATTGTAAAAATACAGCAGCCATTTAACCTGGCATTCTACAAATCTGGTACCTTTATGCTGAAAATGAAAGTATGTGAAATAATAATGATAATATTGCAGCGCTTATTTTCCTGACCTCTGAAAATGAAGCTGAATTTACAGCGCAGATGTCTTTTCCCCTCTAAAGTTCAAACAGATGTTAAGGATAAATACCAAGATAGTCTTATTCCTAAAATACTATATGAATTACTAAATACAGTCAAAAGTCTCCAGAGCTTACTTTAAAAGCAGCTGCACACCTTTCGTTTACTCTCTCCGATCTCTTCCAACGAAAATATAATAAAAAGAGCAAATTTCCAAATATCGAAAGCCTCAGTGCATGTGTCTGATTATGTGTGTTTTCGTTTTGCTGATGCAAACAGATATATCCCAATGTATACCTGTTGCTCACTGAACTCCAATATCACTACAGCCATTGTTCTTTAACGAAAAAGAGGTGTTAGTGATACATATACAGTATTGAAGATGCATATTATCAATATAAATGATTAGTGAATCTACCCCTAGGCTGTCATTCTTTTTATCCTACAGTACCTCTATATGCCCATCATCAGTCACACTGTGGTACTGTAAATCTGACCGAGTACAGCTGTGCAAATATGTATATACGCTGCAGTATATTGAACGTTCTATGCCAAATCCTAAAGCAAGCAGTTATAACAGAAGTAATGATGGCACAGCAAATTTCTATTTTACCATCTAGAACTGTTGAAGTGCACACATGATTTTACTATCAGTCTCTGGAGTATATCACAAGCTAGAACTATTTTTATGGTAAACCTTCATTTGAAATAGTCCTGAATAATGGCGTATTATTTTATTGGGATGTAATCATGATACCGGCGGTCGGGATCCCGCCGGACAGTATACCGATGGCGGTATACCGACCACTAGAAATACCAACAGTCGGCATGCCAACTAACAGGGACTATTCCCACACGTGGGAATACCCGCAAGGGTCTTCGATGCGCTCACCACAAACCCCCGCCACCAATTTGGCTGACGGGATCCCAGCGTCAGTAGGTTGACCACCAGGATCACCACCGCCGGTCACCTGATCCCAACCCCATTAATGAGTACTATGAGATCTGTATTAAAATTAGATAAACCCTCCATCAAAAATGTCTATTTTCAATGGGGATAGCACTTCTCCTTATTTATCAAGCTTATGTTATCTTCACTGGCTTCCCTCTACCCAAAGAATGGGCAGTGGGGGTCATTCCGAGTTGATCGCTCGCCGCCGTTTTTCGCAGCGCAGCGAGCAGGTTACTACTGCGCATGCGTATGCACTGCAATGCGCAGGTGCGTCGTACGGGTTCAAAGCAGATCATTGCTGAGCGATGGATTTAACAAAGAATCCATTCGCACAGCCGATCACAAGGAGATTGACAGGAAGAGGGCGTTTGTGGGTGGCAACTGACAGTTTTATGGGAGTGTTTGGAAAAAAGCAGGCGTGTCCAAGCGTTTGCAGGGCGGGTGTCTGACGTCAATTCTGGGACCAAAAAGACTGAAGTGATCGCAGCAGCTGAGTAAGTCCAGAGCTACTCGGAAACTGCAAAAAACTTTTTCGTCCTGTTCGGCTGCACACGGGTTCGCACACTTGCAAAGTGAAAATACACTCCCCTGTGGGCGGCGACTATGCGTTTGCGCGGCTGCAAAAAGTAGCTAGCGAGCGATCAACTCGGAATGAGGGCCCATATTTTTTAAAGAAGGATAGCAGCAGAAGGATCGTTACAGGAAAAATGCTTTATTATTTAAATAAACCATTTTATTTCATAAAATATAAATATAAAAAAATATATATATATTTTTTTTAAGTTCAAAAATTCAATTGTATTTTTTTCCCCAGAAGTGGAACCCCCAGGGCCACTGCATAGGTGTGAGCTGGCAAAATGGCTCACATACAAGAGCCATAGACTGGTAACTAGCATTACTGCTAGCAGCCAGTATTGCTGGTGAGCTATCACTCAGCTGCCCTGTGGAAATCTTATTAGTAAATGATGTCGAGAGAAGATTTAGGATAAGTAGTGATAGAAAAACTTTATCTAAAGAAAAATATGATAGACAGACATTCCCATATTAGGTTTTACACTTATCGATCAATACAATGTAATTTAATACGCAATTTTGTTTTAGACATGTCCTTGTAAAAGTAGGATTTTGGCATTTATTTGACAAATAAAAAAAACAACATAGTTTTAGAAATGTGAATCAACCCATTCACACATACTACATGCATATTTATAAAATGTGTTTTTTTAAGCATGTGACACATACTGCTCTAATATTAAATATTAGTCATACTAAATATAAAATCTGAGGCTCTACTAAGATCCATTTAACCACAAGAAGAACCGTAAGTAAGTATGTATGTATGTATGTATGTATGGATATTGGTATGGAAAACCAGCCGTAAAAATGTATGGAAGCAGCCCTAATTGGGGTGCGGTCTGATGAGGTGGTGGGATCTGTTGCAGGGGCGGGATCCCTCCTCATTGAGCCTGATTGTTGCCAGTTGCGGCCTTCCTTGCATATTTTGATGCAGTTGTGTCTCAGACATGGGGCGGATTGGGAACTTAAAGTGGCCCTGTAAAATTTTGAAGAAGTGGTCCGACATGGACAGCACAAGACGTATAACATACCGTGTAGCCATCACTTAATGGCAGAGTTGCTGTACTGCAGAGATGGAATAACAGAATGAATGGGGACAATGTAGTGTACTCAGTGGCGTAACTAGAAATTTTTCTCCCCCAAGCCAAAAAATTCTTCGGCGCCCCCCCCCCCTTCATGCTCCATAATTGGGAGCAAGAAAGGGATAAATATGCGCGCGCCTGTCGAAAAAGGGGCGTGGTTTTGTTGGAGTGGGCGTGGTTTCGCATAAAGGGGCGTGGCATTGCAGGAAAAGACTACCTTATACCCCAGTTTTGCAACATGCACGCCCATACGTTGGCCACCACAGGAAAGAAAAATAATCCTGATTCATGCCCCTTACATTATTTGTCATTTTTCCTCCTTATAGTAATGCCCAGTATACATTCTGCCACATACTGCAATGGCCCTTAGACATTATGCCGCACACAATAATGCACGACACAATATGCACACACTGTAATGCCCCCGACACATTATGCCACACACCGTAATGTCTGTGACACATTATGCCACACACCGTAATGCCTGTGACACATTATGACAGGAATCGCAATGCCCGTTATACATTATGCTACACACTGCAATGCCCCTGATACATTATAGCACATACAATGTCTGTGACACATTATGACACACAGCGCAATGTCCGTGATACATTATGCCACACACTGCAATGCCCGATACATTATAGCACATACAATGCCTGTGACACATTATGCCACACACTGCAATGACCTTGAGACATTATACCACAATGCCCGTGATATAGTATACCATACACCGTAATGCCTGTGACACATACCGCAATGCCCTGCCCGTTATACCCTATGCCACACATCGCAATGCCCGTTATGTATTATGCCACACTGCAATGACCCTGAGACATTATACTACATACCACAATGCCCGTGATATAGTATACCACACACCGTAATGCCTGACACATTATGACACACACCGCAATGTCCGTGATACATTATGCCACACACTGCAATGACCCTGAGACATTATACCACATATCACAATGCCCGCAATATAGTATACCATACACCGTAATGCCTGTGACACATTATGACACACACCGCAATGTTCGTGATACATTATGCCACACACCGTAATGCCCATTACACATTAAGTCCTACAGTAAGGCTTCTAATTACTTTTCAATTACCTGCTCGTTGTCAGGGGTTTCATGCACTGGGTGTCATGCTCGTTGCCAGGGGTTTCATGCTCTTGGTTCCATGCACGGTGCCAGGGGTTTTCATGCTCAGGGTGTCATGCTCGTTGCCAGGGGTTTCATGCACTGGGTGTCATGCTCGTTGCCAGGTGTTTCATGCACTGGGTGTCATGCTCGTTGCTAGGAGGTAGTCCTTGTTGCTAGGGCTGTGCTCCCAGTGCCACATATGTCCCCAGTGCCAGATATTCCCCCACGGTGCCAGGTACTTACATGCCCCAGTGCCAAATATAGTCGTCGTCCCCATGTGCCAGGTACACATATACCCCCCCAGTGCCACATATGCCCCCAGTGCCAGATATTCCCCCCCAGTGCCATATATGCCCCCAGTGCCAGATATCCCCCCCAGTGCCATATATGCCCCCAGTGCCAGATATTCCCCCCCCAGTGCCATATATGCCCCAGTGCCAGATATCCCCCCCCCAGTGCCAGATATTCCCCCAGTGCCAGATATTCCCCCCCAGTGCCAGATATGCCCCCAGTGCCAGATATTCCCCCCCAGTGCCATATATGCCCCCAGTGCCAGATATTCCCCCCCAGTGCCATATATGCCCCAGTGCCAGATATCCCCCCCCAGTGCCAGATATTTTCCCCAGTGCCATATATGCCCCAGTGCCAGATATCCCCCCCCAGTGCCATATATGCCCCCAGTGCCAGATATTCCCCCCAGTGCCATATATGCCCCCCGTGCCATATATGCCCCCAGTGCCAGATATCCCCCCCCAGTGCCATATATGCCCCCAGTGCCAGATATTCCCCCCCAGTGCCATATATGCCCCAGTGCCAGATATGCCCCCAGTGCCAGATATTCCCCCCAGTGCCAGAAATGCCCCCGTGCCATATATGCCCCCAGTGCCAGATATTCCCCCCCCCCCCCACCCCCCCCGTCGCTTTTTGGAGGGACACGGAGGGCACAGCTCGTCTCTCCTGTGTCCCTCCTGCTGCATCATCTCCGGCGGCCGCGGGTCTAATAGGGGGAAGTGCCGGTTCGTGAGCCAATTAGAGCTCACGAACGGCACTTCCCCCTATTAGACCCGCGGCCGCCGGAGATGATGCAGCAGGAGGGACACAGGGAGGCGCGCTGTGTGCCCTCCGTGTCCCTCCAACAAGCGGCTGAGGGAAGGAGATTGCAGACTGACATGCGGACGCTCGTCCGCATGTCAGTCTGCTGTAAATCAGTGGCGCCCCCGCAGCCCCTCGCCCCCAAGCCACCGCGAGGACTGCGGGGGCAGTAGTTACGCCACTGACTGTGTACTGAGTGTGGTGGGCTGCCTGAAATGTGGAGGGTGGGGCCACATGACATCACACAAAACAGGCCCCACAGACAAGAATCTTCCTGGTGAGCCCTATGGCCAATCTACCCCTGGGTAGGTAGTTAAATATTGCCAAAATGTATGTGTACAAATTTACTCCCAAATATTTTTTAATAGGATCTGGTTTATAAAAAACAAAAAAACAAAACAAAGGAGCGTGAAGCACATAAACACATGGAAGTAAAACTAAAATCGAGTTAAAAGGGGTATAAATGCATGGTATGTATATTTAAATAAGATTTTACTTACCGATAAATCTATTTCTCGGAGTCCGTAGTGGATGCTGGGGTTCCTGAAAGGACCATGGGGAATAGCGGCTCCGCAGGAGACAGGGCACAAAAAGTAAAGCTTTTTCCGATCAGGTGGTGTGCACTGGCTCCTCCCCCTATGACCCTCCTCCAGACTCCAGTTAGGTACTGTGCCCGGACGAGCGTACACAATAAGGGAGGATTTTGAATCCCGGGTAAGACTCATACCAGCCACACCAATCACACCGTATAACTTGTGATCTGAACCCAGTTAACAGTATGATAACAGCGGAGCCTCTGAAAGATGGCTTCCTTCAACAATAACCCGAATTAGTTAACAATAACTATGTACAATTTATGCAGATAATCCGCACTTGGGATGGGCGCCCAGCATCCACTACGGACTCCGAGAAATAGATTTATCGGTAAGTAAAATCTTATTTTCTCTATCGTCCTAGTGGATGCTGGGGTTCCTGAAAGGACCATGGGGATTATACCAAAGCTCCCAAACGGGCGGGAGAGTGCGGATGACTCTGCAGCACCGAATGAGAGAACTCCAGGTCCTCCTTAGCCAGAGTATCAAATTTGTAAAATTTTACAAACGTGTTCTCCCCTGACCACGTAGCTGCTCGGCAAAGTTGTAATGCCGAGACCCCTCGGGCAGCCGCCCAAGATGAGCCCACCTTCCTTGTGGAGTGGGCCTTTACAGATTTAGGCTGTGGCAGGCCTGCCACAGAATGTGCAAGTTGGATTGTGCTACAGATCCAACGAGCAATCGTCTGCTTAGACGCCGGAGCACCCATCTTGTTGGGTGCATACAATATAAACAACGAGTCAGATTTTCTGACTCCAGCTGTCCTTGCAATATATATATTTAATGCTCTGACAACGTCCAGTAACTTGGAGTCCTCCTAGTCACTTGTAGCCGCAGGCACTACAATAGGCTGGTTCAGATGAAATGCTGACACCACCTTAGGGAGAAAATGCGGACGAGTCCGCAGTTCTGCCCTGTCCGAATGGAAAATCAGATATGGGCTTTTGTAAGATAAAGCTGCCAATTCTGACACTCTCCTGGCAGAAGCCAGGGCTAGAAGCATGGTCACTTTCCATGTGAGATATTTCAAATCCACCTTTTTTAGTGGTTCAAACCAATGAGATTTTAGGAAATCCAAAACCACATTGAGATCCCACGGTGCCACTGGAGGCACCACAGGAGGCTGTATATGCAGCACTCCCTTAACAAAGGTCTGGACTTCAGGGACTGAAGCCAATTCTTTTTGAAAGAAAATCGACAGGGCCGAAATTTGAACCTTAATAGATCCCAATTTGAGACCCATTGACAATCCTGATTGCAGGAAATGTAGGAATCGACCCAGTTGAAATTCCTCCGTCGGAGCACTCCGATCTTCGCACCACGCAACATATTTTCGCCAAATTCGGTGATAATGTTGCACGGTTACTTCCTTCCTTGCTTTAATCAAAGTAGGAATGACTTCTTCCGGCATGCCTTTTTCCTTTAGGATCCGGCGTTCAACCGCCATGCCGTCAAACGCAGCCGCGGTAAGTCTTGAAACAGACAGGGACCCTGCTGAAGCAAGTCCCTCCTTAGAGGTAGAGGCCACGGATCTTCCGTGATCATCTCTTGAAGTTCCGGGTACCAAGTCCTTCTTGGCCAATCCGGAACCACTAGTATCGTTCTTACGCCTCTTTGCCGTATAATTCTCAATACTTTTGGTATGAGAGGCAGAGGAGGAAACACATACACCGACTGGTACACCCAAGGCGTTACCAGCGCGTCCACAGCTATTGCCTGCGGATCTCTTGACCTGGCGCAATACCTGTCCAGTTTTTTGTTGAGGCGAGACGCCATCATGTCCACCATTGGTCTTTCCCAACGGGTTACCAGCATGTGGAAGACTTCTGGATGAAGTCCCCACTCTCCCGGGTGAAGATCGTGTCTGCTGAGGAAGTCTGCTTCCCAGTTGTCCACTCCCGGGATGAACACTGCTGACAGTGCTATCACATGATTCTCTGCCCAGCGAAGAATCCTTGCAGCTTCTGCCATTGCACTCCTGCTTCTTGTGCCGCCCTGTCTGTTCACATGGGCGACTGCCGTGATGTTGTCCGACTGGATCAACACCGGTTTTCCCTGAAGCAGAGGTTCTGCCTGGCTTAGAGCATTGTATATTGCTCTTAGTTCCAGAATGTTTATGTGAAGAGACGTTTCCAGGCTCGTCCATACTCCCTGGAAGTTTCTTCCTTGTGTGACTGCTCCCCAGCCTCTCAGGCTGGCGTCCGTGGTCACCAGGATCCAATCCTGTATGCCGAATCTGCGGCCCTCCAATAGATGAGCACTCTGCAACCACCACAGAAGAGACACCCTTGTCCTTGGAGACAGGGTTATCCGCAGGTGCATCTGAAGATGCGACCCTGACCATTTGTTCAACAGATCCCTTTGGAAAATTCTTGCGTGGAATCTGCCGAATGGAATTGCTTCGTAAGAAGCCACCAGTTTTCCCAGGACTCTTGTGCATTGATGTACAGACACCTTTCCTGGTTTTAGGAGGTTCCTGACAAGCTCGGATAACTCCTTGGCTTTTTCCTCCGGGAGAAAAACCTTTTTTCTGAACCGTGTCCAGAATCATCCCTAGGAACAGCAGACGAGTTGTCGGCATTAACTGGGATTTTGGAATATTCAGAATCCACCCGTGCTGTTTTAGCACTTCTTGAGACAGTGCTAATCCCATCTCTAGCTGTTCTCTGGACCTCGCCCTTATTAGGAGATCGTCCAAGTATGGGATAATTAATACGCCTTTTCTTCGAAGAAGAATCATCATCTCGGCCATTACCTTTGTAAAGATCCGAGGTGCCGTGGACAATCCGAACGGCAGCGTCTGAAACTGATAGTGACAGTTTTGTACAACGAACCTGAGGTACCCCTGGTGTGAGGGGTAAATTGGAACGTGGAGATACGCATCCTTGATGTCCAAGGATACCATAAAGTCCCCCTCTTCCAGGTTCGCTATCACTGCTCTGAGTGACTCCATTTTGAACTTGAACTTCTTTATGTACAGGTTCAAGGACTTCAGATTTAGAATAGGCCTTACCGAGCCATCCGGCTTCGGTACCACAAAAAGAGTGGAATAATACCCCTTCCCTTGTTGCAGAAGAGGTACCTTGACTATCACCTGCTGAGAGTACAGCTTGTGAATGGCTTCCAAAACCGTCTCCCTTTCGGAGGGGGACGTTGGTAAAGCAGACTTCAGGAAACGGCGAGGTGGATCTGTCTCTAATTCCAACCTGTATCCCTGAGATATTATCTGCAGGATCCAGGGATCTACTTGCGAGTGAGCCCACTGCGCGCTGTAATTTTTGAGACGACCCCCCACCGTCCCCGAGTCCGCTTGAGAAGCCCCAGCGTCATGCTGAGGCTTTTGTAGAAGCCGGGGAGGGCTTCTGATCCTGGGAAGGAGCTGCGTGTTGCTGTCTCTTCCCTCGACCTTTGCCTCGTGGCAGATATGAATAGCCCTTTGCTCTCTTATTTTTAAAGGAACGAAAGGGCTGCGGTTGAAAAGTCGGTGCCTTTTTCTGTTGGGGAGTGACTTGAGGTAGAAAGGTGGATTTCCCGGCTGTAGCCGTGGCCACCAAATCTGATAGACCGACTCCAAATAACTCCTCCCCTTTATACGGCAAAACTTCCATATGCCGTTTTGAATCCGCATCGCCTGTCCACTGTCGCGTCCATAAAGCTCTTCTGGCCGAAATGGACATAGCACTTACCCGTGATGCCAGTGTGCATATATCCCTCTGTGCATCACGCATATAAAGAAATGCATCCTTTATTTGTTCTAACGACAGTAAAATATTGTCCCTGTCCAGGGTATCAATATTTTCAATCAGGGATTCTGACCAAACTACCCCCGCACTGCCCATCCAGGCAGTCGCTACAGCTGGTCGTAGTATAACACCTGCATGAGTGTATATACTTTTTTGGATATTTTCCATCCTCCTATCTGATGGATCTTTAAGTGCGGCCGTCTCAGGAGAGGGTAACGCCACTTGTTTAGATAAGCGTGTTAGCGCCTTGTCCACCCTAGGAGGTGTTTCCCAGCGCTCCCTAACCTCTGGCGGGAAAGGGTATAATGCCAATAATTTCTTTGAAATTATCAGCTTTTTATCAGGGGCAACCCACGCTTCATTACACACGTCATTTAGTTCTTCTGATTCAGGGAAAACTATAGGTAGTTTTTTCATACCCCACATAATACCCTGTTTAGTGGTACCTGTAGTATCAGCTAAATGTAACGCCTCCTTCATTGCCAAAATCATATAACGTGTGGCCCTACTGGAAAATACGGTTGATTCGTCACCGTCACCACTGGAGTCATCGCCTGTGTCTGGGTCTGTGTCGACCGACTGAGGCAAAGGGCGTTTCACAGCCCCTGACGGTGTTTGAGTCGCCTGGACAGGCACTAATTGATTGTCCGGCCGTCTCATGTCGTCAAACGACTGCTTTAGCGTGTTGACACTATCCCGTAGTTCCATAAATAAAGGCATCCATTCTGGTGTCGACTCCCTAGGGGGTGACATCCTCATATTTGGCAATTGCTCCGCCTCCACACCAATATCGTCCTCATACATGTCGACACACACGTACCGACACACAGCAGACACACAGGGAATGCTCCTAACGAAGACAGGACCCACTAGCCCTTTGGGGAGACAGAGGGAGAGTTTGCCAGCACACACCAAAAGCGCTATATATATATCAGGGATAGCCTTATAATAAGTGCTCCCTTATAGCTGCTTTGTTATATCAAAATATCGCCATAAATGTGCCCCCCCCCTCTCTGTTTTACCCTGTTTCTGTAGTGCAGTGCAGGGGAGAGACTTGGGAGCCGTCCTGACCAGCGGAGCTGTGAGAGGAAATGGCGCCGTGTGCTGAGGAGATAGGCCCCGCCCCTTTTCCGGCGGGCTCGTCTCCCGCTATTTAGAAAAATTAGGCAGGGGTTAAATATCTCCATATAGCCTCTAGGGCTATATGTGAGGTATTTTTAGCCTTTATAGGTACTCATTTGCCTCCCAGGGCGCCCCCCTCCCAGCGCCCTGCACCCTCAGTGACTGCCGTGTGAAGTGTGCTGAGAGGAAAATGGCGCACAGCTGCAGTGCTGTGCGCTACCTTTAGAAGACTGCAGGAGTCTTCAGCCGCCGATTCTGGACCTCTTCTGATTTCAGCATCTGCAAGGGGGCCGGCGGCGTGGCTCCGGTGACCATCCAGGCTGTACCTGTGATCGTCCCTCTGGAGCTTGATGTCCAGTAGCCAAGAAACCAATCCATCCTGCACGCAGGTGAGTTGACTCCTTCTCCCCTCAGTCCCTCGCTGCAGTGATCCTGTTGCCAGCAGGAATCACTGTAAAATAAAAAACCTAGCTAAACTTTCTCTAAGCAGCTCTTTAGGAGAGCCACCTAGATTGCACCCTTCTCGGCCGGGCACAAAAATCTAACTGGAGTCTGGAGGAGGGTCATAGGGGGAGGAGCCAGTGCACACCACCTGATCGGAAAAAGCTTTACTTTTTGTGCCCTGTCTCCTGCGGAGCCGCTATTCCCCATGGTCCTTTCAGGAACCCCAGCATCCACTAGGACGATAGAGAAAGATTAATAATGAGTAATCTATCATGTTATTAGGTTAGTCCCTATTTAGTATCTCAATGGCACTGAACTGACAGGGTCAATTGCAAGCATTAGTTCAGAACAAATGTACATGCTGGAAATTGTGACACATGGTAATTAATTAAAAATGTAAAAACAACTATTAAATGGAAAGAGATCTTCAAAGAAGAATTTTGGGGAAATGCTAACAAATGGGGACCTCGGAGAACCACTACATAATTGCATATGAAAGGCTTAGGCACACCATAAATAACTTTACAAGATAAAGTCATGAAGTTAAGAATATTTCTTTTACCCAGTAATGTCTAACATACCAGACAAAATAAATATGGTTTTGTAACACGTAAAAAAAAATATAATCTCATTTATGGTGTGCTGGGGCATTTATTATGGCATTAAAATGTTCCTTGCATATTTATATTAAAAAGTATATTTTCCCTTATGTGTATCTCCTAATTAGAAATAAAATGTAATTCTGAGGTAGTAATTTACTTAAGCAAACACTGTTTAAAAAGGTGTTACATATTTTCAAGTAAAATGTTTAACTTGATAAAAAAATAAAATGTAGCTTAAACATAAAGCATGCATTCATTTGGTTAATAGTCATAAGGCATGTTGTGCCTGTTTGCAGTATTTAGATTTAAATGTGTTTATTTATTTATCATATATTTATCTATTGATTATCTATTGTCTATTTAAATCTATTTGAAAATATATGGAGACTCTTTTAAAGCCAATTATATATCTGTATACTTGGGGGCATTATTAGTGGATGAAAAGCAATATTGCTGATGATTGGGCCTTTTTCTTTTTCTGTTTTGCCCCTTATGACAAGTTTACCAATGCTTTCTGTTCCACTGGGGATGTGGCAGTGGTAATAGGAGGAGATAGGAGTGTATTCCTGGACCAATGAATCATCTGGGAGATTCACAAAATGGGGGAAGTTTGGACTCCAGGTAAGGGGAATTATGTATTACTGTAGTCTATCATCATTTATTGAACTTCACCCAAAAACTATCACATGATGCATTTTTTAGTTCATATTTCTTAGCACTGTCATCCTCAGTCAATAACTTGTTCCCATTTTAGATTTCTGTATACAGGACATTGGCGGTAATTCAGATCTGATCGTAGATGTGCTAAATTTAGCACATCTACAATCAGTTACACTGACATGCGGTGGACGCCCAGCACAGGGCTAGCACGCCCCGCATGTCAGTCCCTGCCCCGTCGCACAAGTACAAAAGCATCGCACAGTGGCTATGCTTTTGTACTTAAGGAGTAGCTCCCAGCCAGTGCAGCTCCTGCACGCTGGCTGGGAGCTACTCGTCACTGCTCGGGTCGCAGCGACTGCGTGTGACGCCACGCAGCCGCCGCGGCCTGTCCCCCTAACGGTCCAGGCACGCTGTGTTGGCCGGACCACTCCCCTTAAACGGCGGCTAAACGTTGCCGGTCCACCCTTTCCTGCCCATCGACCACCTCAGGTAGAGGCGATCGCTGGGCTATGACAGCCATCGGCTGTCTGGCATGCGCCGGCGCACTGCGGCACATGCGCACTTCAAACCGATCTCTGCTGTGTGAAAACGCACAGCACCGATCAGGTCTGAATCAGCCCCATTGTCAGGTTGCATTTTGTGTGATTCTCTCCTTTATACAGATGTAGCCATGCCACGTGCCGCATAGCAGTAAGATGGAATTAATGGAGCAATCGCCGGCAACGAATAGCCGCAGCCAGACATGCCATGCAGCAAGCCATGTTACAGCATGCTGCATCAAAGTAAAGATGAGCATGGCTACTTCTGTACAGTAAGACTTTCCCCTGGCCTTCCATTTTTCTCTGGAAATGTATTTCATGGGAAAACATGCATTTTACCCATTTCCATACTGATACAAGTGACACCAAAATAACATTGCTGTATGACTACAGAACTGCTCACATAAACGTCATAAGGTTTCCTATCCAATTATATCCCCACTGTACAGTCCACACATATCCTCCACCAGGGCCGGACTGGGACCAAAAATAGGCCCTGGCATTTTTGAAGCACACAGGCCCACCTCGGTGTCAGCATCTGACTCCTCCCCTTACTATTCCCGACTCCTCCTACTTCTTAGTCTATGCTCTTACAAATATAAATTAATATTATAACAACATACTAGTGTACATCATTCTGTATTAAAATACAGGTTGAGTATCCCTTATCCAAAATGCTTGGGACCAAAGGTATTTTGGATATCGGATTTTTCCGTATTTTGGAATAATTAGATACCATAATGAGATATCATGGTGATGGGACCTAAATCTAAGCACAGAATGCATTTATGTTACATATACACCTTATACACACAGCCTGAAAGTAATTTTAGCCAATATTTTTTATAACTTTGTGCATTAAACAAAGTGTGTCTACATTCACACAATTCATTTATGTTTCATATACACCTTATATACACAGCCTGAAGGTCATTTAATACAATATTATTAATAACTTTGTGTATTAAACAAGTTTGTGTACATTGAGCCATCAAAAAACAAAGGTTTCACTATCTCACTCTCACTCAAAAAAGTCCGTATTTCGGAATATTCCGTATTTCGGAATATTTGGATATGGGATACTCAACCTGTACATACAACCATTGGTTGAAGTGGAAATGTTGAAGTGGGGGTATGGAAAAATAAAGGTTGTAACTAAGCGCGTGTGCTCCAGAAAAGGGGCGTGGACATGCGCGCGCCCCATTCACTAGAATGAGAGCGTCTGTGTGCACTCCCGGCGGGGCTAAGTGGTGACTAATCAGACAGAGAGTGTCCCATAGAGGTACTGTGTGCGCGTGTCGAAGGCGCGCGCGCCAAAAATATGGGTGTGGCCAATTAAAAAGGGACGTGATACACAGACATATATCCCCAATAGTGCAGTGCCAGATCCACAATTGCCCCCACAGTGCCAGGTATACAAATGCCCCCACAGTGCCAGGTATACAAATGCCCCCACAGTGCCAGATCCACAAATGCCCCCACAGTGCCAGATCCACAAATGTGTAAACAAAAAGAAAATAGGTATCACTTATCCGGCGCTGTTGTTTGAAGGATGGAATATAGTTTCCAAATTTGGCTTTCTCTCAGAGTAAAGACAATTCAACCCGGATGGTACAAATATATATGGAAGAAAGGAATTTATATAGTGAAGTACAGTTAAAACATCTTTAATGACATCAACAATAAAATATATTTAGCTCCACATGTAATGTATAAGCAGTGGTTAGTCCAGAGACTGGAAATATGAATGCAATTACCGGAGTTTTTGGACTGACAAATCAGTTCAGATCAGCATGTTAAAGGTGAGTCCCGGGCACCCTCGGTGGTAAATGATGCTGGAATCAGTCCCCTGGTGTCACAGTCACAGAACCGTCCTGGGCAGCCTCTGCTATTATCTCCAACGCGTTTCCACCCCTAATCTGGGGTCTTTTTCAAGGAGGATGATACAGACTCCATAGAGGAGGAAGAAGACCCCCTTATTCCTACAATCAGAGAGGATAGCCCCCCCTACATCAACAATCCCTTCATGGAAGAGGAGCAATAGAGGAGGAAATAGACCATTGGGTTGGGAAACCTCCGCCCCCCCTAGGCAATTCAGTAAAAGGAAAAATGATATAGGTAGGGAACAGAAACAGAACAGAAAAGAGAAAGAGACAAACAATACAAGAGAGCTACATATAACAATTATGATGATTGGAGACAACATCAATGTGGAGAAGAGAGGGACATCAAAAGAAATCACCAATATGTAGACAGAAGCGATGCTTCCCGCTATACAGATCATCAGGAACAACCATATAGAACTACTTACGGAACTCAAAATCAAAGAAATAGGGATCCAGTAAGAAGAAGAGAGAACAAAAGCCCCTTGAATCATAGGGGAAATAGGTATCAAGTACTATCAAATGTGCAGACAACACCGTCTTTTTTAGACAAGGGAAAAAATTACCCACGTACAAGATAAAAACCAAAAGAGGTTGCAGGGAGGGGAAACTCAAGAAAAGGATTAAATTAAAGAACAAATGTAAGACCAAAATACAGAGATTGGGTAGAAATAACCACCAAATGGAGAAAGATTCATCCTCTATAGGCGAAGGTAAAATCTAAATTTTTAACGTCAGCGATCATTTACTAGCAAAAGATGAGATCAAGGTATTGGAGAAGGGTCTCAAGTATGCCCCTTCCCTACCATTAAACAAGTTCATCACCTTTGTAGATCTCAATAAATGCATTAGAAAATTGAGCATTAAGAAGTTCTACCTAAATAAAGAAACCAATGGTGAAACTGCAGAAAGTGACCCTCAAGGCACTCATTTTAGACCAAAATTGGTTTTTAATCCTGTTCATATGAGGGGCATTTTTTTAGAAACCTTTTTAGACCTGTGTACTAATGATATACAGACTCTAGATAAAGGGAACATCAAACCCAACATGACCAGGAAGGAGAAACTGGCTCTAAAAAATCTGAGTGAAAACTCAGAACTGGTCATTAAGCCAGCAGACAAGGGGGGGGGGGGATTGTTATCATGACTAAATCATGGTACAATCAGGAGGTTTTAAAACAACTTGAGGATCGGGGTACCTACCACAAACTCCGCACAGACCCCACGGATGGAATATTAAAGAATTTGGAAATTTTATTGGAAAAATACAAGAAGATCCAAGTACTAGGGGAGAAAGAATTTAGATTTCTACTACAAAGTGAACCTATGATACCAGTTTTATATATCCTTCCAAAAATCCACAAAAATCCCACCCACCCCCTAGGAAGACCTATAGTTTCTGGCATCAACTCAGTTACCGCCAATCTATCTGAGTTCATTGACTTTTATTTACAGCCCCTGGTTTTAGAAAACAAATCCCATCTCAAAGACACTATGGACTTTTTAAACTTTTTAGAAACTATCACATGGGAAGAAGGTCTTTTAATGGTGACTGCAGATGTCCGCTCCTTATATTCAATCATTGACCATGAAAAAGGGGAAAGAGCGGTCAAAATCTTCCTAGAAAAAAGTCAGTTAGAGATCAAATTACAAGAATTCATAAGCGAAGGAGTCCATTTTATCTTGACCAATAATTATTTTTTATATGATGATGATTTTTATCTACAAAAGGTTTGCACCGCCATGGGCACCAGGTTCGCTCCGAGTTACGCCAACATTTTTATGGGTTGTTGGGAAAATGAAAGATATGGAACAACAACCCATTCGGAGCGAACCTGGTGTCCTGGTCACGTTACATAGATGACGTGTTTTTTATATGGAAAGGCGGTAGATAATCCCTTGAGGAGTTCTTTCTTTATCTTAATGCCAATGATTTTAATATTAAATTCTCATTTGTGAACAGTGATACTACAGTTAATTTTTTAGACATTACACTTTTTATAGAGGATGGCCATTTACATACCAAGTGTTTCACTAAACCAACGGATTCAGACACATTCCTTCAAGCAATGAGCTGCCACCACCCCAATTGGCTGAAATCAATCCCAGGAAGCCAACTGAGGAGATTGAAACGCAACTGCTCAAAAAACGATAACTATCTCCAACAGGCAGAATCAATGAAGAACAAATTCATGGCCTTTGGATACAGAGAGAATGTTGTTAAGGAAGCCACCAATCTAGTGGATAAAATTGATAGGAAGCTTCTACTTACTAAGAAATCCAAATCAAAAGACAGCTCATTGGCTTTCAATTGGGCTTTTGTGACCACTTACAACAGCCAGCACAAATACCTGGAGAAAATTCTACATAAGCATTGGGGGATTTTGAAAACAGATCCAATTCTAGGAGAGCTATTACCCAATAGACCTAGATGCATTTAAAAAAGGGCACCTACTATAGGATCAAAGGTAGTAAAGAGCCTACTACCCTCGGATAAAATTAAACCTGGCACAATACAATCTAGAGGATTCTATAGGTGCGGATCCTGCATCGGTTGTAAAGGAGTGAAAGGGGACCATAAAAAACTGACGGAAGTAACAATTAATAGGAAAATAGAGAAAATAAGTGAATTTATAACAAGCAACGTAAAAAATTTTATTTATGGAATAGAGTGCACTTGTGGCCTATATTATATAGGACGATTGTCGAGACCACTTAAAGTCCGGTTAGTAGAACATCTTCGCAATATAAAGAAGGGACTCCAAACCCATGCCTTGTCTGAACATTTCAGATTAAAACACAACAGTAAAATATCTGAAATCAGAAGGTTCTTCGGCCTGAAACATATATCAGGACACTGGAGACAAAGAGATTTAGCCGCTCAATTAGCTAAGGCGGAGATGAAACTCATTTTTGAGTTGGGGACCTTGAAACCAGGGGGCCTCAACTCAGATTTTGAGATCAAGTGGTTTCTATAAATATTGCACTAGTTCTCAATCTGACAAATAATCCACTTTAACATGTATATCCCCTTTTTCCCTTTAAATATTTTTTTGCACTAGCACTTTTCTCCCCTTTACCTCCTAGTACTAGCACTTTATTCTAATTGCAATGGCACCTTATTAGAAAGTAGCATTATATATATTACATTTGTGGTCTGTATAAACGTTTTCTGTATATGTCCTTTAGCTATACATATATGGGTAATTTATAATGACTTTTAAGGATGTAATAATACTTTTTTATTAATATGTTTTATTGCTATATCATTTCCATATCATCCAGGACAGCACTCTTATTATATTAAATAAAGGGATCAACCGCTACAGGGTGCCGTCTCCGGGGCAACGGACAAACAAAATCATGTTGTAGGAGAGTGACCCGGGGCGGAAGTGACGTGTCGGGTGACTATGGCAACATACGTTCCCTGTGATATGCATTATGGGAAGTGTAGTCCGTTACGGCTGACTACAAGAAGTGACGTAATGTCACCATGACAACGCGGTGCGGCCGCAGCTGAATGGAGGACGCCCAGGACAATAATGTAACTGTTATCAGCTGTGAGTGCTATGTTTTTATTGGATAAAGGCATTTTAAAAATCTTCACATTGGAAAGCTCCACATACAGACTACTTGAAAAAGACCCCAGATTAGGGGTGGAAACGCGTCGGAGATAATAGCAGAGGCTGCCCAGGACGGTTCTGTGACTGTGACACCAGGGGACTGATTCCAGCATCATTTACCACCGAGGGTGCCCGGGACTCACCTTTACCATCTGATCTGAACTGATTTGTCAGTTCAAAAACTCCGGTAATTGCATTCATATTTCCAGTCTCTGGACTAACCACTGCTTATACATTACATGTGGAGCTAAATATATTTTATTGTTGATGTCATTAAAGATGTTTTAACTGTACTTCACTATATAAATTCCTTTCTTCCATATATATTTGTACCATCCGGGTTGAATTGTCTTTACTCTGAGAGAAAGCCAAATTTGGAAACTATATTCCATCCTTCAAACAACAGCGCCGGATAAGTGATACCTATTTTCTTTCTGTTTACACATTGTGGTGGAGGTTGGAGGAGAACTCCTATTTGGGTATTACACATCTAGCTGCATATTGTTTTGCTGGCGCACTAGACCGTGTCCACACATCCTTTTTTGTGCACCAGATCCACAAATGCCCCACAGTGCCAGGTATGCAAATGCCCCCACAGTGCCAGGTATACAAATGCCCCCACAGTGCCAGATCCACAAATGCCCCCACAGTGCCAGATCCACAAATGCCCCACAGTGCCAGGTATACAAATGCCCCCACAGTGCCAGGTATACAAATGCCCCCACAGTGCCAGTTAATTGCCCCCACAGTGCCAGGAATACAAATGCACCCACAGCGCCAGGTAAACAATTGCCCCAAAGTGCCAGCCAATTGCCCCCACAGTGCCAGGTATACAAATGCCCCCACAGTGCCAGGTGAACAATTGCTCCCACAGTGCCAGCCAATTGCCCCCACAGTGCCAGGTATACAAATGCCCCCACAGTGCCAGGTAAACAATTGTCCCCACAGTGCCAGCCAATTGCCCCCACAGTGCCAGGTATACAAATGCCCCCACAGTGCCAGGTGAACAATTGCCCCCACAGTGCCAGCCAATTGCCCCCACAGTGCCAGGTATACAAATGCCCCCACAGTGCCAATTACCCCCTTACCGCTGCTGCTCCTCCGGCTCCTCCGGCTCCTCCGGCTGGTATGTGACTGTCAGCAGCTGAGAGCGCGCCAGCGCGGCTATGTCTGGCGGCGTGTAGCGGACTTCAAACCAGCCGCCGGTTCGTGAGCCAATCAGAGCTCGCGGACCGGCAGCGGCGGCTCCTGATTGGCTGCCGGTCCGCGAGCTCTGATTGGCTCACGAACCGGCAGCTGGTTTGAAGTCCACTATACGCCGCCAGACATAGCCGCGCTGGCGCGCTCTCCTCCCCTGACAGCTGAGACACGCTGCCGCCGGACTGAGCGGCAGCGTGTCTCAGTGAGCGCTGGACCGGCCCACGTGGCCATCGGCCTTCTGGCATTTGCCAGAAGTACCAGATAGCCAGTCCGGCCCTGTCCTCCACATATTTTCTCTTCCTTCACTTTCCCATCCTCCTGACCCTGGTTCATCATTGCTGTGTGACCATATCATGCAGCCCACCAAGAACCGTTGCAATCTGGTGGATAACTATGCAATAGATAACGCCTATTTACCTATAGATTGTAAGCTTGCAAGCAGGGCCTTCCTACCTCTATGACTGTTTGTTATTACCCAGTTTTGTTTTATCATTGTTGTCTTAAATTGTAAAGTGCAACGGAATTTGCTGCACTATATAAGAAATGGTTACTAAATAAATAAAATAAAATTTAGGCTCAATATGCACTCCATACAGTTTCAATCTTGCTGGACCGATTGGGGCAGATTTGTTCTGATCACGCTGTACAGGTGGGGGATTCAGTAGGATTTCCCGACAGTTGGGATCCCTGCGGTCAAAATACCGATGCCAGAATCCCGACATCGACCACATTGTGTCCCCTCGCGGGCTTGCTGCGCTCGCCACCCATGAGGCTCGGTCGCCACACTATTATATTCCCCCTTTGGCGGTGGCGTGGACCAGTGGGAATACCGGGTGCTGGGCGGGATTTCAACAGCCGGTATTTTGACTGTTGTCGAGATTCCGGTGTCAGTATTTTGACTGCCGGGATCCCAATTGTCAGGACATTAACTGCATCCCCAGTTGAAAGATGTCCAGCTCACTGCTTGCCTGCATAACAGGGCAGCAATGAACTGTTGCCGCATGCACCTGCCATGGTGCATGCACCATTTTAGAGAAGGGGAAAAGGATGGCAATGGTCCAGCATGTTGGAAGGGCAGGTCATGCACCCTTGATGCCGACAATGGGGGAGATTAATCAAATCTTCTAAAGAGGGTAAGTGAAGCTACACATAGAACACATAGAACCAATCTAATTCTCTTCATCTAGTACATTCTATAAAATAATAGGTGATATTTGCTATGGGCAACTTCTCCACTTATCCTCTTTAGAAGGTTTGATAACTCTCCCCATCCCCTTACCATGGGAGCGAATGCATTTTTCTAGATTCCATAAAAAGCTGTGCGTTATTGTATGTTTTAGGTATGTGTGTGCGCCTCTTTACTCTCTAGGTACTGGTTTTCTATTGAGATGGTGACTTCATTTCTCCTTACAAACTAAACGATTTTAAATATATTATTTTTTTAGCCAACAGAACAGACAGCGACCTTTTACCAAAACGACAATAATACCGCAGTCCCCATAAATTTGAATGGTGACTGGGGAGCAGAGCAATTTATTAAGCTCTGCAGAGTTTAGCTACCTCCATCCTGACCCAGTATTTCACATTTCTAACTGGTTGTTCATTCCTTCACCACTGCGATCAGCAAGCAGAAAGGACCTCCCAATGGGACACCATCCACAGCTGTAGAGCTTCTTACTGGATACACTGGCCTGGCATAACAGTAATGGAAAATTGCTCAGTGAATTTATATCTTATCACTGCAAATAGTAGCAATAACATGTTAATTGATGGGGATAAAATGTTGCCATTGATAAATAGGCTGATAAGAAACTCAGTAATCTTTCATGCTACTGTGATGATTATCCTTTGAATCTTTCCCTGTTCCCTCCTCCATTTCTCTTTTGGGGAGAGATTTATCAAAACTTGGCAAGAGATAAAGTACTAACCATAAGCTTGTAACTGCCATTTTTCAGAATGTGTTTGAAAAACTCCTAGAAGCTGATTCGTACTTTATCTCTCTCCAAGCTTTGATAAATATCCCCCTTTGTGTGATACCAGTTGCAACATTTAGTGGTGAATTGATAGTACACAACGCTCGGTATTTCACATTGAATTCTGTGATGGTGGGCGGCTGTGATGGGCCCCGGTACTGGGAGGGGGTGTGGCCAATGGGGGATGTGTTGCTTAGGAAATTTTAAAAAGCTTACATGCAGCCACGCTTGCCGCAGAGGTGGGCGCGGTTGTCTGATCCGGTGAGTGGCGGCGGCAGGCGCTGTCGCTCCCCCTTTTCATAACACAGGGAGAGAACTGACTGCTGCTGCAGCTGCCTGTCTCCCCAGTCCAGCACACGGGTCCCCTCCAACAGACCGGGCCCGGGTACGGAGTATCCGCTACCCCACTTCCTAAACACAATGACTCTTAAAGGTCTTCATTGAAGATTTTAGATTTGGTTGTTTTGTATAACACTTCTTTTATGGGATTTCTTCCTTGCTGTCAACAAATATTTCCCCCTTTCTTACTGTCGCTCAAGTCACACCAAACAGCCCCTTTCTCATTAAACCAGGTCCCACATGACTCGGTCACATCGAGCGTCAAAAATGTTTGTCTTAGTTGCATAATTAAAACACACAGAAGAGATTAAACAGCATAGCAAGCGAAAGCTGATCAATGGGGTATGCAGCATCTGTGTGTGTCTGAATCTGTGCAAAAAGGGCTCAGATGCAGCATTTCCATTATGCTCCACCTGCGACCTTGGACATGTGTTAAACAAATTCCTCTGTGGCTATAGTTGCAGCCCAGCCTCTCTAGTACACTGTGCATGGCTTTTCGCTGATTCTGCAATTTGTATTAGACTTAAAATTTTAAGGAAAAAAACTATTCCTCTCAGAGCATCTTAGTCGTGCTGGCGCCTTGCACCCTATGGTGTATGGATGTACAGTAAATAAGGACACATCTAACTATGCCACACCCACAGCACACTGCAAACATGGGGGATAGCAGCGGGCCGCCTCACAGGTAAGAAGCTGCAGCTGTTGCCCTTTCATGTTAGCAGCTGGCGATCAGAGTGGGGAGACATGGTGACGATAAAGGCACTGCATGAGTGGCATTATGCTCTGGCACTATGTATAACGGTTTTATATACTGTATGACAAATATATTTTGTGCTTAACACTAATGGGCCCTACACACTTATAGACATTGGCGTTATTTTAATGGGTGCAATGGGTGCGGTGCACACGGGCTCCTGGGTCCAGGGGGGCACACACCGCACCCATTGCACCCATTTTAATACTTACCTTTCCGGAGTCCAGCGCCGGAAGCTGTTATCGCGCCGGAAATCTCAGTCAAAATGGCCACCGCGCATGCGTGGTAGCCAAATTGGTCTCCGGCTCAAGGCGGGCGCCATGTTTCCGGACACCTGCGCATGCGCAGTAGACTCCGGCACAGTGCCGGAGTCTACAGCGCAGTGCAGAGGAGGGGGCCCACCCGGAAGTGCACACGGGCCCCCTCCTCTGTAGAAACACCCCTGCTTATAGATTTCACTAAACGATATGAATGTTCGCGTTCATTAATGAACGAGAACTCGTTCATATTGTTCAGTGTGTAGGCATTTACGATGAACGATGCGCGGCCCTGCGCTCGTTCATCGTTGGTGCCGGGTCGCTTATAAATGCAGGCCAATACGGACAATCACGTCCATATTAGCATGCACTGCTATGGATCCGGGTGACGGGGGGAGTGAAGAAACTTCACTCCCCCCGTCACCTCACCGCCCCCTGCCGCCGTATCGGCCGTCGGGCCGCTCGGCGGCAGATCGGGTAATGTGTAGGGCCCTTAACTTGTCTGCTTCACGACTAATAGTTACTCTGTTACACTTGTATTTGGTCATGATGTTTTCTTCCAGTCAGTACTGTATGATGATTATCCACTGAACTTTTCTCCATTCTCTCTCCCCTCCCTTTATGTGTATACCAGCTGCAACATTAGGTCTAAGCGCAATGTAAGTGCAGCGCTGTTAATACACACAGCTTAGTATTCTGTGATGTCAGCTGTAGACGCAATGAATAAACCTCTGACTGCTGAGGTTTTGGGGGAGATTTATCAATGCTTGAAGAGAGATAAAGTGGAGAGAGATAAAGTACCAGCCAATCAGCTCCTAACCGCCATTTTTCGAACACAGCCTGTACAATAACAGCAGCTGCTTGGTTAGTACTTTATCTCTCTCCACTTTATTTCTCTCCAAGCTTTGATAAATCTCCTCTTTTGAGCATAAAAGCCAGTTCTGGTTCATCCTTCTGGATCAGGTGTTGAGTATAATCATTATATTACAGACCCGTGCATATGATTGAAAGGGGCCAAAAGTAATTTTTAAATAGTATAATACTGTAGTTAAACAAACTACTCATGTATATGTACTGTATAATGTATTTGGCAAGTTACAGATAAAAATATTCTTAATGAATATAGTTTATGAAGTAGTTTGATACTGGTCTATTTTTATGCCCAGGCAACAGGAGAACTTCTCATTGTTACATTGTACCAGCATTTGTAACGGATCAATGCCAGTGCTGTTGTTTTTCATTGCCGCTTTCCTGTTCTTGGCATAATCATACTAACATTCTGCAGGAAAATTAATAAGCATGGAAATGAGCTTAAACATTACCAGGTGATAAGAGACGGAGTAGAGCGAGCTGCAGCAGTGTCACACTGGCGTGTTTGTTGATTTTGTGGCATGTGTTGGAACCTGAGCAGAACAAAATGCAGGAAAACAATTGCGGACATTAAAATTCCAGAGCAATATGATACAGCAATGGAAACATATCACATAAGGAATCCAACTGGTTTTCTATTTAAATCGGGCCTGGTACCCGGAGTCTATGAAAATAAGATAATTGCATTGGCCTATCCAAAAGAGTCTCAAGAGATATTTCTCTTCATTCAATCTGTCCATCTCTAAGTAGAGCCAACCTTATAGTATAAATGACAAAATGTACAAATACATATATTATTCCCTGGGAATGTGTTGATCTTAGCAAAGCTACAGAACGGGTTTGTTTAATATATGTGGCGCCATTTGTATGATTTACCCTTTAAGACAATCGCTTGAAAACTAGATCAATTACTCCAGACAGCAAGTATGTAACCCATTAACCTTTTCTCGGTGGAAAAGACTAATCATTATGTAAATCATATTCTGTTGTCAATAACGTACTATATACTCAGTGATCACTTGACTACAGTAGTTACCCTAAAACACTCTGACTATTTAGGGATCCGGAATGATATACCAGCAGACAGGATGCCAGCTCTCAGTATACCGACAGCAGCATCCTGTCCGCCGGAATACCGTCAGCGAAGCAGCAAGTCCCCTCGCGGGCTCGGTGCGCTCACCAAAGTTTCTATTCCCACTCAGTAGGTGGCGTGGGCCCACCAATCGAGTGGGAATTAGGGTCTGGGGTCGGTATGGCAGCTGTCCGTAAAATGCCGGTGGTTGGGATTCTGGCATCGGTCCCCTGAACGCCAGGATCTTGACCGTCGCCATTTTGAATGCATCCTGTATTAAGGTACAGCAAGTTACTGTATAAGTAATTAATGGAATGTTATTGATAATCCTGCACCCATGTCTCTCCAGTAGTTACACCATAGCACGTCCTACCTTACGCAGGTGCAACTTATCACCGCTAATTAAACAGCATTGTTTAATGCTAATTAATGTGATCTCTGTTTTCCCTTATGCAGAACATTTGCGGCGCCTTGCAATATAATAAATAAAACATTATTAGGCACCCAATGATTAAGCTTGTTTAAGTAAAGTTGTTTTTTTTCTGTCCTTTTTGAAGTTTTATATTAAGCAACATTACATGGCACAGTGATTACTATCATTGTTTCCATACCAAGCTGGCGCTATAGGTTTGCTTCCAACCAGGATAACATTTGCATTGGGCTTGTACATTCTCCCTGTGGTCACATGGGATTTTACTGGGTGACCCAGATTCTTCCCACAATCCAAAAATATATTGGGAGGTTAACTGGCTTCTTATGAAGCTAGCATTATCTTGTGTGTGTTTGTGGTAGTGAAACTGCATTGTAAGCTCCACTGAATACATTCTTTGGATATCCCTGAGTATTATGCTGGCACTATATAAATATAGAGTATTAAGAAAAGGGAGAAAAAGCAATTAAAAAATATGATAAGGCTTTAGCAAATGTTTTTGGTTTTACAGTATGGGAACATCTGGCCTCATTCTGGCTGTTGCACACTTTGTTCTACACTTTGAGCCTTGTAGAATTATATGGCTAAATTACATTCGCTGTAAATTTTGTTTCTTTAAATAATCATAATGTGAGACTAAATGGGATGGATAGAGGATAGTGAAAATATATGATAAACTTATTTTATGAAATATACTAAGCAGTCTTGTTTCGTTTGTGGCAAGTAAATTAAGTTGTAACATGATTTTTCTTAAGTTGATAGTAAATTGCAATTGTATTAGAAAAAATAAGAATTTACTTACCGATAATTCTATTTCTCATAGTCCGTAGTGGATGCTGGGGACTCCGTAAGGACCATGGGGAATAGCGGCTCCGCAGGAGACTGGGCACAAAGTAAAAAGCTTTAGGACTACCTGGTGTGCACTGGCTCCTCCCCCTATGACCCTCCTCCAAGCCTCAGTTAGGATACTGTGCCCGGACGAGCGTACACAATAAGGAAGGATTTTGAATCCCGGGTAAGACTCAAACCAGCCACACCAATCACACCGTACAACTTGTGATCTGAACCCAGTTAACAGCATGATAACAAAGGAGCCTCTGAAAAGATGGCTCACAACAATAATAACCCGATTTTTGTAACAATAACTATGTACAAGTATTGCAGACAATCCGCACTTGGGATGGGCGCCCAGCATTCACTACGGACTATGAGAAATAGAATTATCGGTAAGTAAATTCTTATTTTCTCTAACGTCCTAAGTGGATGCTGGGGACTCCGTAAGGACCATGGGGATTATACCAAAGCTCCCAAACGGGCGGGAGAGTGCGGATGACTCTGCAGCACCGAATGAGAGAACTCCAGGTCCTCCTCAGCCAGGGTATCAAATTTGTAGAATTTAGCAAACGTGTTTGCCCCTGACCAAGTAGCTGCTCGGCAAAGTTGTAAAGCCGAGACCCCTCGGGCAGCCGCCCAAGATGAGCCCACTTTCCGTGTGGAATGGGCTTTTACAGATTTTGGCTGTGGCAGGCCTGCCACAGAATGTGCAAGCTGAATTGTACTACAAATCCAACGAGCAATCGTCTGCTTAGAAGCAGGAGCACCCAGCTTGTTGGGTGCATACAGGATAAACAGCGAGTCAGATTTTCTGACTCCAGCCGTCCTGGAAACATATATTTTCAGGGCCCTGACTACGTCTAGCAACTTGGAATCCTCCAAGTCCCTAGTAGCCGCAGGCACCACAATAGGCTGGTTTAAGTGAAATGCTGAAACCACCTTAGGAAGAAATTGAGGCCGAGTCCTCAATTCTGCCCTATCCGTATGAAAAATTAGGTAAGGGCTTTTATAGGATAAAGCCGCCAATTCTGATACACGCCTGGCTGAAGCCAGGGCTAACATCATTACCACTTTCCATGTGAGATATTTTAAGTCCACAGTGGTGAGTGGTTCAAACCAATGTGATTTTAGGAATCCCAAAACTACATTGAGATCCCAAGGTGCCACTGGAGGCACAAAAGGAGGCTGTATATGCAGTACCCCCTTGACAAACGTCTGAACTTCAGGAACTGAAGCTAGTTCTTTTTGGAAGAATATTGACAGGGCCGAAATTTGAACCTAAATGGACCCTAATTTTAGGCCCATAGACAGTCCTGTTTGCAGGAAATGCAGGAAACGACCCAGTTGAAATTCCTCTGTAGGGGCCTTCCTGGCCTCACACCATGCAACATATTTACGCCAAATACGGTGATAATGTTGCACAGTTACATCCTTCCTGGCTTTGATCAGGGTAGTGATGACTTCATCTGGAATGCCTTTTTTCTTCAGGATCCGGCGTTCAACCGCCATGCCGTCAAACGCAGCCGCGCTAAGTCTTGAAACAGACATGGTCCCTGCTGGAGCAGGTCCTTTCTTAGAGGTAGAGGCCACGGGTCTTCCGTGAGCATCTCTTGAAGTTCCGGGTACCAAGTTCTTCTTGGCCAATCCGGAGCCACGAGTATAGTCTTTACTCCTCTCCTTCTTATGATTCTCAATACCTTGGGTATGAGAGGCAGAGGAGGGAACACATACACTGATCGGTACACCCACGGTGTTACCAGAGCGTCCACAGCTATTGCCTGAAGGTCCCTTGACCTGGCGCAATATCTGTACAGTTTTTTGTTGAGGCGGGACGCCATCATGTCCACCTTTGGTTTTTCCCAACGGTTCACAATCATGTGGAAGACTTCTGGGTGAAGTCCCCACTCCCCCGGGTGGAGATCGTGTCTGCTGAGGAAGTCTGCTTCCCAGTTGTCCGCTCCCGGAATGAACACTGCTGACAGTGCTATCACATGATTTTCCGCCCAGCGAAGAATCCTTGCAACTTCCGTCATTGCCCTCCTGCTTCTTGTGCCACCATGTCTGTTTACGTGGGCGACTGCCGTGATGTTGTCCGACTGGATCAACACCGACTGACCCTGAAGCAGAGGCCTTGCCTGACTTAGGGCATTGTAAATGGCCCTTAGTTCCAGGATATTTATGTGAAGTGACGTTTCCATGCTTGACCACAAGCCCTGGAAATTTCTTCCCTGTGTGACTGCTCCCCAGCCTCTCAGGCTGGCATCCGTGGTCACCAGGACCCAATCCTGAATGCCGAATCTGCGGCCCTCTAGGAGATGAGCACTCTGTAACCACCACAGGAGAGACACCCTTGTCCTTGGAGACAGGGTTATCCGCTGATGCATTTGAAGATGCGATCCGGACCATTTGTCCAGCAGATCCCACTGAAAAGTTCTGGAATCTGCCGAATGGAATCGCTTCGTAAGAAGCCACCATCTTTCCCAGGACCTTTGTGCATTGATGCACTGACACCTGGCCTGGTCTTAGGAGGTTCCTGACTAGGTCGGATAACTCCCTGGCTTTCTCCTCCGGGAGAAACACCTTTTTCTGTACTGTGTCCAGAATCATCCCTAGGAACAGCAGACGTGTCGTCGGAATCAGCTGCGATTTTGGAATATTTAGAATCCAACCGTGCTGTCGTAGTACTAATTGAGATAGTGCTACTCCGACCTCTAACTGTTCTCTGGACCTTGCCCTTATCAGGAGATCGTCCAAGTAAGGGATAATTAAGACGCCTTTTCTTCGAAGAAGAATCATCATTTCGGCCATTACCTTGGTAAAGACCCGGGGTGCCGTGGACAATCCAAACGGCAGCGTCTGAAACTGATAATGACAGTTCTGTACCACAAACCTGAGGTACCCTTGGTGAGAAGGGCAAATTGGGACATGGAGGTAAGCATCCTTGATGTCCAGAGACACCATATAGTCCCCTTCTTCCAGGTTCGCTATCACTGCTCTGAGTGACTCCATCTTGAACTTGAACCTTCTTATGTAAGTGTTCAAGGATTTCAGATTTAAAATGGGTCTCACCGAGCCGTCCGGCTTCGGTACCACAAACAGCGTGGAATAATACCCCTTTCCCTGTTGTAGGAGGGGTACCTTGATTATCACCTGCTGGGAATACAGTTTGTGAATGGCTTCCAATATCGCCTCCCTGTCGGGGGGAGACGTTGGTAAAGCAGACTTCAGGAACCGGCGAGGGGGAGACGTCTCGAATTCCAATTTGTACCCCTGAGATACTACCTGCAGGATCCAGGGGTCCACTTGCGAGTGAGCCCACTGCGCGCTGAAAATCTTGAGACGGGCCCCCACCGTGCCTGAGTCCGCTTGTAAGGCCCCAGCGTCATGCTGAGGACTTGGCAGAAGCGGGGGAGGGCTTCTGTTCGTGGGAAGAGGCTGTCTGCTGCAGTCTTTTTCCCCTTCCTCTGCCCCGGGGCAGATATGAGTGGCCTTTTGCCCGCTTGCCCTTATGGGGACGAAAGGACTGAGCCTGAAAAGACGGTATCTTTTTCTGCTGCGAGGTGACTTGGGGTAGAAAGGTGGATTTCCCGGCCGTTGCCGTGGTCACCAAGTCCGATAGACCGACCCCAAATAACTCCTCCCCTTTATACGGCAATACTTCCATATGCCGTTTGGAATCCGCATCCCCTGACCACTGTCGCGTCCATAATCCTCTTCTGGCAGAAATGGACATCGCACTTACTCTTGATGCCAGAGTGCAAATATCCCTCTGTGCATCTCGCATATATAGAAACGCATCTTTTAAACGCTCTATAGTCAATAATATATTGTCCCTGTCCAGGGTATCAATATTTTCAGTCAGGGAATCCGACCAAGCCACCCCAGCACTGCACATCCAGGCTGAGGCGATTGCTGGTCGCAGTATAATACCAGTATGTGTGTATATACTTTTTAGGACATTTTCCAGCTTCCTATCAGCTGGTTCCTTGAGGGCGGCCGTATCAGGAGACGGTAACGCCACTTGTTTTGATAAGCGTGTGAGCGCCTTATCCACCCTAGGGGGTGTTTCCCAGCGCGCCCTAACCTCTGGCGGGAAAGGGTATAATGCCAATAATTTTTTAGAAATTAGCAGTTTTTTATCGGGGGAAACCCACGCTTCATCACACACCTCATTTAATTCATCTGATTCAGGAAAAACTACGGGTAGTTTTTTCACACCCCACATAATACCCTTTTTTGTGGTACTTGTAGTATCAGAAATGTTCAAAACCTCCTTCATTGCCGTGATCATGTAACGTGTAGCCCTACTGGAAAATACGTTTGTTTCTTCACCGTCGACACTGGAGTCAGTGTCCATGTCTGTGTCTGTATCGACCTGATGTAACGGGCTCTTTAGAGCCCCTGACGGTGTTTGAGACGCCTGTATTAACTGATTATCCGGCTGTCTCATGTCGTCAACAGACTTTTGTAAAGTGCTGACACTATCACGTAATTCTTTCCATAAGATCATCCAGTCAGGTGTCGACTCCCTAGAGGGTGACATCACTAACACAGGCAATTGCTCCGCCTCCACACCATTTTCCTCCTCATACATGTCGACACAACGTACCGACACACCGCACACACACAGGGAATGCTCTGATAGAGGACAGGACCCCACTAGCCCTTTGGGGAGACAGAGGGAGAGTTTGCCAGCACACACCAGAGCGCTATATATATACAGGGATAACCTTATATAAGTGTTTTTCCCTAATATAGCTGCTGTATATCTTTATATGCCAATTTTATGCCCCCCCTCTCTTGTTTTACCCTGTTTCTGTAGTGCAGGACTGCAGGGGAGAGTCAGGGAGCCTTCCTCCAACGGAGCTGTGAGGAAAAAATGGCGCCAGAGTGCTGAGGAGATAGACTCCGCCCCCTTTTCGGCGGCCTTTCTCCCGCTTTTTTATTGTAATTTAGGCAGGGGTTAAATACATCCATATAGCCCAGGAGCTATATGTGATGTATTTTTAGCCAAAAAAAAGGTATTTCTATTGCGTCTCAGGGCGCCCCCCCCCCAGCGCCCTGCACCCTCAGTGACCGGAGTGTGAAGTGTGCTGAGAGCAATGGCGCACAGCTGCGGTGCTGTGCGCTACCTTAATGAAGACAGGACGTCTTCTGCCGACGATTTTCCGGACTCTTCAGTCTTCTGGCTCTGTAAGGGGGACGGCGGCTGGGCCTGTGATCGTCCCTCTGGAGCTAATGTCCAGTAGCCTAAGAAGCCCAATCCACTCTGCACGCAGGTGAGTTCGCTTCTTCTCCCCTTAGTCCCTCGATGCAGTGAGCCTGTTGCCAGCAGGTCTCACTGAAAGTAAAAAACCTACTTTAAACTTTTTCTCTAAGCAGCTCAGGAGAGCCACCTAGATTGCACCCTTCTCGTTCGGGCACAAAATCTTAACTGAGGCTTGGAGGAGGGTCATAGGGGGAGGAGCCAGTGCACACCAGGTAGTCCTAAAGCTTTTTACTTTGTGCCCAGTCTCCTGCGGAGCCGCTATTCCCCATGGTCCTTACGGAGTCCCCAGCATCCACTTAGGACGTTAGAGAAAAACTAATTAGGGTTTATAAAACAGTTTTAATGAAAAAGCAGGAACATAATCCAATGTGAGTCCACTAAGCAATGCAACACATACAATTAGGAAACCAGCGAGAAGGCTGCTGTGATACCACTCCTCATTTATTGTGGCTGTGTGTTTGACATAAAGTGATTTCATTTTAGAATTTAGACTATTTATACTGTATCTTACAGTACTAAGGGAGGATATCCAATTACCTGAGAAGGAACATAGCATTTTTCAAGATTTCTCCCGAAGTTTCACCTGGATTTTTTTTTTACAGGCTATCCAATTTGGTCGCCTGCAAAAAAAAACAAAATTCTCTCTGCAGTGAAACCTGTGTGTTTCCGGTAGAAACAGCCCCGTTTTCGGGGATCTGGTTTCGCCTGCCTGAATCAGGTGAAACAAATTCCCAGATAAGCCGCACCTCGCACCGACTTATTGGGGCTAACAGGTTAGTCCACAGCATGACAATTAGCTGCGGAAATTGCAGAAAGTGGAAAACAGAGGTCAACTCCTGTATACGCAGCCAGGCTGTGTATACAGGCGCACTGCCGCTATGTTTCCTCTTGCAGAAAACTTAGGTGACATCATCTGACAGCCCCGAAAACAGCCATGACATGCCTGCGTTTCCTGCTACTCTCCACCCCAGCGCCATTTCGCCGCCCCCCACATGCCCTTGTTGTATAGTTCTCTCTGTATTGTATTGCAGCTGAGAACAATAGATGAACGGTTTATGCTAATAAATATATATATATATATATATATACACACACACACACACATAAATAATAGAAAAATGGATCCAAAACTGTTGCAGCATAAGACAGCCACTCTGAAGTGTTTATTGTTGTTTTTTAAGCAAATTGGTGTTTTCTTCTATTTGTTTTTGTTTGGTGTTTTTGGTTTCCAGACCTTTTTCTTTTCTTTCCTGTTTATCTGTGAAGAAGTTCCTGCAGACAATTCTGAGAGGCATTATGTCTATTCTTCAGACCATTTTTTGGAGGCACGGATGGAAGTGAAAAATAAGCACACAAATGTTTATGATGTTAAGAATACTGTTTAGCAGAAACCTACTTGTGATGTCAGAAACATTACTGACAGTGAGTGTTTATATATAAATATTATATATATATATATATATATATATATAGCCCAGATGATTGTCCGGCACTCCAACACCTCCAACAACTGCTGTGGTGCCCGCTCAGTGTAATAGACATGCACCAAGAAGATGAGCCGCACTCACAGACTGGTAGATAGCATAAACACTCCGGCGTCAGACCAAAATAAGTCACATAGCCTGGATGTATCTCCAACGTTTCATGTCTTTATGACATTTTTTCAAGGATGTCCTTTTTCCTTGAAAAAATGTCATAAAGACATGAAACGTTGGAGATACATCCAGGCTATGTGACTTATTTTGGTCTGACGCCGGAGTGTTTATGCTATCTACCAGTCTGTGAGTGCGGCTCATCTTCTTGGTGCATATATATATATATATATATATATATATCTTTTAATCACGATGAAGGTTTATAAAAAATGAAACGTAGATCGCGGGGTGACTCCTGTGTGATTTATTATACTTCTATACCATTCCTCTGAGTGCCATCCCATGCCTGCAACTATATGGAACAAACAGGTGCTCTAGGGAAATCCTTTTAGGGATCATTCCATTTTATTATTATTATTATTATTAATAAACAAAAACAGGGGCGCTGATATGACATGATCATTGCACTTGGTAGTGCTTAGCCAAATACCTAATTAATTATAAAAACATAGCAATAATTATTCCTTACCAACAATAAATATTAAAACGGCATGTGTGAAAAATCCGTGAAAAAATTTAATCTCACTGATTTTCAAAAACAGACCCGTATTTTATTCTCACAGTTATCAGCATAGTTTTTGATACTTGAAACAGTAGGGTGTTAAGGCTTGGAGGATAAGCAGCACTTGAGACACCTCTTAACAGGAACCTCATGCTGGTACTTGTAGTATTACTATTACTCCGCATCAACTGTACCATAGACCTTTAATGCTATTGGCACTAAGGTCGGGTACCCCAAGAGGGGTACCTGTATGTCAAAGATGAGGTCTCACTGGTAGCCAATTGACTGAATTGTCCATAACCCAACATGAATTAGAATATACTTGAACGATTTGAAAGATTTCTGCTGAAAGACGGCCTGTCAGATCAAACATGCTCGGAAATGAAATAAATAGATCACACCCAATTTTTGCAGTTTTTCTGCATTTGCCAACTATCATTAATTTCCTGATGGAATTGAAAGGACCGGATTTGTGACTGCGCCACAAGAGAGTCATGTGACAACTTTGCCCTTGCCGCATCATCACAGTACTTCAGGCTCATGATGCAATCATGTTTCAGAGTTACAGCATAAAGGACCTATCAGCAGCCTGCACTGGAAAACTGAAACAGTAAAACGCAATTTCAATGAAGGGGCTTTTCTGCCTCTCCTTTATGATGCACCAATTTCATAAAGACATCCAGCTGGGCAAAGGAACATGGTTCCAGGTAAGGACAATTCTCGTCACAGTGGAATGGGAAGTGGAAGGTTATTTATTGTATATACATATATCATTGCTATCCCCCAAAAAACTACAGTGAGGATTACTATGTTACCGGACTTAGGGGTCTATTTACTAAGCCTTGGATAGTGATAAAGTGGGTGGAGATAAAGTACCAGCCAATCAGCTCCTAACTGTCATTTTTCAAACACAGCCTGTGGCAGAGCAGTTGGTACTTTATCTCCTTCGACTTTATCTCCATCCAAGGCTTAGTAAATAGACCCCTTCTCTGTGCAGCGATACAGGAATATAGGAATGTATAAAAAGTTCCAGATAGTATAACAAAGTATTTACATATAATAAGGCTATGCCATGTTTTTATACCTGTAATTATTCATTTATTATCCTGCGATCTATGAAAACTGGCATTTTAACCAGGGAATGGGAATCACTGGACTTCATTCAATTTAGTAAAGGGTAAATGACTGAGAAATCAAAGGGCTTCCCCATCCTTAACTTATTACAACTTATTAAAAAGGTCCCCACAGGGCAAATCATTAATTTATCGCAGGATGTGTCTGACAGGTGGGACATCCTGTCCTGAGTTCTCAGTTACACACATGTTAGCAGGGTAGCAAAACCCGGCAAACCTATAAACAATACAGCACACATACAGGATAGATAGATAGATAGATAGATAGATAGATAGATAGATAGATAGATAGATAGATAGATAGATAGATAGATAGATAGATAGATAGATAGATAGATAGATAGATAGCACTTAGGGGGTAATTCAGAGTTGATCGCAGCAGCAAATTTGTTAGCAGTTGGGCAAAACCATGGGGGTCATTCAGAGTTGTTCGCTCGCAAGCGGATTTTAGCAGATTTGCTCACGCTAAGCCGCCGCCTACTGGGAGTGAATCTTAGCATCTTAAAATTGCGAACGATGTATTCGCAATATTGCGATTACACACCTCGTAGCAGTTTCTGAGTAGCTTCAGACTTACTCGGCATCTGCGATCAGTTCAGTGCTTGTCGTTCCTGGTTTGACGTCACAAACACACCCAGCGTTCGCTCAGACACTCCTCCGTTTCTCCGGCCACTCCTGCGTTTTTTCCGGAAACGGTAGCGTTTTTTCCCACACGCCCATAAAACGGCCTGTTTCCGCCCAGTAACACCCATTTCCTGTCAATCACATTACGATCGCCAGAACGATGAAAAAGCCGTGAGTAAAATTCCTAACTGCATAGCAAATTTACTTGGCGCAGTCGCAGTGCGAACATTGCGCATGCGCATTAAGCGGAAAATCGCTGCGATGCGAAGATTTTTACCGAGCGAACAACTCGGAATGAGGGCCCATGTGCACTGCAGGTCTGGCAGATATAACATTTGCAGAGAGAGTTAGATTTAGGTGGGTTACTTTGTTTCTGTGCAGGGTAAATACTGGCTGCTTTATTTTTACACTGCAATTTAGATTTCAGTTTGAACACACCCCACCCAAACCTCTCTCTCTCTCTGCACATGTTACATCTGCCCCTCCTGCAGTGCACATGGTTTTGCCCAACTGCTAACAAATTTGCTGCTGCGATCAACTCTGGGGGTCATTCCGAGTTGATCGTAGCTGTGCTAAATTTAGCACAGCTACGATCGGAAATTCAGACATGCGGGCGGACGCCCCGCACAGGGCTAGTCCGCCCCCCATGTCAGTGCCGGGCCCCCCCCCTGCACAAATACAAAAGCATCGCACAGAGGCGATGCCTTTGTATTTGAGGAGTAACTCCCGGCCAGCGCAGCTCCTGCGGCTGGCCGGGAGTTGCTCGTCGCACCCGCTGGCCACAGTGGCTGCGTGAGACGTCACGCAGCCGCCGCGGCCCACCCCCCCAACGGTCCGGCCCCTAAACGTCGGCTTAACGCCACCGTTCAGCCCCCTCCCGCCTAGCGAACGCCTCTGTCTCAGAGGCGGTCGCTAGGTAACGAGTGCTGCCATGCGCCGGCGCACTGCGGCGCCGGCACTTGCGCAGTTCCAACCCGATCGCTGCACTGCGACAAACTGAAGCGCGATCGGGTTGGAATGACCCTTTTAATTCCTTGAACATAACATGGGGAATATGCATTCAGTAAAGTGGGAAAGATGAAGTGCAGGGAACAAATAAATGATGATAGCCCCTCATCTCAGCACACATTATTGACATTGCGCATGCATGCACATGCATCTAACACTAAAACCTATTCTACATGTCTCCATACCTATTTGCATCCATACTATTTTATATATAAGAAAAGGTCTAAATAGCACTTAGTGAAATGGGACATTTAAGAGCAGCTGCAGGAATCTCCTGACTAGTAGGTTCCATTATGAACTAATCTGTGACGTCCTGTGCAACTTTATACTGGTCTGTGATATCGAATGCTGCCATATGATGTTCATTATTCAACACATGGAATCCAGCACTTAGTCATCCTGCATTTGCCCTTGTAAGCCTATATAAGTGTAACCAGGGCAGATAAGAGAAAGTGTACAGTAAAATGCATATACTGTACTGTAGCTACTTTTCTTGCTGACATTTCAGTGCACATAGACAGATGAGCTTGTACAATTAGTGAAGATTAATACAGATTATTTTGCGTTACATACTTTGAAAATGTAACTAATAATTAATGAAGTATATATTTCTTTTCCTTTTGTAAGTACATAAGTGCCCACTGATGCATTACTTTTTAGCATTCGTTCCAACTACTAAGCGAGAGAGGTAATATATCCAAACTCAGCAAAAACTTGGCAAATTAATTCAATACTGCAAAAACGCCAGGAAATACACTGGTAATAAGTCAGTGAGCGCACTGCTTGCCCATGCAAGATGTGAGAGGCTGGATGACATAAACTAATACATACTGTATCTGTCATAAATGACCTGCAGTTCAGACTCACCAGCAGACTTGTGTTTCTAATTCACTAAATAAGACACAAAGCCATTATTCATCTGCAATAAAAAGGCAAATACACGGAGCATGAAAAGTCCTTAGCTAATGTAATCTGATGCGCATCTGCTCCGTGATCTGACAGAGTTTCAGGTGGCTTACGAAGCAGAAATCAGGGAGTCGCAAGATAATAATAACCTGAATAAATTCTCCATGTGAACATCTGAACTTCCTTTTGTATCTGAGCAAGCTTGGAACAGCTTCTATTTAACTATCCAAGTAGAGTTGAAATGCTGACAGTCTTTTTTACTATTGACCTCAGAAGTAGTTTGGTTGGCCAATACTAGGCTATTATGTAGCATGTGTGTACAAATGAATGTACAGATAAATTACAACTGCAGCATAGCTCTATGTAACATAACATGATTAAATGTCATGCATACAGAGCCGGGGTGTAGACACTATGGCCCATGGGCCGAAGGTGGCATTCATCCTTCTGCTATCTCTTCCCCTCTCCTCTCTCTACTGCCAACTCTCCTGTCCTGGCTCCTCACTCTCCTACCAATACTGTCATATCTCCTGTCCCTCTCGCCCATCCTCCTCTTCCTGCTGCCATCCATACTACCAACTAGAAGATATCTATGAGTGTATAAGCTGCCTACTTAATTTCAACTGAAGGCACTGGTGGCATAATGTTAACTGGGGGCAGGACAGTGTGGCATACTGTGAACTGGGGCACAGTCATTTTTTTAAAATAGTAAAATGTCTCCCAAAACACTGATGGTGTGCCTGATGCGTTTGTTCCGTGTGCATTGAGTTGTAAAAGGTTTATAATCTGCTTTTTATGCCAAATATATTAATATCACTGTATGCATTGTTAAGTTTACTTCTAGGTAATTTAAATAGTTTCCGTGGTCCTTATAATAAGATTTACTCAGCAAAGAACCCATAACTAATTGCAGGGAGGCCAAGTGTGATAAAAAAAAAAATATTTATGGGGGAGCACAGCAGATATCCCCAGGTCCCCAGTTTTCACTTTCAAAAGCTGCAGAATTTAGCAAGGTCCGGAATGCAATGTACTCTGGAGCTTAGCATTAGCGATCACTTCACTTTTACAACACCGCAGGAAAGGGCTGCTTTCAAAGTCCATGTCCCTGCAGGTGTTTTTTAATACATGGAGGAGATCATTCATTTATAGCAGCAATTAGAAATGATTATAATTATTGGGCCTGGGGCTCAATAATTAATATATATGCCTCTCAGTCAGATGATGTGATGTGACATCTCCTGTGCTCTGCCATTATCCTATGCTAAGTAATCAGTGGAGAAGTGGGAATGAAAGTGAAGAGGTGTGGGGAGGAGAAGGGAGATGGGGGAAGAAAAAGATAACAATAAATAGGGGAGAGCTGAGCGATATGGGGAAGGTGGGGGAGCATACATGGAATATGGTGGTAGACAGGGGCGGATTGGGAACAAAAAGCGGCCCTGGAAAAATTTGTTCTAGTGGCCCCACATGGGCAGCACCAGAGGTGTAAGGTCTAGCCATGGGCCATGGCAGCAGCACCCTCCCCCCAAGACTTTCCAGATAGTGGGGATGTCCAGCATCAAGGGGGATGTTAAAAAGAAATAAAATTAAATATTATGACCACATTATATGATACACCTTCAGAATTTAGGAAACTATATCATTCTTTAGAAAGATATATTTTGTTGCTTATTACACCAACCGTATCCCAATCACTATTCACTCAATCTTATATATCAGCCAAGCAGGCAGACAGAGCATACACTAGATCATCTGCAATCACAGGCTAAGTGGCAAAGTCATTTTCATATATGCAAATTATTTTACATCTTATTCATTATGTCTATAAATAGGACCACATGTCTTCAAACAAAACAGGGTGCGTCGGCCCACCGGGAATCTTCCCTGTAAACCCTATGGCCAATCCGCCTCTGGTGGTAGAGGGGTCACGGGGCGAAGGGAGGCATGGCTACAAAGGATGTAAGAATAAAATGGGGGAACAGAATGAGGGATGGAGCATAATATTTTTTCATTATTTTTGAATATTTTGCTTTATTATTTTAGTGGGAGTGGAAGAACAAGACTCAATCTGCAAAGAAATAAGTGGATAGATAAAATGCATTAATAAGATACAGAAACCTGGAGGGTGCTCAGTGTCAAATTAATTTAGGTAATCCTGACCCAAATAAAGTTGTATTTCTTGTTAAAAAGGACAGAAAAGATTTTTCTGAAAGACATCATAAAATAAACCCCCAGACAAGAGACTCCAATTACAGGCCTGACATATCACCAATATTATCCAGATACATATGACTACATGATGTCATAGAATAAGTACAGTAGATTTACTTTAAACTGGGGACACAGCTCTTGCAAACTTCCAAAAACCACAAGTTCTTTTAATAAAAGCGTGAAACTGGCAATGCCCAGAGAGTTGCTTGTTTACAAAGAGCATTTTCACATTTCATGGGCTGGATATAAAAATAGCATTTCCTCTTGTTTTCTGGTATATTGCTATAGCTTGCTAGCAGAGAATTGAATTATTGAGTTGTGGCCGATGACTTACTAGAATTTTCCATACTGTAGTTGCATTACATAGTTCATTTGGTGGAAAAAAAAAATGACTTCAAGTCTATCAAACAAAGTATAATTTAAATGTGGTCATTCTGAAAAAGAGAAGGAAAAAAAACAGTTAGCCTCAGCCAACCATATTTCTGAAAACGAACATGATTACAAAAAAAGCTGTGGGATTTGTAACTAAGCTTCAAACATTTTGGGGGTTGTTTAAGGACCTCAATCAGGGCTCTGTGATGGGTTGGCTGAGCAAACTATCCAGAACTTTAATAAAGATGTGATTAAACATTTTTTTCTTTTATTCAGCAGTGTAAATCTTACTGAAGAAAGTATACAGGTACTACAATAAACCAAATCAAAATGACATTTGCAAACAAAGTATACTCGGACTCCGGTCTTCAGTGGACATGGGCAGGTGTTTTTAAACACATAATATTTGGCAAGATCACTGGTTCTACAACTGCAATAGAACTGTACATATATTTGAGTCCCATTTTTGATGAAACTAGCTGCTAAAGCTACTATTTGAGATTTGCCGTCAATTGACCTTCAGCTTCTGACCACTTTTGCCTTGCACTTTAAAACTAAGGGCAGTTTAGGGAAATGGGGGCAGATGTATTAAGCCTGGGGAAGTGATAAAGCAGTGATAAGTGGAAGGTGATAAATGCACCAGCCAATCAGCTCCTGTCATTTTTCAAACCTGTAATGATTGGATGGTGCGTTATCACCTTCCACTTATCACTTCTTTATCAGTTCTCCAGGCTTAATACATCTGCCCCTATGTCATATAAGTGTCCAAGCTTTGTGGGTTAGATATTAGCAGGTTAATCCTGTTGAGAAGGGCTGTAGCACATTTCTGGTTAATGACAGGTAGTTTTGTTAAGAAGATCCTATAGGATGCAAGGTGGAAAGTCGATAAATCAGGTTGTCTGGTTTGGATCGTCCTCTTTTCAGTTGGGATTACCGCCCTTTCACAACATTTTTTGTTAAGTTTGTTGTTACATGCCTGCTTGATTTTATTGCACTAACCTTTTCTTTCCCATTAGAGGTGGTGCAGCTTGGTGGGAAATGTCGCTCTTCAGTGTACACAGGCAGTACAAGAATTAGTCCTGCCTCTGTCGGGGGACCTGGATGCTTTCTTTGTGGGAGGGTCCAGTGCTATGCCAAGGTAAGGGGAGGTGGTGGTCTCCACACCAGATATTATGTCTTGGGTGTTTTAGTTACCCAACACCGGTTTAAGTTAGTTTAGCTCTCAGACACCCATTTATATTACAAGTTGAGTATCCCATATCCAAATATTCCGAAATACGGAATTTTTTGAGTAGGACTGATATAGTGAAACATTTGTTTTATGATGGCTCATTGTACACAAACTTTGTTTAATACACAAAGTTATTACAAATATTGTATTTAATGACCTTCAGGCTGTGTGTATAAGGTGTATATGAAACATAACTGAATTGTGTGAATGTAGACACACTTTATTTAATGCACAAAGTTATAAAAAAATATTGGCTAAAATTACCTTCAGGCTGTGTGTATAAGGTGTATATGAAACATAAATGCATTCTGTGCTTAGACTTAGGTCCCATCACCATGATATCTCATTATGGTATGCAATTATTCCAAAATACGGAAAAATCAGATATCCAAAATACTTCTTGTCCCAAGCATTTTGGATAAGGGATACTCAACCTGTATAATCAATTAAAGCTCATGATAATAATTTGTGTCTGAGTGTTTGTTTTATTAAAGATGACTTAGTATTAAAGTTGTTTTTCTTTTATGCCTACGAGTGGTTATCAACTGCTAGGCCACTTAAACAAATACACAGCTATAATGATACCCACCGTTGCCCTTTGTATGCTGAGCTATCACACTCATTGATGCTCCTGTCAATAGCAACCCATAATTTAAACTCACTGTGGTCCTCTTTTGTAGTCCGACTAGACATGTATTTATGTACGTATCTATTCTATATACATTACTTTTGCTATGGGGAGAATCTTTTAATAAATATCTTACAAGTCATGCCTGGGTGGGAGCCCATACTTTCAATACGCTTGATGTCCCTTACTTCTCCAAGGTTTTCCATTTCTGCTCACTACTGTACCTATAGTTTTATTAATTGCAATAAAATCCGACTGAACGTGGGAAACAAGCTACTCTCTTATATCTACAATAGTTAAAGCTAGTCAAAAATCAGTGGAAGCCCAAGTGTAGAATAAATTTGGTAACTTGGAAACTAAGAATAAAATAAGAATTTACTTACCGATAATTCTATTTCTCGGAGTCCGTAGTGGATGCTGGGGTTCCTGAAAGGACCATGGGGAATAGCGGCTCCGCAGGAGACAGGGCACAAAAGTAAAGCTTTTCCGATCAGGTGGTGTGCACTGGCTCCTCCCCCTATGACCCTCCTCCAGACTCCAGTTAGGTACTGTGCCCGGACGAGCGTACACAATAAGGGAGGAATTTTGAATCCCGGGTAAGACTCATACCAGCCACACCAATCACACCGTACAACTTGTGATCTAAACCCAGTTAACAGTATGATAACAAAAGGAGCCTCTGAAAGACGGCTTCCTACAACAATAACCCGATTTTTGTAACAATAACTATGTACAAGTATTGCAGAATAATCCGCACTTGGGATGGGCGCCCAGCATCCACTACGGACTCCGAGAAATAGAATTATCGGTAAGTAAATTCTTATTTTCTCTATCGTCCTAGTGGATGCTGGGGTTCCTGAAAGGACCATGGGGATTATACCAAAGCTCCCAAACGGGCGGGAGAGTGCGGATGACTCTGCAGCACCGAATGAGAGAACTCCAGGTCCTCTTTTTGGCAGGGTATCAAATTTGTAGAATTTTACAAACGTGTTCTCCCCCGACCACGTAGCTGCTCGGCAGAGTTGTAATGCCGAGACCCCTCGGGCAGCCGCCCAAGATGAGCCCACCTTCCTTGTGGAATGGGCATTTACATATTTTTTGCTGTGGCAAGCCTGCCACAGAATGTGCAAGCTGAATTGTACTACAAATCCAACGAGCAATAGTCTGCTTAGAAGCAGGAGCACCCAGCTTGTTGGGTGCATACAGGATAAACAGCAAGTCAGATTTCCTGACTCCAGCCGACCTGGAAACTATATTTTCAGGGCCCTGACAACATCCAGCAACTTGGAGTCCTCCAAGTCCCTAGTAGCCGCAGGTACCACAATAAGCTGGTTCAGGTGAAACGCTGACACCACCTTAGGGAGAAACTGGGGACGAGTCCACAGCTTTGCTCTGTCCGAATGGACAATCAGATATGGCTTTGTGAGATAAAGCCGCCAATTCTGACACTCGCCTGGCCGAGGCCAGGACCAACAGCATGGTCGCTTTCCATGTGAGATATATCAAATCCACAGATTTGAGTTGTTTAAACCAATGTGATTTTAGGAATCCCAAACTACGTTGAGATCGCCCAGTGCCACTGGAGACATCAAAAGGGGGTTGTATATGCAGTACTCCCTTAACAACTTCTGGACTTCAGGAACTGAAGCCAATTTCTTTCTGGAAGAAAATCGACCGGTCGAAATTTGAACCTTAATGGACCCCAATTTGAGACCCATATACACTCCTGTTTGCAGGAAATGTAGGAATTAACGTAGTTGAAATTCTTCCGTGGAGCCTTCCTGGCCTCACACCATGGAACACATTTTCACCTAAGCAGTGATAATGTTGTGCGGTCACCTCCTTCCTGGCTCTGACCAGGGTAGGGATGACCTCTTCCGGAATGCCTTTTTCCCTTAGGATCCGGCGTTCACCCGTCAACGCGGCTGCGGTAAGTCATGGAACAGACATGATTCTTGCTGAATCAAGATCCTTTCTAGTATCTCTTGAAGTTCCGGGTACCAAGTTCTTCTTGGCCAAACCGGAGCCACGAGTATAGTTCTTACTCCTCTCCTTCCTATCATTCTCCATACACTGGGTATGAAAGGCAGAGGAGGGAACACATACACCGACTGGTACACCCACGGTGTTACCAGAGCGTCCCAGCTATTGCCTGAGGGTCTCTAGACCTGGCGCTTCATGTGGGACGCCATCATAACCACCTTTGGTCTTTCCCAACGGTTTACAAACATGTGGAAACTTCCAGATGAAGTTCCCACTTTTCCGGGTGGAATTCATTCATGCTGAGGAAATCTTCCTAGTTGTCCACTCCCGGAATGAACACTGCTGACAGTGTTATCACATGATTTTTCGCCCAGCGAAGAATCCTTGCTGTCATTGCCCTCCTGCTTCTTGTGCCGCCCCGTCTGTTTACGTGGGCGACTGCCATGATGATGTCCTACTGGATCAGCACCGGTTGACTTTGAAGCAGAGGTCTTCCTAGGCTCAGAGCATCGTAAATTGCCCTTAGCTCCAGTATATTCATGTGGAGAGAAATCTCCAGACTTGACCACACTTCCTTGGAAATTTCTTCCCTGTGTGACTGTTCCCCAGCCTCTCAGACTGGCATCCGTGGTCACCAGAACACAGTCCTGAATGCTGAATGTGCTGCCCTCTAGAAGATGAGCACTCTGCAGCCCCCACAGAAGAGACACCCTTGTCCTTGGAGACAGGGTTATCCGCTGATGCATCTGAAGATGCGATCCGGACCATTCGTCCCGCAAATCCCCCTGAAAAGTTTTTGCGTGAGATCTGCCGAATGGAATCGCTTCGTAAGAAGCCACCATTTTTCCCAGGACTCCTGTGCATTGATGCACTGATACTTGGCCTGGTTTTAGGAGGTTTCTGACTAGGTCGGATAACTCCCTGGCTTTCCCCTCCAGGAGAAATACCTCTTTCTGGACTATGCCCAGAATCATTCCTAGGAACAGCAGACGTATCATCGGAAAACAGCTGCGATTTTTGGAATATTTAGAATCCACTCGTGCTGTCGTAGAACTACTTCTTTTCCGACCTCCAACTGTTCTCTGGAAGCTTGCCCCTTTCAGGATATCGTCCAAGTAAGGGATAATTAAGATGCCTTTCTTCTTTTAAGAATCATCTTTTCGGCCATTACCTTGGTAAAGGCCCGGGGTGCCGTGGATAATTCAACGGCAGCGTCTGAAACTGATATTGACAGTTCTGTATCACGAACCAGAGGTACCCTTGTTGAGAAGGGCAAATTTGGACATGGAGGTAATCCTTGATGTCCAGGGACACCATATAGTCCCCTTTTTTCCGGTTCTCTATCACTGCTCTGAGTGACTCCATCTTGATTTGAACCTTTTTATGTAAGTGTTCAAAGATTTCAGATTTAGACTATGTCTCACCAAGCCGTCTGGCTTCAGTACCACAATATAGTGTGGAAGACTAATACCCTTTTCCTTGTTGTAGGAGGGGTACTTTGATTATCACCTGCTGGAAATACAGCATGTGAATTTTTTCCCAATACTGCCTCCCTGTCGGAGGGAGCCGTTGGTAAAGCAGGCTTCAGGAACCTGCGAGGAAAAAATGTCTCGACTCTCCAATCTGTACCCCTGGGATAATACTTGTACGATCTAGGGGTCAACTTGCGAGTGATCCCACTGCGCGCTGAGACTCTTGAGACTACCCCCCCACCTCACCTGAGTCCGCTTGCACGGCCCCAGTGTCACGCTGAGGACTTGGCAGACGCGGTGGAGGGCTTCTTTTCCTGGGAAGGGGCTGCCTGCTGCAGTCTACTTCCCTTTCCTCTATGTCTGGGCAGATATGACTGGCCTTTTGCCCGCTTGCCCACATGGGAAACGGAAGGATTGAGGCTGAAAAGACAGTGTCTTTTTCTGCTGAGATGTAACTTGGGGTAAAAAGGTTGGATTTCCCAGCTGTAGCCGTGGCCCCCAGGTCCGATGGACCGACCCCAAATAACTCCTTCCCTTTATACGGCAATACTCCATGTGCCGTATGGGATCTGTATCACCTGACCACTGTCGTGTCCATGACATCTTCTGGGAGATATGGACAACGCACTTATCTTGATGCCAGAGTGCAAATATCCCTCTGTGCATCTCGCATACATATATATAGAATGCATCCTATTAAATGCTCTATATCAATAAAATATTTTTAGTCAGGGAATTCGACCAAGCCAACCCAGCACTGCATCTCCAGGCTGATGGCGATCGCTGGTCGCAGTATAACCACCGTATGTGTGTATATACTTTTTAGGATATTTTTCCAGCTGCCTATCAGCTGGCTCCTTGAGGGCGGCCGTATCTGGAGACGGTAACGCCACTTGATAAGCGTGTGAGCGCCTTATCCACCCTAAGGGGTGTTTTCCTAACTTCTGGCGGGAAAGGGTATAACGCCAATATTTGCTATCGGGGTAAACCCACGCATCATCACACACTTCATTTTATTTTATCTGATTCAGGAAAAACTACAGGTAGTTTTTTCACTCCCACATAATACCCTTTTTTGTGGTACTTGTAGTATCAGAAATATGTAACACCTCCTTCATTGCCCTTAACGTGTGGCCCTAATGAGGAATACGTTTGTTTATTCACCGTCGACACTGGATTCAGTGTCCGTGTCTGTGTCTGTGTCGACCGACTGAGGTAAATGGGCGTTTTTTTAAAAACCCCTGACGGTGTTTCTGAGACGCCTGGACCGGTACTAATTGTTTGTCGGCCGTCTCATGTCGTCAACCGACCTTGCAGCGTGTTGACATTTTCACGTAATTCCCTAAATAAGCCATCCATTCCGGTGTCGACTCCCTAGAGAGTGACATCACCATTACAGGCAATTTCTCCGCCTCCTCCAACATCATCCTCATACATGTCGACACACACGTACCGACACACAGCACACACACCTGGAATGCTCTGACAGAGGACAGGACCCCACTAGCCCTTTGGAGAGACAGAGGGAGAGTTTGCCAGCACACACCAAAAAACGCTATAATTACATAGGGACAACCTTATATAAGTGTTTCTCCCTAATAGCATCTTTATATATATATTTATATCGCCAATTAGTGCCCCCCTCTCTGTTTAAACCCTGTTTCTGTAGTGCAGTGCAGGGGAGAGCCTGGGAGCCTTCTCTCCAGCCTTTCTGTGAGAGAAAAAATGGCGCTGTGTGCTGAGGAGATAGGCCCCGCCCCTTTTCCGGCGGGCTCGTCTCCCGCTCTTTAGTGAAGTTTGGCAGGGGTTAAATATCTCCATATAGCCTCTGGGGGCTATATGTGAGGTATTTTTAGCCAGTATATAGGTTTACATTTGCCTCCCAGGGCGCCCCCCCCCAGCGCCCTGCACCCTCAGTGACAGCGTGTGAAGTGTGCTGAGAGGAAAATGGCGCACAGCTGCAGTGCTGTGCGCTACCTTTAGAAGACTGTCAGAGTCTTCAGCCGCCGATTCTGGACCTCTTCTAACTTCAGCATCTGCAAGGGGGCCGGCGGCGCGGCTCCGGTGACCATCCAGGCTGTACCTGTGATCGTCCCTCTGGAGCTGATGTCCAGTAGCCAAGAAGCCAATCCATCCTGCACGCAGGTGAGTTCACTTCTTCTCCCCTCAGTCCCTCGTTGCAGTGATTCTGTTGCCAGCAGGACTCACTGTAAAATAAAAAACCTAAGCTAAACTTTCTCTAAGCAGCTCTTTAGGAGAGCCACCTAGAATTGCACCCTTCTCGGCCGGGCACAAAAATCTAACTGGAGTCTGGAGGAGGGTCATAGGGGGAGGAGCCAGTGCACACCACCTGATCGGAAAAGCTTTACTTTTGTGCCCTGTCTCCTGCGGAGCCGCTATTCCCCATGGTCCTTTCAGGAACCCCAGCATCCACTAGGACGATAGAGAAATATGAAGTAATAGAGATTTTCAGTGAATACATTGGAACCACATGTGAGAGCAACGTACAATACCAAAGTCATCCCTCTCGCAATACTGGCATCATAACTCATCAGTCACGAGATCTCTCTTTTTAGCACCTACATACTGGAAAATAGATTTCAGAAGTTGGAAGCCAGTGGAATTTAAGCATAACTATGGCGCTTATATAATACTAATAAAAAATAAATAAAATTGCCAGATAAAACATTTATTAAGCTGCTCCAATAAAACAAAGTTGCCAGCTACAACATATTTACTGCAATTAATCACATTATACTTCCCTCGTGAGACAGTAACTAAAACAGTTGTAAAACCGTGCTGCAGCACTTTTTGGGAAGTCATAAAAATAATGGCCCTCATTCCGAGTTGATCGGTCGCAAGGCGATTTTAGCAGAGTTACACACGCTAAGCCGCCGCCTACTGGGAGTGAATCTTAGCTTCATAAAATTGCGACCGATGTATTCGCAATAATGCGATTACTAACTACTTAGCAGTTTCAGAGTAGCTCCAGACTTACTCTGCCTGTGCGATCATTTCAGTGCTTGTCGTTCCTGGTTGACGTCACAAACACACCCAGCGTTCGCCCAGGCACTCCCACCGTTTCCCCGGCCACTCCTGCGTTTTTTCCGGAAACGGTAGCGTTTTCAGCCACACGCCCCTGAAACGCCGTGTTTCCGCCCAGTAACACCCATTTCCTGTCAATCACATTACGTTCGCCGGAGCGAGGAAAAAGCCGTGAGTAAAAATACTTTCTTCATAGTAAAGTTACTTGGCGCAGTCGCAGTGCGAACATTGCGCATGCGTACTAAGCGGATTTTCACTGCGATGCGATGAAAAATACCGAGCGAACAACTCGGAATGAGGGCCAATACACATTACTGCCGAAGCTTCTAACCCAGTTTTTGTGTACACGGCATAACCTCTTACGCTGTGCCCTTTTCTTCCATCCTCATATATAAAGCAGGTTCCAAAATGGAGGAAATGAAAATGGAGGAAAAAGCTCCTAGAGGGAAAAAAACACCCCTAAAATGCTTTCTCCACCTTAACCAGCTCATTCAAAAAAAGCTAATCCCCAAAAAATAATCTATAGTTTTTACATTTAAATACCGATTGTGCTCCTAATGCAAAATGAGCAGAAAATGTCCAGTTACATATCATTCAGCTAACTTTGCAATCCTAAAGATGCCACTATCTTGGCCTACAAATCAATGCTCTATAATGTAAATATGGGTGCATCTGCGCAAAAGTAGATGTGTGACAACAGAAAAATGATTTTCCACTGCATTTTTGTAGCCGGTCCTTAATGTCATGTATGTAATGTACAGGGGCCAGTTCAGAAGTGGACGTTAATGGCAACATCTTTATACACAGTGGCTGCGTACAAAATTATGCAAAAGACACAGGAGGCATTTTAAGTAAAAGGACGCCGCGTCCGATCAAGTTTGTAAAAATCAGCCATCTAAGTAAACCTCAGGTTACTCAGATTGTCCGATGCTTACATGCTGCTGCGGCCAGTGAAGCCTTTCTCCCTGTTCAAAATATGAGGTCGACAAGACCCCCATTTTCTGCATTGCTCCCTGATGCCGCCCCAAACACTAGAAGCGTGTAAATCATGCTACACCTTTCGGGACACTGCAAGCGACGTTGCAGGACCAGATCTGCACTTGCGCAGATCATTAAACACTGGAAATTTATGTACATATTGGATTTACGTATATCTCAGAATCAGGCCCACAATTAATATATACAATGGAAATGTGATTGTTGACACATCACTAAAATTAAGGTATCACTTTAATTGTGTCACCAGGTTTTGTTGAACCACAACATTCAGCATACTTTGTCAGGCAGTAAATATCATTGGTCCGTATAAACAATAAACAAGCCATGATTGTACAATCTGAAGTCACTATGTAACTTGGGATCATGAACCCCTCAAGGTACAGAACTGTGTAATATGTCAACGCTTTATAAATAAAGGATAATAAGAATAATAAAGTATGTCTAACTGAAGCGTCCTGTTACCAGTTCACATCAGACAAAATGAGTAGAGATTCTTGAGTCCAGACCAGATACTGAGAATAATCCTTTGACATGCCAAGGATATTTTTATCTTGGCTCTTTAATGAAAAGAGTTTTAGGGCCTTATTTATGGAACATTTCTCATTAATGTTATACTCCTTTTCTAAGTACAAAAGGAAAACAGCCAGATATCTATCACCAGATCACCATGCAAGCACTAATTTATCTGATGCAGGCGACTTCCAATAAACATTCTGCAAAAAAACAGGACGATAATAAACTACACATTATAAATGAAGAGAAAAGCACTGAAATACCACATGAGGATTCTCTTCTGGTTCCAATAGTGGACAGAATATTAATGGGTCACACACAGCTCCATATGCGGCCGCATCTAGCAAATTTCACATGCGCTGTAGCAAAGAAACACATCTTTGTATTAGAGATGAGCGGGTTCGGTTTCTCTGAATCCGAACCCGCACGAACTTCATGTTTTTTTCACGGGTCCGAGCAGACTCGGATCCTCCCGCCTTGCTCGGTTAACCCGAGCGCGCCCGAACGTCATCATGACGCTGTCGGATTCTCGCGAGACTCGGATTCTATATAAGGAGCCGCGCGTCGCCGCCATTTTCACACGTGCATTGAGATTGATAGGGAGAGGACGTGGCTGGCGTCCTCTCCATTAGAAATTAGATTAGAAGAGAGAGAGAGATTGTGCAGAGTCAGACAGAGTTTACCACAGTGACCAGTGCAGTTGTTGTTAGTTAACTTTTATTTATTTTAATATAATATATCCGTTCTCTGCTATATCCGTTCTCTGCCTGAAAAAAAACGATACACAGCAGCAGCCAGTCACACAGTGTGACTCAGTCTGTGTGCACTCAGCTCAGCCCAGTGTGCTGCACATCAATGTATAAAAGGCAAAGCTTATAATAATTGTGGGGGAGACTGGGGAGCACTGCAGGTTGTTATAGCAGGAGCCCCCAGGAGTACATAATATTATATTAATTTAAAATTAAACAGTGCACACTTTTGCTGCAGGAGTGCCACTGCCAGTGTGACTAGTGGTGACCAGTGCCTGACCACCAGTATAGTAGTATATTGTTGTATGTATTGTATACTATCTCTTTATCAACCAGTCTATATTAGCAGCAGACACAGTACAGTGCGGTAGTTCACGGCTGTGGCTACCTCTGTGTCGGCAGTCGGAACTCGGCAGGCAGTCCGTCCATCCATAATTGTATTACAATATATACCACCTAACCGTGGTATTTTTTTTTCTTTCTTTATACCGTCGTCATAGTGTCATACTAGTTGTTACGAGTATACTACTATCTCTTTATCAACCAGTGTACAGTGCGGTAGTTCACGGCTGTGGCTACCTCTGTGTCGGCAGTCGGCAGGCAGTCCGTCCATCCATAATTGTATTATTATTATAATATATACCACCTAACCGTGGTTTTTTTTTCATTCTTTATACCGTCGTCATAGTGTCATACTAGTTGTTACGAGTATACTACTATCTCTTTATCAACCAGTGTACAGTGCGGTAGTTCACGGCTGTGGCTACCTCTGTGTCGGCAGTCGGCAGGCAGTCCGTCCATCCATAATTGTATTATTATTATAATATATACCACCTAACCGTGGTTTTTTTTTCATTCTTTATACCGTCGTCATAGTGTCATACTAGTTGTTACGAGTATACTACTATCTCTTTATCAACCAGTGTACAGTGCGGTAGTTCACGGCTGTGGCTACCTCTGTGTCGGCAGTCGGCAGGCAGTCCGTCCATCCATAATTGTATTATTATTATAATATATACCACCTAACCGTGGTTTTTTTTTCATTCTTTATACCGTCGTCATAGTGTCATACTAGTTGTTACGAGTATACTACTATCTCTTTATCAACCAGTGTACAGTGCGGTAGTTCACGGCTGTGGCTACCTCTGTGTCGGCAGTCGGCAGGCAGTCCGTCCATCCATAATTGTATTATTATTATAATATATACCACCTAACCGTGGTTTTTTTTTCATTCTTTATACCGTCGTCATAGTGTCATACTAGTTGTTACGAGTATACTACTATCTCTTTATCAACCAGTGTACAGTGCGGTAGTTCACGGCTGTGGCTACCTCTGTGTCGGCAGTCGGCAGGCAGTCCGTCCATCCATAATTGTATTATTATTATAATATATACCACCTAACTGTGGTATTTTTTTTTCTTTCTTTATACCGTCGTCATAGTGTCATACTAGTTGTTACGAGTATACTACTATCTCTTTATCAACCAGTGTACAGTGCGGTAGTTCACAGCTGTGGCTACCTCTGTGTCGGCAGTCGGCAGGCAGTCCGTCCATCCATAATTGTATTATTATTATAATATATACCACCTAACCGTGGTTTTTTTTTCATTCTTTATACCGTCGTCATAGTGTCATACTAGTTGTTACGAGTATACTACTATCTCTTTATCAACCAGTGTACAGTACGGTAGTTCACGGCTGTGGCTACCTCTGTGTCGGCAGTCGGCAGGCAGTCCGTCCATCCATAATTGTATTATTATTATAATATATACCACCTAACCGTGGTTTTTTTTTCATTCTTTATACCGTCGTCATAGTGTCATACTAGTTGTTACGAGTATACTACTATCTCTTTATCAACCAGTGTACAGTGCGGTAGTTCACGGCTGTGGCTACCTCTGTGTCGGCAGTCGGCAGGCAGTCCGTCCATCCATAATTGTATTATTATTATAATATATACCACCTAACCGTGGTTTTTTTTTCATTCTTTATACCGTCGTCATAGTGTCATACTAGTTGTTACGAGTATACTACTATCTCTTTATCAACCAGTGTACAGTGCGGTAGTTCACGGCTGTGGCTACCTCTGTGTCGGCAGTCGGCAGGCAGTCCGTCCATCCATAATTGTATTATTATTATAATATATACCACCTAACTGTGGTATTTTTTTTTCTTTCTTTATACCGTCGTCATAGTGTCATACTAGTTGTTACGAGTATACTACTATCTCTTTATCAACCAGTGTACAGTGCGGTAGTTCACGGCTGTGGCTACCTCTGTGTCGGCAGTCGGCAGGCAGTCCGTCCATCCATAATTGTATTATTATTATAATATATACCACCTAACCGTGGTTTTTTTTTCATTCTTTATACCGTCGTCATAGTGTCATACTAGTTGTTACGAGTATACTACTATCTCTTTATCAACCAGTGTACAGTGCGGTAGTTCACGGCTGTGGCTACCTCTGTGTCGGCAGTCGGCAGGCAGTCCGTCCATCCATAATTGTATTATTATTATAATATATACCACCTAACCGTGGTTTTTTTTTCATTCTTTATACCGTCGTCATAGTGTCATACTAGTTGTTACGAGTATACTACTATCTCTTTATCAACCAGTGTACAGTGCGGTAGTTCACGGCTGTGGCTACCTCTGTGTCGGCAGTCGGCAGGCAGTCCGTCCATCCATAATTGTATTATTATTATAATATATACCACCTAACCGTGGTTTTTTTATACCACCTAACCGTGGCAGTCCGTCCATAATTGTATACTAGTATCCAATCCATCCATCTCCATTGTTTACCTGAGGTGCCTTTTAGTTCTGCCTATAAAATATGGAGAACAAAAAAGTTGAGGTTCCAAAATTAGGGAAAGATCAAGATCCACTTCCACCTCGTGCTGAAGCTGCTGCCACTAGTCATGGCCGAGACGATGAAATGCCAGCAACGTCGTCTGCCAAGGCCGATGCCCAATGTCATAGTACAGAGCATGTCAAATCCAAAACACCAAATATCAGAAAAAAAAGGACTCCAAAACCTAAAATAAAATTGTCGGAGGAGAAGCGTAAACTTGCCAATATGCCATTTACCACACGGAGTGGCAAGGAACGGCTGAGGCCTTGGCCTATGTTCATGGCTAGTGGTTCAGCTTCACATGAGGATGGAAGCACTCAGCCTCTCGCTAGAAAACTGAAAAGACTCAAGCTGGCAAAAGCACCGCAAAGAACTGTGCGTTCTTTGAAATCCCAAATCCACAAGGAGAGTCCAATTGTGTCGTTTGCGATGCCTGACCTTCCCAACACTGGACGTGAAGAGCATGCGCCTTCCACTATTTGCATGCCCCCTGCAAGTGCTGGAAGGAGCACCCGCAGTCCAGTTCCTGATAGTCAGATTGAAGATGTCAGTGTTGAAGTACACCAGGATGAGGAGGATATGGGTGTTGCTGGCGCTGGGGAGGAAATTGACCAGGAGGATTCTGATGGTGAGGTGGTTTGTTTAAGTCAGGCACCCGGGGAGACACCTGTTGTCCGTGGGAGGAATATGGCCGTTGACATGCCAGGTGAAAATACCAAAAAAATCAGCTCTTCGGTGTGGAGGTATTTCACCAGAAATGCGGACAACAGGTGTCAAGCCGTGTGTTCCCTTTGTCAAGCTGTAATAAGTAGGGGTAAGGACGTTAACCACCTCGGAACATCCTCCCTTATACGTCACCTGCAGCGCATTCATAATAAGTCAGTGACAAGTTCAAAAACTTTGGGTGACAGCGGAAGCAGTCCACTGACCAGTAAATCCCTTCCTCTTGTAACCAAGCTCACGCAAACCACCCCACCAACTCCCTCAGTGTCAATTTCCTCCTTCCCCAGGAATGCCAATAGTCCTGCAGGCCATGTCACTGGCAAGTCTGACGAGTCCTCTCCTGCCTGGGATTCCTCCGATGCATCCTTGCGTGTAACGCCTACTGCTGCTGGCGCTGCTGTTGTTGCCGCTGGGAGTCGATGGTCATCCCAGAGGGGAAGTCGTAAGCCCACTTGTACTACTTCCAGTAAGCAATTGACTGTTCAACAGTCCTTTGCGAGGAAGATGAAATATCACAGCAGTCATCCTACTGCAAAGCGGATAACTGAGTCCTTGACAACTATGTTGGTGTTAGACGTGCGTCCGGTATCCGCCGTTAGTTCACAGGGAACTAGACAATTTATTGAGGCAGTGTGCCCCCGTTACCAAATACCATCTAGGTTCCACTTCTCTAGGCAGGCGATACCGAGAATGTACACGGACGTCAGAAAAAGACTCACCAGTGTCCTAAAAAATGCAGTTGTACCCAATGTCCACTTAACCACGGACATGTGGACAAGTGGAGCAGGGCAGGGTCAGGACTATATGACTGTGACAGCCCACTGGGTAGATGTATGGACTCCCGCCGCAAGAACAGCAGCGGCGGCACCAGTAGCAGCATCTCGCAAACGCCAACTCTTTCCTAGGCAGGCTACGCTTTGTATCACCGCTTTCCAGAATACGCACACAGCTGAAAACCTCTTACGGCAACTGAGGAAGATCATCGCGGAATGGCTTACCCCAATTGGACTCTCCTGTGGATTTGTGGCATCGGACAACGCCAGCAATATTGTGTGTGCATTAAATATGGGCAAATTCCAGCACGTCCCATGTTTTGCACATACCTTGAATTTGGTGGTGCAGAATTTTTAAAAAAACGACAGGGGCGTGCAAGAGATGCTGTCGGTGGCCAGAAAAATTGCGGGACACTTTCGGCGTACAGGCACCACGTACAGAAGACTGGAGCACCACCAAAAACTACTGAACCTGCCCTGCCATCATCTGAAGCAAGAAGTGGTAACGAGGTGGAATTCAACCCTCTATATGCTTCAGAGGTTGGAGGAGCAGCAAAAGGCCATTCAAGCCTATACAATTGAGCACGATATAGGAGATGGAATGCACCTGTCTCAAGTGCAGTGGAGAATGATTTCAACGTTGTGCAAGGTTCTGATGCCCTTTGAACTTGCCACACGTGAAGTCAGTTCAGACACTGCCAGCCTGAGTCAGGTCATTCCCCTCATCAGGCTTTTGCAGAAGAAGCTGGAGGCATTGAAGAAGGAGCTAACACGGAGCGATTCCGCTAGGCATGTGGGACTTGTGGATGCAGCCCTTAATTCGCTTAACAAGGATTCACGGGTGGTCAATCTGTTGAAATCAGAGCACTACATTTTGGCCACCGTGCTCGATCCTAGATTTAAAGCCTACCTTGGATCTCTCTTTCCGGCAGACACAGGTCTGCTGGGGTTGAAAGACCTGCTGGTGACAAAATTGTCAAGTCAAGCGGAACGCGACCTGTCAACATCTCCTCCTTCACATTCTCCCGCAACTGGGGGTGCGAGGAAAAGGCTCAGAATTCCGAGCCCACCCGCTGGCGGTGATGCAGGGCAGTCTGGAGCGACTGCTGATGCTGACATCTGGTCCGGACTGAAGGACCTGACAACGATTACGGACATGTCGTCTACTGTCACTGCATATGATTCTCTCAACATTGATAGAATGGTGGAGGATTATATGAGTGACCGCATCCAAGTAGGCACGTCACACAGTCCGTACTTATACTGGCAGGAAAAAGAGGCAATTTGGAGGCCCTTGCACAAACTGGCTTTATTCTACCTAAGTTGCCCTCCCACAAGTGTGTACTCCGAAAGAGTGTTTAGTGCCGCCGCTCACCTTGTCAGCAATCGGCGTACGAGGTTACATCCAGAAAATGTGGAGAAGATGATGTTCATTAAAATGAATTATAATCAATTCCTCCGCGGAGACATTGACCAGCAGCAATTGCCTCCACAAAGTACACAGGGAGCTGAGATGGTGGATTCCAGTGGGGACGAATTGATAATCTGTGAGGAGGGGGATGTACACGGTGATATATCGGAGGGTGAAGATGAGGTGGACATCTTGCCTCTGTAGAGCCAGTTTGTGCAAGGAGAGATTAATTGCTTCTTTTTTGGGGGGGGTCCAAACCAACCCGTCATATCAGTCACAGTCGTGTGGCAGACCCTGTCACTGAAATGATGGGTTGGTTAAAGTGTGCATGTCCTGTTTTGTTTATACAACATAAGGGTGGGTGGGAGGGCCCAAGGATAATTCCATCTTGCACCTCTTTTTTCTTTTATTTTTCTTTGCATCATGTGCTGATTGGGGAGGGTTTTTTGGAAGGGACATCCTGCGTGACACTGCAGTGCCACTCCTAGATGGGCCCGGTGTTTGTGTCGGCCACTAGGGTCGCTAATCTTACTCACACAGCTACCTCATTGCGCCTCTTTTTTTCTTTGCGTCATGTGCTGTTTGGGGAGGGTTTTTTGGAAGGGACATCCTGCGTGACACTGCAGTGCCACTCCTAGATGTGCCCGGTGTTTGTGTCGGCCACTAGGGTCGCTAATCTTACTCACACAGTCAGCTACCTCATTGCGCCTCTTTTTTTCTTTGCGTCATGTGCTGTTTGGGGAGGGTTTTTTGGAAGGGACATCCTGCGTGACACTGCAGTGCCACTCCTAGATGGGCCCGGTGTTTGTGTCGGCCACTAGGGTCGCTTATCTTACTCACACAGCGACCTCGGTGCAAATTTTAGGACTAAAAATAATATTGTGAGGTGTGATGTGTTCAGAATAGGCTGAAAATGAGTGTAAATTATGTTTTTTGAGGTTAATAATACTTTGGGATCAAAATTACCCCCAAATTCTATGATTTAAGCTGTTTTTTAGGGTTTTTTGAAAAAAACACCCGAATCCAAAACACACCCGAATCCGACAAAAAAAATTCGGTGAGGTTTTGCCAAAACGCGGTCGAACCCAAAACACGGCCGCGGAACCGAACCCAAAACCAAAACACAAAACCCGAAAAATTTCCGGCGCTCATCTCTACTTTGTATATCTCCTGTTGATTCTCATGGACCTCGGATGTTTCTCTACAGCCACTAAACGGATTTTGCAATATGGCAACTGGGCAACAACAATGCAAACACATGCAAGAGAACCATTTTGTGAATCAGTAGCTAGAGTCCTATTCTGAGTTGGGCTTATGCCATACTAGTCTAGGTTTTATATATGCTGTTGCTGGCCACTTCGGGGGGTGGGGTTAGCCTGTCACATCATTAAGCCCCATCCCTACCACAGCAAAATGCTGTGATTAGAGGATCTGTGGTGAAGTGGCGAGGAGAAAATGGTGCAATTTTGCATCATTTAGTCCTGTCCCCTCCACTTAGAGCCACAATTCCAGGTATTGTCTCCCCATTCTGCCACTTCACTAGGAATACGGGAGATCTGGACGCTCTTCCGGGGATGCAGAGAAATACAGCAAAAACCGGGAGTTTCCCGCAACTTCCGGGATATGGCTTATGCCTAGTGAATGCCCAATTCTGACAGATCTCTAGCACCCAGCATACAGTAGGTACAAGTCCTTGTACTAGTGATTATGGCTATTAATAGGAATAGTGGGGCAACGCTATGCATATGCCTAAAGCCATGTGTATACTTTCATTATCATTTTGTTAGCAAAATATTTGCATTCCAAATCCTGCTACATACGGAGATGTGTGTGACTCGGTATCAGGCCCAACCTATATTTTCATTGGCATACATAATTCTGTAACACTCAGACACATTTCTGTAAAGGGTGATATATCAGGGACTCACCATTAGAGTGGCTAGTAATGAAACCCAGATAGGGGAAGTCCAGAAACCTACTGCAATTCCCTGGTATCCTAGAACAAAAGAAGAGGGGTAGAAAGATAAGATAAACCTTCCATCAGAGAGGGGGTTGTGCTCTTCATTAACAAGATGTGTCCTAAGTCACCAGGGTTCAGGCCTAAAAATTAGCAAAATATTATAGTGAATTGTTGAAGTTCTAAAATGTTTATGTCATAACTAAGATCGCAGCTGAGCAAAATTGCAGCTTCACACAAAACTGAATTTTAGGTCATTTTGCAGAGGTGCAAAGTACAGTGATAGAATTGTCTAGTTCCATTTTTGCTTTGTCATTTTACACTGTATTTGTACATTCTGAAATCTACGGGGTATAAGGGGGGTACACACATAGTGGTGTGTGCTTAGATTGCTTAGAAATGAAGCAAACAGCTCTCCATGTTTGTGCCCCATAGCGATAGCGATGCGCGGCCCCGCGTGTCGCTATCCCCGGTTCTAGATTCGCCTGCATGCAGGCACAATCTAGTTAGATTGCTCACTTCACCGCTGGGTGAAGTGAGCGTTCCCTCCTCGTTCAGCACACATCGCGTTGTGTGCTGAATGGGGGGGGAGATGTGTGCTGAGCGGTCTATGCTAAATCACTCAGCACACATCGCTACATGTGTACCCCCCATTAGTTTCTAATTAGATCTGGGGAAACAACATTTCATTAAATCTGTGATAGGGATTGAGGGGCAGATTTATTAAGCTCGGTGAAGTGATAAAGTGGAAGGTGATAAAGCACCGGCCAGTCAGCTCCTAACTGTCATTTTTCAAACACAGCCTGTGACATAGCAGTAAGGATCTGACTGGCTGGTCCTTTATCACCTTCCACTTTATCACTTCACCGAGCTTAATAAATCTGCCCCTGAATTCTGGATGGAATAAAAAAATCTCATTTAGTACCGCCCCCTACTGGCGAATTGTGGGCATTTTCCTGTCTTGGGGGTGTCTTTCTGCTAAGCTTATTTTGTATTTTTAACGACCTGATTCAGGGATGGACACAGATCGCTGCATACGTAGCCAAACCTTGGTAAATAGTACCCTCCATACCAATCTCTGCACCATTGAGCACGACTGCGGCCACGTTGTATGTGGAAACATCTGAAGGAGACTCTTTATCATCTTGCACAGTATTATCATATAATGCTTAATATAGTACCATGTGATTGGTGTCACACCAAAACAAAAACCGAAAAATTTATGGAGCAACTTTATAAAAAAGACTCATGCAGGTACAGTGGTTCCAAAAAGAGTCCGCAGTAAGTGATAAGAGATCAGTACTACATTACTGTCAGTTCTGACCCTGCAGACATACAGAACAAAACTGTGATACAAGAGAGGGGTGAAGCATTGACCTGCAGGGAGGTCAGATCCATTGGTGCAGCTCTTACCATACCTCCAGCATTCAACTAATAGCAAATTGACATGAAACTAAAACAAGTATTTTAATTATGTGAAAACAAACAATTCTAAATGATTTTGTCTTAATATATAGCCCCCTTAACAAGGAGAAATTAAATCAATGACATAATGATTAGAAAGCAACTTGCAACACATTTTATCAAGAAACTTTCTTAAGAATTAATGTTCTACTGCTAAACTTTCACTTACTGAGTGTGATGGAAACTGTTCAAATAATCCTAGTTATATCCCAATAGTGATGAAACACTGCATACTACACAATATTCACTAGTGACTGTTAAACATAACCCAAATACTAGGTAGAATGACCGTGTATCCTACGGTGCACAGGCAGCTCTGCACAACACAACACTTCTCAATGAAGTCACATTTTGGCATCGCTATCGGAAGGAATAGTCATGTTGGAATAGATGATGGATGAAGACTCACGCTAAAATACGTAGCTGGCCAACAAGACAGGAATTGATTAAATTCAACACATGCTAAGAGTATTTAGGAAGCAATCCATTAAAACAGAAGCCTGTAAAAGGTATAAATCAGTCAGTGTTATGTGTTTTTATGAGATAGTTCATTTAAAAGATGTAATCGCATAGAAGGAAGGCATTTAATCTTTTATAATGAATTGCAAAACAATACATGTGAATTGAAGAACAAGAGTTTTTCTCTTGTCCAAGACAAAGGTATCGAGTACACAGCAGAACTAATTGTCTTTTAAACATGGGCTTATTATTGCACATAATCAATATTACATTTGCATTAAGCGACAACCATTGAATTCCCATTCTAATCCTAAATTAATCTGAACCCACTTTTTGCTAACGGAGGACCCACATGTGTTATGTATCATTGCTGTTTATAGAACAATGGGGGTAATTCCAAGTTGATCGCAGCAGGAATTTAGTTAGCAATTGGGCAAAACCATGGCCCTCATTCCGAGTTGTTCGCTCGGTATTTTTCATCGCATCGCAGTGAAAATCCGCTTAGTACGCATGCGCAATGTTCGCACTGCGACTGCGCCAAGTAACTTTACTATGAAGAAAGTATTTTTACTCACGGCTTTTTCTTCGCTCCGGCGATCGTAATGTGATTGACAGGAAATGGGTGTTACTGGGCGGATACACGGCGTTTCAGGGGCGTGTGGCTGAAAACGCTACCGTTTCCGGAAAAAACGCAGGAGTGGCCGGGGAAACGGTGGGAGTGCCTGGGCGAACGCTGGGTGTGTTTGTGACGTCAACCAGGAACGACAAGCACTGAACTGATCGCACAGGCAGAGTAAGTCTGGAGCTACTCTGAAACTGCTAACTCGTTTGTAATCGCAATATTGCGCGTACGTCGGTCGCAATTTTAAGAAGCTAAGATTCACTCCCAGTAGGCGGCGGCTTAGCGTGTGTAACTCTGCTACATTCGCCTTGCGAGCGAACAACTCGGAATGAGGGCCCATGTGCACTGCAGGGGGGGCAGATTTAACATGTGCAGAGAGAGTTAGATTTGGGTGGGTTATATTGTTTCTGTGCAGGGTAAATACTGGCTGCTTTATTTTTACACTGCAAATTAGATTGCAGATTGAACACACCCCACCCAAATCTAACTCTCTCTGCACATGTTAAATCTGCCTCCCCTGCAGTGCACATGGTTTTGCCCAATTGCTAACTAAATTCCTGCTGCGATCAACTTGGAATTACCCCCAATGCTAGCAGAATTCTCCAAAAACCGTATATTGTCATGTCAGCCACAACACCCAGATATAAGGGGCATAGATGTATTTTAAAAACCAGTTGCTTAATTAACATCCTAGAACTCCACTTTCCTCTGGTTTAGATTTAAGGTTACAGGTACCAAGCTGATTATAAATGTGCAACGTTATTTTGGGCCCATTTATCAATTTGCCTGCCACGACTGAACAGGAAAATATATATTTTTATATATATTTGGCTTTTAATAATAATACATTGTTTTTAGTAAGAGCATTATGATATGGCAATCCTGAGTTCACAATAGCAATCAGAAGATAGCTGGCGGTAATTATACCACCACTGTCTTTGGTAAATTTACCTCTGGAGTGGCTTGTTAATCAGGGGTAAGCCTTATCTACGTCCAAAACATCAGCTTTCTCTGTAGTTAGTTCTTATTTCCAATTAATACAAAAGACTTGTCAGCGTACAGCAGTATAAGTATCAAAACAAAAGATCACTGAAAAATAATCAATGCACACTACACAACGAAAGCAGTAATGGGCATGACATAATAACAGCTGACCATCTGATGCTCGCTCAGCCTCATTTTCACAATAAAAAAAGTTATTGAAGAAAGTGTAAAACACCCAGTTTTGAGCTTTGGGTAGGACATAGTCAGCAGTGGTAAAACTACTACGGGGGGTGCACAAGGGCCTATGAGTCCAGGGAGGGCCCCACACACAGGACTGACCACTGTGCCTCCCATGCAGTGCACCGGCTCCCCTATGCTTCTTACACAACACCATCTCTTTAGTGATATAATCACACAAATGGTGCCACACAGAGACTGTAATGGCACTATGATGATGGTGCTGCGTGGGAAGCACAGGGAGCTGGTGCACCTCATGGGGGGCACATTCAAACAGATGCCGGGGGTCGTTGCACCGCCCCGTCCCCTGAGTAATTTATATAGCGCACACATATTACACAGGGCTTTACAGAGAATATTTTATTAACATCCGTTCCTGCCCCATCGGCGTTTATAATCTCGGAGCTCTATGTACTAATACTCCACTTACCATGGAGAAAAAGCTGCTCCTGCTTCCCGTTATCACTGTGAAGCAGAAGGCAGCAACCGTGATTTGTACTAAAACTACCCCCCCTGAGGAGAGTGAATGTCCCCCCTTGGTGGTGTCAGCAGAGACACACTGCGCCTCTTGACACTGTGGACTCTCACCAGTCACCTCAGGTCTTCCGCCCCCGTGCGACATCAGTTCAGCAGAGTTTGTCCAAACTTTATTAACGGGACAAACGTGACAGAGCTCACTTCCTGGTAGTCTCTGCTACTCACTGGTCTTTACGTGATGAGAGGCAGCTGTCAGTCTGACTATGTCTGTGGATGGGTGATTATGCCGCATCCTGATTGTTCAAAGGGGTTAGGGCTGGGAAACCGGCGCTCGGTATCCCGGCAGTCAGCATACCGACCTCAGGAACGCAGCAGCAGAATGCTGGCAGGGGTGAGTGAGCACAACACAGCTCGCCACGCATCGGGGGCCCGGTGGAAACCCACGAGTGGGAATAGTCCCTGTGGGTCGGCACAGTCTGCTGGTATTTTGATCGCTCGGGATCCCGGCTTCGGCATGGTGACCGCCGGGAACCCGAGCGCTGGTCATATGACCGCAACCTTTTCAAGGATGGGTGATTATTTTTTTAACCCCAATTATGGACTGCGTATGGATATTGATTGATATGCCAATGGCTTGGTTTTTTGGGGGGGCTTGTGTACTTTTGGACATTAGATTAATACATTTTTGACAGGTCTGGTGTGCTGGTGGCCCATGTTTTTTTATGACCCCTGATGGAGTTGTGAAATATGGACATATTTATATATATATATATATATATATATATATATATATATATTTCTCTAACGTCCTAAGTGGATGCTGGGGACTCCGTAAGGACCATGGGGAATAGCGGCTCCGCAGGAGACTGGGCACAAAAGTAAAGCTTTAGAACTACCTGGTGTGCACTGGCTCCTCCCCCTATGACCCTCCTCCAAGCCTCAGTTAGATTTTTGTGCCCGAACGAGAAGGGTGCACACTAGGTGGCTCTCCTGAGCTGCTTAGTGAAAAGTTTAGTTTTAGGTTTTTTATTTTCAGTGAGACCTGCTGGCAACAGGCTCACTGCATCGAGGGACTAAGGGGAGAAGAAGCGAACTCACCTGCGTGCAGAGTGGATTGGGCTTCTTAGGCTACTGGACATTAGCTCCAGAGGGACGATCACAGGCCCAGCCATGGATGGGTCCCAGAGCCGCGCCGCCGGCCCCCTTACAGAGCCAGAAGACAGAAGAGGTCCGGAAAATCGGCGGCAGAAGACGTCCTGTCTTCAACAAGGTAGCGCACAGCACTGCAGCTGTGCGCCATTGCTCTCAGCACACTTCACACTCCGGTCACTGAGGGTGCAGGGCGCTGGGGGGGGGGCGCCCTGAGACGCAATAAAAACACCTTGGATGGCAAAAAATGCATCACATATAGCTCCTGGGCTATATGGATGAATTTAACCCCTGCCAGAATACATAGAAAAACGGGAGATAAGGACGCCGATAAGGGGGCGGAGCCTATCTCCTCAGCACACTGGCGCCATTTTCCCTCACAGCTCCGTTGGAGGGAAGCTCCCTGGCTCTCCCCTGCAGTCACTACACTACAGAAAGGGTTAAAAAAGAGAAGGGGGGCACTAATTACGCGCAGTATTAAAGATACAGCAGCTATAAGGGGAAAAACACTTATATAAGGTTATCCCTGTATATATATAGCGCTCTGGTGTGTGCTGGCAAACTCTCCCTCTGTCTCCCCAAAGGGCTAGTGGGGTCCTGTCCTCTATCAGAGCATTCCCTGTGTGTGTGCTGTATGTTGGTACGTTTGTGTCGACATGTATGAGGAGAAAAATGATGTGGAGACGGAGCAGATTGCCTGTAATAGTGATGTCACCCCCTAGGGGGTCGACACCTGAGTGGATGAACTGTTGGAAGGAATTACGTAACAGTGTCAGCTCTGTATAAAAGACAGTGGTTGACATGAGACAGCCGGCTACTCAGCTTGTGCCTGTCCAGACGTCTCATAGGCCGTCAGGGGCTCTAAAGCGCCCGTTACCTCAGATGGCAGATATAGACGCCGACACGGATACTGACTCCAGTGTCGACGGTGAAGAGACAAATGTGACTTCCAGTAGGGCCACACGTTACATGATTGAGGCAATGAAAAATGTTTTACACATTTCTGATAATACGAGTACCACCAAAAAGGGGTATTATGTTCGGTGAGGAAAAACTACCTGTAGTTTTCCTGAATCTGAGAAATTAAATGAGGTGTGTGATGATGCGTGGTTTTCCCCCGATAACAACTGATAATTTCTAAAATGTTATTGGCATTATATCCTTTCCCGCCAGAGGTTAGGGTGCGTTGGGAAACACCCACTAGGGTGGATAAAGCGCTCACACGCTTGTAAGAAAAGGGCTCTACCCTCTCCTGAGATGGCCGCCCTTAAGGATCCTGCTGATAGAAAGCAGGAGGGCATCCTAAAAGGTATTTACACACATACTGGTGTTATACTGCGACCAGCAATCGCCTCAGCCTGGATGTGCAGTGCTGGGTTGGCGTGGTCGGATTCCCTGACTGAAAATATTGATACCCTAGATAGGGACAGTATATTATTGCCTATAGAGCATTTAAAAGATGCATTTCTATATATGCGTGATGCACAGCGGAATATTTGCCGACTGGCATCAAGTCTAAGTGCGTTGTCCATTTCTACCAGTAGAGGGTTATGGACACGACAGTGGTCAGGTGATGCGGATTCCAAACGGCATTTGGAAGTATTGCCTTATTAAGGGGAGGAGTTATTTGGGGTCGGTCTTTTAGACCTGGTGGCCACGGCAACAGCTGGGAAATCCACGTTTGTACCCCAGGTCGCCTCTCAACATGAGAAGACGCCGTATTATCAGGCGCAGTCTTTTCGTGGGCAAGCGGGCAAAAGGTTCCTCATTTCTGCCCCGTGACAGAGGGAGAGGAAAAAGGCTGCAGAAATCAGCCAGTTCCCAGGAACAGAAACCCTCTCCCGCCTCTGCCAAGCCCTCAGTATGACGCTGGGGCTTTACAAGCAGAATCAGGCACGGTGGGGGCCCATCTCAATGAATTTCAGCGCGCAGTGGGCTCACTCGCAAGTAGACCCCTGGATCCTTCAGGTGATATCTCAGGGGTACAAATTGGAATTCGAGACGTCTCCCCCTCGCCGTTTCCTAAAGTCGGCTTTACCGATGTCTCCTTCTGACAGGGAGACAGTTTTGGAAGCCATTCACAAGCTGTATTCCCAGCAGGTGATAATCAAGGTACCCCTCCTGCAACAGGGAACGGGGTATTATTCCACACTGTTGTGGTACCGAAGCCGGACGGCTCGGTGAGACCGATTCTAAATCTAAAATCTTTGAACACTTACATACAGAGGTTCAAATTCAAGATTGAGTCACTCAGAGCAGTGATTGCGAACCTGTAAGAAAAGGACTACATGATGTCTCGGTACATCAAGGATGCTTACCTTCATGTCAAAATTTACCCTTCTCACCAAGGGTACCTCAGGTTTATGGTACAGAACTGTCACTATCAGTTTCAGACGCTGCCGTATGGATGGTCCACGGCACCCCGGGTCTTTACCAAGGTAATGGCCGAAATGATGATACTCCTTCAAAGGAAGGGAATTTTAGTTATCCCTTACTTGGACGATTCCCTGATAAGGGTAAGATCCAGGGAACAGTTGGAGGTCGGTGTAGCACTATCTCAGGTAGTGTTGCGGCAGCACGATTGGATTCTCAATATTCCAAAATCGCAGCTGATTCCGACGACTCGTCTTCTGTTCTTAGGGATGATCCTGGACACAGTTCAGAAAAAGGTGTTTCTCCCGGAGGAGAAAGTCAGGGAGTTATCCGAGCTAGTCGGGAACCTCCTATAACCGAGCCAAGTCTCAGTACATCAATGAGATGGTTCTGGAAAAAAATGGTGGCTTCCTATGAAGCAATCCCATGCGGCAGATTCCACGCAAGAACTTTCCAGTGGGACCTGCTGGACAAATGGTCTGGGTCGCATCTTCAGATGCATCAGCGGATAACCCTGTCACCAAGCACAAGGGTGTCTCTCCTGTGGTGGTTGCAGAGTGCTCATCTTCTAGAGGGCCGCACATTCAGGACTGGGTCCTGGTGACCACGGATGCCAGCCTGCGAGGCTGGGGAGCAGTCACACAGGGAAGGAATTTCCAGAGCTTATGGTCAAGCCTGGAGACATCACTTCACATAAATATCCTGAAGCTAAGGGCCATTTACAATGCTCTAAGCTCAGCAAGACCTCTGCTTCAAGGTCACCCGGAGTTGATCCATTCGGACAACATCACGGCAGTCACCCACGTAAACAGACAGGGTGACAAAAGAAGCAGAAGGGCAATGGCAGAAGCTGCAATGATTCTTCGCTGGGCGGAAAATCATGTGATAGCACTGTCAGCAGTATTCATTCCGGGAGTGTACAACTGGGAAGCAGACTTCCTCAGCAGACACGACCTCCACCCGGGAGAGTGGGGACTTCACCCAGAAGTCTTCCACATGTTTATAAAACTCGACAAGTATTGCGCCAGGTCAAGGGACCCTCAGGCAATAGCTGTAGACGCTCTGGTAACACAGTGGGTGTACCAGTCAGTGTATGTGTTCCCTCCTCTGCCTCTCATAACCAAGGTACTGAGAATTATAAGATGGAGAGGAGTAAGCACTATATTCGTGGCTCCGGATTGGCCAAGAAGGACTTGGTAACCGGAACTTCAAGAGATGCTCACGGAGGATCCGTGGCCTCTACCTCTAAGAAGGGACCTGCTCCAGCAAGGACCCTGTCTGTTCCAAGACTTACCGCGGCTGCGTTTAACGGCAGGGCGGTTGAACGCCGGATCCTGAAGGAAAAAGGCATTCCGGATGAAGTCATCCCTATCCTGATCAAAGCCAGGAAAGATATAACCGCAAAACATTATCACCGCATTTGGCGAAAATATGTTGCGTGGTGCGAGGCCAGTAAGGCCCCGACGGAGGAATTTTCAACTAGGTCGATTCCTACATTTCCTGCAAACAGGAGTGTCTATGGGCCTGAAATGGGGGTCCATTAAGGTTCAAATTTCGGCCCTGTCAATTTTCTTCCAAAAAGAACTAGCTTCAGTCCCTGAAGTTCAGACGTTTGTGAAAGGGGTACTGTATATACAGCCTCCTTTTGTGCCTCCAGTGGCACCTTGGGATCTAATTGTAGTTTTTGGGTTCCAAAAGTTACATTGGTTTGAACCACTTAAATATGTGGAGTTAAAATATCTCACATGGAAAGTGGTCATGCTGTTGGCCCTGGCCTGGGCCAGGTGCGTGTCAGAATTGGCGGCTTTATCCTGTAAAAGCCCTCATCTGATTTTCCATTCGGACAGGGCGGAATTGAGGACTTGTCCTCAGTTTCTCCCTAAGGTGGTTTTCAGCGTTTCACCTGAATCAACCTATTGTGGTGCCTGCGGCTACTAAGGACTTGGAGGACTCCAAGTTGCTAGACGTTGTCAGAGCCCTGGAAATATAGGTTTCCAGGACGGCTGGAGTCAGAAAATCTGACTCGTTGTTTATTCTGTATGCACCCAACAAGCTGGGTGCTCCTGCTTCTAAGCAGACTATTGCTCGTTGGATTTGTAGTACAATTCAGCTTGCACATTCTGTGGCAGGCCTGCCACAGCCAAAATCTGTAAAAGCCCATTCCACAAGGAAGGTGGGCTCATCTTGGGCGGCTGCCCGAGGGGTCTCGGCTTTACAACTTTGCCGAGCAGCTACTTGGTCAGGAGCAAATACGTTTGTAAAATTCTACAAATTTGATACCCTGGCTGAGGAGGACCGGGAGTTCTCTCATTGGTGCTGCAGAGTCATCCGCACTCTCCCGCCCGTTTGGGAGCTTTGGTATAATCCCCATGGTCCTTACGGAGTCCCCAGCATCCACTTAGGACGTTAGAGAAAATAAGAATTTACTTACCGATAATTCTATTTCTCGTAGTCCGTAGTGGATGCTGGGCGCCCATCCCAAGTGCGGATTGTCTGCAATACTGGTACATAGTTATTGTTACCAAAAAATCGGGTTATTGCTGTAGTGAGCCATCTTTTCTAGAGGCTCCTCTGTTATCATGCTGTTAACTGGGTTTAGATCACAAGTTATATGGTGTGATTGGTGTGGCTGGTATGAGTCTTACCCGGGATTCAAAATCCTTCCTTATTGTGTACGCTCGTCCGGGCACAGTATCCTAACTGAGGCTTGGAGGAGGGTCATAGGGGGAGGAGCCAGTGCACACCAGGTAGTTCTAAAGCTTTACTTTTGTGCCCAGTCTCCTGCGGAGCCGCTATTCCCCATGGTCCTTACGGAGTCCCCAGCATCCACTACGGACTACGAGAAATAGAATTATCGGTAAGTAAATTCTTATTATATATAGTGTATCACCAGCACTTAATTGTTAATTGAATGGAGCGACTGTGATCTCTCTAAGTTTGTATATATATATACATATATATACATACACACACACACACACATACACATACACATACAATACATATATATATATATATATACCCCTCTCACATCTAAAGTTCTCTGAACAGAAACTTTAATAGTTTATTTTACTGTATTCAACTAAAAAAAGGTTTCAAAGAGAAGAAATTAAGTGATTTTTTTTTAACAAAGATAAATAAAAACAACAAACACAATAAAAGTCTGAATATATAAACTATTCATTCCTAAAGATTAAATTGCGGCTTTTGCTAATCCACTGCAGTGCTATAAAGTACTCATAAATCATTTGGCCTGGCAAGAACACTATTGTTTGCTTGGTTCTCTGGTGCATGAAAATAGAGATAAAAGCCAAAAGAATTTAAATAAGCCATGCAGTATAAATAAGAAATACATTAGAACTTGTAAACTGTAATGCTAATTCATTAGTTCTTTCCTACTCCTTAGTTGATAATCTTTGTAATCATTAACAGGGCCATCTGAACAGCAGTGTAGGCCCCTGGGCACAGCAATGCACTGGGCGCCCTCCCCATCCTCCAGCGGTAGGGGTGGGGGGTGCTATCAGCGGCAGCTATGATGTCCCAATGGTGGTAGGGGGTATTCTATCTTCCACTCAGCATGTAGGACATGTAATGTCTGCTAATTACTCCTTTACTGCACAGATGAGGCAGGAGGGATTACACTAAACTGTAGACGGGGGCATTGGGCTGAATGAAGGAGCCCTGGTACATGATTTCCAGGGTGGTTGGGGTGTTTAATACGTAGGGGAGAGGTGGAAAGTGGAGTGAACTTAATATTCATCATTTTCCTGTGGGAGGGCAGCTTACTTGACTGCAGATATATCCAGTTCCTGGAAACAGATTTCTTACCTTTGAATGGGATAAAAAAAAAACTAGAGCGTCCCACCTTTCAGGAGATACTGTGGATTTGGGGTTTAGAGTTCAGGAGACAGAGCAATCCACCAACGAAGATATAAAACTGCATATTAGGCATGTGGAGCTGGAGAAGGGACCAGCTGCCGGAAGGCTAATATCTCTGGTTCTGGGCATAGTAGAGACAATCAGCTAGTGTCCCAGCTTTTGGATTATAAACTCAGAAAAACTCTAAATCAGACAGAACCTGAGATATCTGGCTGGGAAGAGCAATTAACAGGCTTGGATGGGGACCATTGCTTTGAAGTCGGATATCTCCGGTTCCCCAGGGACGATTTTCAAAAATCTGGTACCCCTGGAAAGAGGGGACCTCAGCTATCAGACTAGGGCCCTAATACTCCTGGAGCCCTTGGGCAAGTGCCCATTGAGCCCATATGAATAGACGGCCCTGATCATTAACTTAATCTGACTTGCTATGTGTGCCAATATATTTACATGTGCGAGATCAAGGCAGACGTTACCCTGTATGGAGGGATCAACATGCACAAAGTCATCGGCTATAATTCATTTTAAAGTACAAAAGCAAATCGTGAAAAAAAAATTATAAAAATAATAACAACTTTATTTATAAAGCACAATTAACCCATGGAACTCAAAGCACTTGACAAACGACATACAGAACACATGGTACAAGCAAGCTTGCACAGCGGAGGCAGCCATCTTGAATACACTTAGGGGGTAATTCTGAGTTGATTGCAGCAGGAACTTTGTTAGCAGTTGGGCAAAACCATGTGCACTGCAGGGGAGGCAGATATAACATGTGTAGAGAGAGTTAGATTTGGGTGGGGTATTTGGTTTCTGTGCAGGGTAAATACTGGCTGCTTTATTTTTACACTGCAATTTAGATTGCAGATTGAACACACCCCACCCAAATTTAACTCTCTCTGCACATGTTATATCTGCCTCCCCTGCAGTGCACATGGTTTTGCCCAATTGCTAACAAACTTGAGGCTGCGACCAACTCAGAATTACCCCCTTAAGTTGTACAAGAAAGAACAAAAGGAACAAACTACTTGTATCGGGCAATACCAGAAGCGGACGTGAGACAAAGAGCAAGGAGCGGGAGCAAGCTGGGCACACAAGTTACCATAAAAGCATAGGAATCAGGTTACATATAAAATGGCCAGGTAGGACTGCATCATACATAAATGTAAGGGATAATGTTACATTTGTACCCATGTTAATGCCAACAAACAGACTGCGTAAACAGCGCCAGTATGATATTGAGCATTCAGTTTCTGTAAACTAGCTGGTCCTGAGAGCTGGTGTTTGGCCTGCATTTCTCACCCAAAGAATCAATGCAAATTTATTGTACCTAATATGGGCAGCCACTTCATTTGCAATTGACGGTGAAAGCATATACACTTGCAATTGACTTTATAGTTTACTTTGAATTTTTTAAAGTTTATTTCAATTACAATAATTTCACAGTATAATTTTATATACAGTATTTCAAAGAAATGTGTTTACTTCCATGATTTGCTTACTGTGTGCGACAAACATCTCACAGGCTCTGTCTAGAACATGAAACTTTTGTATCATACTAAACATTTGTTCCAGAAACGCTACTTTTTAGTTACGCACTTTGCTTCTGTGTTTCAATTCCTTTGTTGTCCCATTGGCAAAATATGTAAATAAGAGTTAGAAGATAGAGTACACAAATTCAGCAGAAATTTTAGTACCTGCAAAAATATTAGAAATATGACCTCTGTCAATACTGCTTCACAGAAAGAAATGAAGTCTTGTTAGGGTGCCCTGTACTGGTCACGCTCCCAAATGTGTGATGTTATGATGTCACAGCAAACTGGCAGGGCAATCATCACCATGGGGAGAAGCGGAGGTCCCGAAGCATCACCAGGATGCCCACTGTCCAGAGCAGTGTGACAATTTGCAGTGGGGACTATGGACAAGATGAGCACCTGGAACGTCCTTAGGGTGCTGAGACTAGGGGGAAAGCCGAGTGCCTGGAGTTTCCTAAAGACATCCAGGCAGCAGCTTACTATGCTGCAAGTTACCGTTCTAGGCCCTTGGTGTTGCACTCTAAGCATTGGCAACACTCATACACCACTACTTAAGGTCCTGTTATTAGGAGATCTTGCAGGGGATGTACTAACAGTTGAGAAATAAGCCAGTGGAGAAGTTACCCATGGCAACCAATCAGTTGCTCTGTATAATTTTAGATGTACTGGATCAAACATTCTAAAGTCTCACACAGCAATCAATTAACTTCCACCTGTCACTTTATACACTGTTCTTGATAAATGCCAGCTAGAGACTGATTGTTTTAGCCAATTTCTCAATTTTTCCACTCTTTTGAACGTTTGCTACATTTCCCCCAGGGAGATCTCAGGGAGAGATGTCCAGAATGGTGGTGTGTCATCACTGCCCAACCTCATTGCAAATGCCAATGTGTGGCATCAAGTAGCAGGGGCAGGACATAGTGATGCTCCTCTCCTGCTATGTGAAGCTACAAATTCACCATCACATCAGCATATCCCCATCCTGCCCCCTTAACTGAGGAAGTGGGCGGGATCCTGAAGGGTGAGCTACTCTCTCAATAATCCGGTTAAACTCACCAAAATTCAAGAGACTCCTGGACATTCAACATTCATAATATGACCTACAGTAATTTCCAAGATAATACTAGTCTGTGGCAGAACAGCATTGAAAGAGGTGCATGACTATGGCTCTACGTCATTCCAGCCGATCTCTTCCTAACACTGTTCCTCTGCTCTTCTTAACGTGTGCATGGGGTCGTACAATTAAGTCCATTTGTCCTTTTAGAGCTGGACTACTATATTATGTACAATTGTGTAAATCATTTGTTTAAGATTACAGCATTTTTTTAATGACATAAACGAATCCTTATTTCATAGATACATTTTTAGAGACATAAATGTATAGCACAACTCTTGATGCATTACTATATTAAATACGGGTACTTAGAGCAAATTGAGATAGTAAAACAAGATTGAACTAACTAATGAAAATGAAAATAGTTTCCATGAAGAAATGAATTTTCCTGATAAGTTTAGTGCACTTTTTTTATAGTTACTAGACACTGATAAATGGCAAACGACTTGTACGACCTTGGCCAAGTAGTTATCTGTTCCATGAAGGACTCTGGGAAAAGATTCATTATTCCTATGTTAATCTGCCTTCATCCCCATGTGCACTGGTAACACTCTCACATTACAATAAAAGTCACTTAAGAATAATAATCTCTTAACAACAGAAGCATAAACTACTCTGCATTAATGCTTACTACAGACAGGCATGTTAATCTTTTCATAATTAAACTTTTACTTTGAAGAAAAGGGCACAATCCTCATATTTTGGAAACCAGCTAATTTAATCTAAATATTGCTTGCTGGTTTAGATATTTCAAAGGTACCATAGTGATCATATCTTGAGCTCATAAACTAATGCATGCTTGTACACACATGCCTAAACAGCTGCGATTTTGCAGAATATGGACTTGCTAATCATCACTAGTGAAGCTGCCACCCAGAAAAGAACAGAGAGGCCCAGCAAAGTAATCACAAAGTCCTCATCAACTGCATGCACATACGCAGCACCAGCACAATAGCGAGGAACATCAACTCCTCAAGTGAGTCCCCGGCAGTATCGTCACTGGCACCATGTGTCTCTACATACATGATCACAGCTGGAGGTAGATACACGCCACGAAAACGGCCACGACACACCTGTGATTTTGCTGCCACTCCCCGTTTAATCCCTAGAGTGTCCCTTCCTGTCAGTCACTTTGTATTTATAATCCCACTACTAGCAGCATCGTAAAGATACCTTTGCGTGTGCAGTGCGATAATCGCTCAGCTGCGTGAACATTAGGCCCTCATTCATCAAGTTGCCCATTTTTGAGATGATAGTAATGTAGTATGTGCAAGGTTCTCCATCAGAGGGAAAGATACTGTACGTTCTGATCATAATAAATCCAAAACCTATTAACAGTGACTCCCATATACTGTTAATTGTAGATAAGTGGAATATGAGGACGTGCAGCAAATTTAATTTGCCTGAAATGTGTCTATTAATATGCGCAGTGCATACATCTGACCTCTGTGACCTGTACCTGATAACAATTCTCTGTGTGACCTTTTGTAGAGTTGTTCTGAACAGAGTTAAATAAATCCTACTACAGTATATGTATAGATTGATGTCTGAACTCCCTCACCTCCAAAAATGTGACCAACTGATGTTCTTTGGCAGAGGGAAAGAGGATCCCTGTAGAACGTAAGCTCTCATGAGCAGGGCCCTCTTACCTCATGTGCTTTTCCTTCTCTTACTTAAACCAACAATATTCCCTTCGACTACACCAAATCCCTCGGTTTTCTGCCACCCTAATACTTATTTCAGTGCTGTCTGCTGATGCAGCTATGTCTCTATACCCCATACTTGTCCTATATTATCTTGCACTATAACGGGCCCTACACATTCGGGGATGTTCTGCTGAGGTGCCCGACGGTCGAAACGGCCAGCGGGCAACCCGGCGGCTGGGGGGAGATGACGGGGGAGTGAAATTCTTCACTCCCCCCTTCACCCGGCTCCATAGCAATGCACGCTAATATGGATGAGATTGTCCATATTGGCCTGCATGTATAAGCGACGGGGCACCAACGATGAACGAGCGCGGGGCCGCCCATCGTTCATCGTTGGTGCCTACACACTGAACGATATGAATGAGTTCTTGTTCATTAATGAATGAGAACGTTCATATCGTTCAGTGTTATCTTCCAGTGTGTAGGGCCCATAAGTCCCTGTTTTCTTATTTTGCTTATTTCTTTATCTACTCAGTAACTGGACGCTATGGATCCCTTGTGGCGCCATATGAATAAAGGATAATAATAATAATCTGTGGCCCCTCGCTTTTCTGTGAATAGCCCTTAAATGTGCATTGTCTGCCAGCAGAAATGTGTATGTCTATCTTGTACCTCAACTCAAAATCTTGTTTTTATTTGATGTGCAATTTGATTTGTTTGCTAGCTTTATGGGGTCGGCCCTATTAGCCGCGTGTGGCTTGCTGCGCGAGTAGCTGTGGCTATATCCCGTACTTACAGGGCTCTAGACTTGCTGATTTTTGTGTGCATTTACAAATCTGCTAGTTCGAGACAAGATTGTTCTGTTACCAGAGTTCCACCCCAATACAACGGTAAGTCCCCCACGCTATATAATATGCCTGTTTTTGTTTGTTTTCTAAATAATAATAAAATAAAAATGGGAAAATGTTTTTGACATTTTCTACCTACAACTATAATTTAAACCATGTACATATGCAAAAACACAGTCACTACATTGATAGTGAAGTTTTATTAAGATGGCATTAGCCTTTCTGTTCCTGTCAGGAAAGCATTGCTAGAGAAGCATCTTCTAATTCTCTTCCAGTAGGCTTGATGCATCTCCCTTCCTTTCATTTAGAAAATCTTCCTGGTTTTCTGCCCATGCACTATGATCAGTAAGTAGTTGGAACCTGGATATAAAGTGACAGTAAAAGCGAACACTTTGTTTTACACTCTTTCCTGCATCAGTGTCATAGCACAGATAAATCAGTCTGCAAAATAATTTCTTATTTTTGTGATATTATAGTACAGTTTTGATGGTCCAACTGCCGCCAGTGATATACACACCACTTGAGTACATGTTAATAATTACTCTGTGCTGCACTCACTGTACTAGTGGAAAAATGCACAGAAACACTTAAGTGGGTTCTAAGTTGAAGGTTTAAATAATAACTGAAGCAACTCGGTCCTTCACCCCTAATTATCAAACAGAACTGCAAACTATGCAATTAGCTTACAGCTAACAAGATGGTTCATTTGCAGCCAAAGTTCTAGAGATAATTTGTCAATTAACACTGTTTAGAAATGTTTCCCCTAATTTAAGTTCAGTTATTTATACAGGAAAACACTTAAAAAGTGGCTTAAATAACGACTTCTTCTGAAGTTGATGTGTGACTGGGAGAGATTGCTTATCCTTGTTACCAAACTGAATAAATTAATTGAATTGTAGGTTATTGTCTACAAACATTACTTATAGGGGAATTATCACTAGGAAATATTTTCCTGACCTCCCTGCCTTTTACCTGCACTTCTCCTCCGCCTGATTATCAACTCTCACCTGTCTCCAAGACTCCTCTTGCGCAACCCCTCATCTCTGGAACTCCCTTCCCCGCCTTACCAAACTATAATAAACCCTTCCAATTTTTTAAGTGGTCCCTCAAAACCCACGTCTTAACCTTTGCCTATCCTACCACTACCCACCCCACGCAAGTTTATTTCCTCCACACATCCTTCCTTTTGCGTCTGCTCTCTCCCTCCCTCTTAAGTGTAAGGTATCACGCGTAGTGTCCTTTTTTCTTCCACGTCATGTCCAATTTCTTTTGTCTGCCTCATTTCTACCTATTCTATGACAAGTTAGTGTCATGTTTAAAGTCGCATGTTTAATCATTTCACGTGAATCAATTACTTTGACGGTCTGATTCGTATGCTTTATAATGCTGTTTTCTAGCATTGTGGAATCTGTAGCACCTTACAATGATGATGATGATTATGATTAACTGTAATGATCTACAGATGTGTCCTTAGAAATAATTTTTGCAGTCGCGCCAAACAGCCCCTCTTGGGGCGCCAGGTCCCATGAGCCTGCTAGAGTCAGACATCTTTTTTGTTGATAATGTGTCTTCATTTTACGCTCTAATTCGTATTTTCTATAATGCTGATTGTCTGCCATTGTAGAGTCTGTGGCACCATACAACTAACTATGATGATGATGAACTGCAATAAGATTCAGATGCATCAAAACAGCCTCTCTCGGTGCGGAATGCAGTGGCCGCAGGTTTTTTCCATGCCAAGTCCTGTTGTGCTTTGTATACAGACTCAGTTACACACAGATATAAAAGTGTCACATATCAAATTAATCAGCACGGCCACCTGGTGCATCCTAGTCGCATCGCCTTGCGACTAAGGCGCATTTTTCAGAAAACAAATAGACACCTAACGTTAGCAGAGTTGCACGGGACCCGACATAACACTCGCTCCAGGCATCTCATGCTGCGTGGTGTCTTCAGGCTAGATGTATGAGTACACATCTGTATTCAGTAGTCACCAGCGACCTGGGTTCCCTGACCTCAGAGCAGTTGCACTGAGGAACTGTGTCAGGTGTATAACAGCATTTAGCTGGTATAAGATTAAAGTATCAAGTGGAATTACTGTTAGGTGGACATAAACTTAAATGTTTATCAGAGAAGATGAATGGCCACTATATTTTTTCTACTCTGCATTAGCAGGGTGCGCTTTTACAATGAGAACCCAGCATCTGTGCTGTTATTTGGCTGCTTGCTGCATGAAAGAGCATAGAATGCTCAGTTACAGATAATGAATTGCAGGTCCTTCTGGCACATCAGTGTATTTCAATGTCCAATTCCGTCTTCATTTGTTTGACTTGTTTTGAAGACTTGTAGCTGTTTGATGTCCCTCAGTAATCGTCAGTCTCAGACAGCTTTTAATGAAAATACCTTTGTTTTGAAATGTGTTCACAGATACAAAGCCAACACACAACCTGACTGCAATGACTATTTATTGCCAACAAATCTCCTCTGAGGTATCTCCATGAAGATAATGTCAGGCTGGAGTGGCAAGGCACAGGAGTACAAGAATGTCAAGCACAGGAGGTTAAGGCCTGCTACGCCAAAAGATATCAGGAGCTGAAGATTTGTTTTATGCCTTTAAACCTTTGGAAATTCCTTAACTGCTGCTCTCTTGTTAACTTAATATGTCACAGACATGACTCCTCATACATCATGGCTGTAAGATACAGAAGAGACTCATCCAGGACATCTGACAAGCATTTGTGCTATTGCTCAGCAGATAGTAGTTGGTGTTATATTATTTAGCAAGCAGAGGTGCTAAAGACAGATTGAAGACCTTGTGCATAATATCAAAAACAGCTGAACTTCTGTGATTCTGAAACCACAGTGCAGCCCACTTTAGTTTTATAGCTTGTCCAAAGGAAGTCTATATTGTTATTGAAATCGTGAGGAAAAATGTCACAATGCATTGTATCAGCAGTATATATATATATATATATATATATATATTAGAAATAAGCGATGTGTGCGGTTGAATTTACTTAGTTCTTTTCACCAAATTAGTGTAAGTTTGGATTTTTCAAGATGTATCCTATTGTCTATCCAAAACACGTGAGAACAGAGAGCCAACAAGATGCAGTTTGTGTGATCCTGGCATAACCGAGTAAGGGCCTAATTCAGACCTGATCGCAGCAGCAAATTTTTTCTCTAATGGACAAAACCATGTGCACTGCAGGTGGGGCAGATATACATACCCTCCAACTGTACCTTTTTAATAGGTACAGTACCTTTTATTATGGTCTGTACCGATTTTTGGCTATCCAAACTTCCATTGAAAGTATAGGAAAAGGCCTTTAACCGTGGCCACGCCCCCTTTTCTAATTTGTAACGATTTTTATGTGTAAAACGTTGGAGGGTATGGATATACCATGTGCAGAGAGAGATTTGGGTGGGGTGTGTTCAAACTGAAATCTAAATTGCAGTGTAAAAATAAAGCAGCCAGTATTTACTCTCCACATAACCCACCCAAATCTCTCTGCACGTTACAGCTGCCCCATCTGCAGTGCACATGGTTTTGCCCATTAGAGAACAATTTTGCTGATGCAATCAGGTCTCAATTGGGCCCTAAATCCGGGTAAATCCAAACTGCACATCTCTAATTATAAACAATGTTAAATATCAATAAACTAGGCTGACCATATTATCCCTTTAATCTGGGACACTCATGAATTACACAGGTTCTGTGGCTGCTTAAAACCAGGTGAAATGCAGGCTTGTAGTCAGCCAGCCACAGAATCTGTGTAATTCAGGTTAAAGGGATAATATGGTCAGCCTAAATAAGGAACATATTGGTAAGGCTCCTGATGGCAGAACCAATATAAACTGACTTTATTTATTTCTTCACAACTTTTTATTAACTCTCCTAACGTTACTAATTCATCTTGCTGTTGTCCATACAGTATGCAGTGTACCTTTCCTCATCTTCAATAAAACAGTTGCTACAGAAAAAAAAAGACAGTGAGCAGGTTACCATAGAAGATCACGCTATGTCTAGAAGAACGCACTAGACATAATACAAGCTTTATGCATTACATTATCTGCACTTAAAGGGAGCGATACCAGGGGAATTGCAGTAGCCATACACAGCATTTTTCTATACAGAACAGATTTTAGTCAACTAGTTCCCTCTGGCTGAATGTAGAGGAGCAAATAAATACAGAGTTCAAACAGTGAGATGAACCAAACATCAACACGATAGGTCATCACTGAGCAGTTACAACAACTTAAAATATACATACAGTATACATATATATATTTAGTCTTGATGAAAAACAATATAATAACGTTTAGAAAGTACACTGTTGTGCTCATGGGTACATTTCTGGAATGAAAGGTACGGAGTTCCTCAACAATGAATTATCTCATACTTGTCTACTTTTGAAAAAGCATTTCAGGGCGATGTGAAAGTAACACCTATCAGTGCGGGCGTGTGCTGCTACATCTGAGAGGCGTGTCATAAAAATGACTTACATCCAAATGTAAATGAACCCCAAAGTTAGTAAGATCTACTTGTTAAAGAAAATACTCTTATATTTTGCAGAATTTGTTTGTGTATTGTGCTTTACAAAAGGTTCCATATACTGTAAGTGGCCATGGGAAACTTTATTTAAAATGCATGTAGCTATAGAGATCATTGTGTCTTATAACCAATGCAGGGAAATGGCACTGATGTTCCCATTTGAATGTATGTATCTGTGATTTATTTTTTTCCCTAAGAATATAACAGCTACATAATGGGGTTATGGTGCAGTCAGGGAGATTGCTGGTCTATTCAGGGAGTCAGGGAATCAGGGAGATTGCTGCTATTTCAGGGAGTTTCCTGCAGAATGAGGGAGCATAGGCAAGTATGAATTATCTATATCATTAAAATTGTCAGTGATATTGTGGGTGTCTCTGTAAACAGGAAAGAATATAGTTCCCTGCTGCATTATAATGCTGATGGCATACAGTTCAACAATAAAACCCCTTTCACACTGCCAATGCTGGCTTCCTCGACCCGGCAATATGCCGGACGGGTTGCCATAGCAGCGGGGGGGGCGGAGCCGGCGGCAAGGGTGGAGGTGGCGCATGGAGATGAGATCATCTCCGTGCCGCCTCTCCCTGCTGTAGTAAACGGGTCCCGGGACGCATCGACCCGGGAGCCCGTTTACGCAGTTACTGACCCGGTATTCAATCTGGTTATAACACTGCTTTATTCCAGGGGTGAACTGCCGGATCAGGCGACCCGCAATTTCGGCTATGCCCTTTCACACCGCACGTCGATCCGTGTCGATCCGGCAATATGCCGGGTCGATACCGGGTTATTTGTGCGGTATTCGATGCATTTCATTGAGCATAAAGGGGTGCTCCACCACAAACGGTTTCAATTTACAGGTGTAATAATAGCAAAGATGTTACTTACTTTTAAATGCAAATATAATAAGTTTATGAAGATCACCCAATGTTGGATTGCAGCAATCAAAGAACCTTACAGCAGTGCACGCTCATCCCTTTGCAGCCAGCATCACCAGGGAGCTGAGCTTCATATAAATGCTCCGACTAAATTTGTATATTGGGCAAAACCAGATTTTATATTGCTTCAGTAAGCTGAGACTGAAAATCTTTGATCTCATCGCTGTATTGTAAATAGTCCTATTAAGCACGGTTATAGCCATTTGCATGTTCTACATATATCAAATGGGTCACAGGGACCCTGGTTGTAGCCAGACACACTGGGGCTCATGTACAATAGGACACACTCATGCTCTGAATCACACACACAAATATGGTGCAAACCATATTCTAAACAGGGCCTGGTGCAGAGATGTGCGCACATTCTGTACACAGAGACTGTGTGAAAATATGCAGATGTCGCAGCCGCCAGGATTTGAGGCGCCCAATAACGGTGTCTCTGATCCGCCTCTTGTGTACAAAAATGCAACCATTGGATGTACACTGATCAAATACAGACATCCTGAGTTGCCCTATAGTTGTGCAGCATGGCCACTGGCAGTAAGACGCTGGAGCGATTGTAAATGCGTATAGAATTGTAGTCTCAAATTGTGGCATGCCCCTGAACAGTTGCGACATGTCTGCATTTCAGTCACCACTCCTCCATCATCGCCCACAAACATACTCTTACTCAGCAGCATCTCATTACCTATCTGGCCGGGGGATCTGCAACAATTTCCTCCCTAGTCTCCCGGTGACTGATGGCTGACATCACCAGGAGGCAGGGCTTATGCCCGGCAGCAGGGGTGGGCCTTAGGTCTGGCACTGCTAAAGAGCATGGTTTCTATGGACTGCATCAGCTGCAGCCTGTAGAAGTCAAACAGGGCTGATGTTAGAACAGGGGAGTGACTTCCCATGGGAAGCACCTCTCTGCTATTGCAGGTGGACTGGCAGTCCAAGAGTTAGAAAATACCTGCCCCTGGGATTGCCTGTCTGGCTGTGATTAGCAGGGAATACTTCCTATGGGAAGTCACTGCCATTGCTAATTAGTCCCTGCAGGTTGCAGATTTTACAGGGGGGGGGGGGGGGGGGGGGGGATAAATTTAGCCACTGCTCTTACTGTCAAATCCCCAGTAAATGCAGTTTTTTCAAACGTGAAGACATATGGATCCAGGAACTTATCCCAGATCCTATATATGTGTATTGGCCTGAAAAATATTATTTTTTCGTGAGGTAAAAATTGAGGATAGTTGATTTACCCGGGGGGGAAAATTGCAGAAAAAAACTGCAGAAAAGTCCCGGTGGTGTTAAAAATAATCGGGTACAAATGAATTCCTCCCTTAGGCTTTTTCTTTCTATAATTGTTCCTCTACAAGATCTGAAAGATCTTCTTAACTAACCGCAGTCTTAAGAGTTTAGATACACACAGCTGGTTCATTTTGTGAAAATCCTTTCTGCAGACTATAGTGATTTAACACATTTAACAACAAGCCTAAATAAAGCCCAGATAGATGTGGCTTTAGTTTAATTGTATGCCTCAAAAACCAAACAGATGATTAAATCGGAGTCAATGCTTTCAGAAGAATTATCTACAGAAAACTGGTTAGGAGCGCTTGAGAATTTGTCTTAATCTTCCTTGCATTGCGGAAAAAAGAACGCTCTCCACTCAATCCTTGGTTAGCGCTATTACACAGCAGACCAACAGATCATCCAAAATCAACATTCCATTCCAAGCTCCAATCTGCCTGACCACCCAGTGTTGTGTGGTTAAGAAATGGAAATCCACCAATCCCACTTTAGCTGAAATCAATTTGAAAACTTGGTTGGTCTTTGCTAAGGAGATGAGGAGAGCCCCCTTGATGACATGTATGTATTCATTTGGGATCCAAAACAATTTGTAACACCAATCCCCTATGAGAGATCTGTTCTGGGATGCATGGGCCATGGTTCATGTCTGTTACCTAATGTGATTTAATTTCTTTTGTCTATGTATTTTGTTACTTTTCTTTATTTAGACATGCTTGTTTATTTATCTTCCTTATTCTCCCACTTTAAGGTGTGTACACATGGTGAGATATTTTGCGATTTTGACTATATAGTCAAAATCGCAAAGAAAGTTAGTGCAGATCGCAAGGTGAAAGTCACCTTGCGATCCCGATACGCAGTCCCGCGCGGTCGGCATCGCATGCCTAAATAGACTGTGTAGGCAAGTCAATTTTGACTCGTAGAAAAGATAGTCAAAATTGACACTTAGCCAAATCGGACAAAGCCAGTATCGCAAGCACAGTCATTATATGCTTGCGATACCGACCTTGTCCCTGTCGCATAGTGAGAATCGGGCATAGCCCGAATCTCACCGTGTGTATGCACCTGTATGGGGCATATTCATCAGTGTGCTCAATCACCCCCTTACTTTGGTTTCAAAGTCACCATGAAAATAACAAATTACTAGAGCAGCAAAATCAATTTTGCTCTGGTGAAAGAAAAGCTGCTCCAAAAACCAGGTGTACCCGCAATCATAGGTGTTGGAACAAGGGGGGCAAAGGGCAGCTTGCCCCCCCAAAAAAACAATTGAGAAGCGCCAATGTACTGGCTCAGGGTGAGGACAGAGATAATCCCCTATCCAGCTGCCCAACCATCTCCCTCCCCATAGCACTTCTCCACCTGCCTCCAGGGACCTTCTCCATCCACCACCTGGGCCCTCCTCCCACCTGCACCCATCTCCAGCCCCTAAAATGTGTGGCTAGTTACTGTGGGACCAGATCAGCGTCTTTCTAACCTCCCCCTTCCTATGTTCCTTCACGTTTCACCCTTAGCTCGCACTTCGTCCTTTGCTGCTCCTCTTCCTCGTGATAACCCAGAATGGCAGCAATATGAATTCTATTTATCGTGTCTAAAACTCAATAAATTATAAATTGGTCCATTATTTGGGTCTAATACACTATCATATGTATGGGTTGGTATTGATATGCTGGCGGTTGGGATGCCGGCGGTTGGGATACCGACCGCGGCAATCCGATGATCAGAATCCCAACAGGGGGAAGTATACTTACCTTCCCCCACTGGCCCCTTAACCCTCCCTTCTAGCAGCCTAAACCCAACCCTCCCAGCCCCGCAGCCTAACCCTAACCCTCCCTGGTGAAGCCTAAACCTAACCCCCCCCCCCCCCCCCCGTCCACACAGCATAAATCTAAACCCCCCGGCTGCCTAACCTCCTTAGGGGTGCCTAAACCTACACACACATCCTCCCCGCAGCCTAAACCTATCACCTCCAGGGTGAAGCCCCCTGCCCCCCCATCCCGGTCTCTGTATTCTGACTGCCAGGATCCCGACCACTGGGGTACTGACCGGATCCCATATGTATTCCCCATAGTGTCTTCTATACTGCTTTTAACATAAGTGTGTGTATGTGCGCGCGCGTGTTTTTTGTGTATAGATAAATAGATCATCAGGTAAGTGGTGTGGCGACAATTCCAGCAAGGGGGTGACATTCAGCAATTTAGGGGCACCAAAATTGAATTATACCTGAGCATCCCCCAACCTAAAAATATTGTGGCACCCCTGTCCACAATCCCTATCACACTACTCAGCTGTGTTATGGGCCCTACACACTGGCCGATTACACTGAAAGATATGAACGATCTCGTTCATTAATGAACGAGATACCGTTCACATCTTTCAGTGTGTATGCAGTAACGATGAACGATGCGCTGCCCCGCGCTCGTTCATCGTGGGTGCCTGCTCGTTTATGCCTGCAAGTCAATATGGACAATATCGTCCATATTAGCATGCAGGGCTATGGGACCAGGTGACGGGGGGAGTGAAGGAACTTCACTACCCCAGTCATATCCCCCCCCCCCCCCCCCCCGTGCCACCGGGGCGTCCTTTGGCCGTCGGCACCTCGGCCAGCAATCGGCCAGTGTGTAGGGCCCATAACTGCGCATGCATAAGCTGAAGGGGAAAAGGCGCAGAAAGGGATCTGAATAGATCCCTCAATGTAACCGGGACCTCCTTTCCATAAGAAGGAGCAGTGCTCTGGGAGCTGATGCCATCTTCAAGTGGCATAAGTTCCTTTAATCAAACTCAGCAAGTTTTAGTTTTCAGAGATTGACAAATGTAGGTCCCTATGGCAGGCTGTATCTATACTGTCCTGTGTGCAGGATATAACAGTGATATCTCCTTTAATACATCAATAATGAATTGGTCCATTGCCAAAACACAAGCAGAAACTACTGTTTCTGCTTATATAATGGACCTGTGTGCCACTCTCAACTTATAACAACTAGTCCTCTGTAGGAACCTTAGGGGTCAATATATGATATTAGCAGTGCCTACCCATCATAGCAGAGCAACTACTCATTTTATTCCTTTATACTCTTATTTTCCTTCTAACTTTTTTACTTCAATCGTCTTAATATCTTCTGTAGTAAAAATTTATTTTTATTGTTTTATTGTTTACCAGACAGATTGTGTTGATTAGCATAATCTGTAGAAAGGTCATAACAAAAAGCTGATCGAAGTCAGGGAATAGAAATTGCATTCTTGATTAGCCCCGTACAATCACATCATAACCTGATGACATGGATTAAAGCAATGAATTGTTGTTGAAGCAGAATTTTGCCTTGCAGAGTGCTGCACCTTTGCTGGAGATTATATATATATATATATATATATATATATAAACACACACACACACGATAGACAGACAGACAGATAGATAGATAGATAGATAGATAGATAGATAGATAGATAGATAGATAGATTTGCCTCCATACTGGATTGGTGAAGTGGTAAATTCAACCTTACCATTGCCAGACAGCTTCG